>NW_004567123.1:12009667-12020495 GCF_000260355.1 Condylura cristata
TTCTTCTCTCCTTCCTTCTTTTCTTTTCTTCCTTCCTCTTTCCTTTCTCCCCCCTCTCTCTTATTCCTTTCCTTTAATACCTACTGAATCTCACAGGGGCAGTGGGCCAGACACAGAGAGAAGGAGAGTAGCAACAGAGTAGTGTAGTGAATATGATCACAGGAGACAGCCAAGGGCTAGTGGCAACCAAGGGACAACTCTGCCCGGAGGTGGCCAGGGAAAAGGGCATAGAGTCTCAGCTAAGTCCTGAAGAAAAAGATAAACAATGGAGGAAGACAAAGAAAATGCAAAAGAAAAGAGACCTGGATAGTTCAGCATGCTTTGGGAACAGAACGAAATCTGGTAATGTGGAAACAGAGAAGTCATGAGACAACAGAAGATGATCTGTGGGTCAAAGAGAAGGCTCAGCTTCCAGGGGTACTCAGAAGACAGGACGGAGAGGGTGTGGCTGAAGGGAAGGGGGAAAGCAAGAGCAGCACCCGGGCAGGTATGGGGCTGTCTGCAAGCCGCTCGTGCACAAGGCTCTGCGGTGCCACGCACTGGCATTTTACCCTCATTCGGCATAAGGATTTAGGGCAGCATGCCTAAAAAGGAGAAGATTTGAAGGAAAGATTTAAAATGGGATCCATGAGAAATCATGGGTAAGATTATAAAATGAAGCCAGCTATTAGTCTGTACAAAGTTCCCATGCAGGCCCTAAGTCTTTGCAATATCCAGCTTTGAGTCTGCTAGTTACCAATGTCAAAAACAAAAGGCCAATAGAGGAGAGCTGAGGATAAGTCTAATCATGGCTGATGCTCAATCTAGACATTTCTCCTGAAGACCGTCATGGTAAAGCAGGCAATTGTCTTCCTGGAGTATCAAAGTTGGCTAAATATTAAATATTTGCATATGAAAACAAACTGCATACCTGTTACAGATTGAAACTTTAAAGTTACACGGTTGTTAAAGAAAAAGTAGAGTTTAAAATATTTAAAACCAATACCAAGCAACTGTGTTCCAGGTATTGTACCATATAAGCTTTACTGACAAGTATTTAATCCTCACCACTAGCCTAAAAAGGAACACAACATATTTTATAGGTAAGGAAGTCAAATCAGAGAATGGAGTAGTGGCTACTGATTACAAGATTACACAGACAGTGATAGACCCAGGATTCAAGTCCAAATCAGTTAGATACTAAAGACCGTTATCATGCGTCACTTTGAAGAAATATCCCCCTATAAAAGGCCACTCAGGACTCATTTCCAGACCCCAGGGGGGTGGGGCACACTTAAGGCTTGAACTACCTTTGGTTCCCTCTGTGGTGAGTGATGGCAGCCATGTTTGTCCCATTACTGCTGGGTGGCTGAAGCAGGGGTTCTGAACATGGTCACTTGGCTGTGGACAGTTTGGCTCCCTGCTTAAAGGGAGGCACTGAGAACTCAGATACTGAGCTGCCGCTGTGGGGTTCCAATCTGCTGGAACAAGAGTGCAACGGCTGCTTGAATCCCCATTCCAGAGAGCTTGGTTAGAAAGAAAGGAGCGGTTAGAGAGAAGGATGAGCTTGAGATGAATGTAGCAGAGGATGGTGGCAAAAACTCAGAGAAGGTGAGGTGGGGTACTGGGGCAGTATGAGCAATCTTCTGTTAAACATAAGAAAAGTCATCGCAAATATTTTGTCTATTTAATCCCCTTGGCCTGTACCACAATAAAATACTTGCCCAAGACAGCCAAGTCTAGAGTTAAAAGAAACCAGCATACCTTTGGGATGGCATACCAGACAGGTCAGGGAATGGGAGTATAAAGAGTCATTCTATAGAACAGACTGTATCTTCAGTCCAACTGCAAAAACTTACTAACAGTGAACAAGCTAGCATTCTATGAATATTTGCTGTGTGCCAGACATTGCGCATCCAGTCTTTTTAGCACATTATTGCATTAAATTCTCATGACAAACCAAATGAATAACACTAAATGTTCTGGGAACACTGAAACTTAAGCACACTCTTTCTCTTTTAGAAGATCCCTGGTGATCATGGCTGCGTTTTGTTTGGTGTGGTGCCTTGCCAACCTGGCAATACTTGTCAAGCCAGGTACAAGGAACACTCTATAATCTTAGTAACAGAATTAGACACAGCCTGCATTTGAGACCACAGACAGAGGAAGCCTGGAGAAAGCCTTTTGATGACAAAAGGGAGAATGGTCAAGCCCAGGAAGTCCAAGGCCAAGAATCTGGGCCAGTGATTCCCCAGGTTAGGAGTGATATGTCAACACCCTCTCTTCCTGGGGTGTCAATTTCCCTATTAAACTAAGTGGACACAGTTAGAAATCTGTCAAGGTGACTTCCACTGTAAGACCCCATCCCCTGGTTGTGTTTTGATTTGCAACCATCTGCTTGGATTCTATTTGCACATATAATGTTCCAGTCAAGGTTACAAAACAATCACTTGAGTCTGGCAACCTGTACTGTCCTCCATCAGTTTACTCTGAGCCACCCAGGTGTAGCAGTGAGAACCATGTCACTTGGAATAGAGGACAAGAGCACACTTCCTGCTGTGCTGAGCTCTTGGCAAACAATCAGAAAATGCCCATCACCTGGCTAGAAATCATGGTATAAGCCATAGGCCATGGAAATTCTCAGTGGTGCTGGCTGAGGCAAAAGTCTCAGCAATTGGTGAGCTCTTCCCTGCAGTATTCTCTGACACCCTCAGGCAAGACTAAGTTCTTCTCTGCCACACTGAACTTTATTCATGCTTCTACCAGCACAGCACAGGCTATACGCACATGACTGAGTCTATCCAGCTCCCATGGGCTGCCTGTGGGAGGAGCTGAGCTGCCTTTTGGGACCTTGGGGTTGTTCAATGCTTAGTACTGGGTCTCGCACATAGATGGCAGCGAACTGTATTAAATAATTGAAAAAAAAAATCATGAAGAAAATTACTTAAGTGTCTACCTTGTTCTCTGTCTAGGAGGGATTACCATAAACTTCACTCTGTGATCAGAACCAGAAACGTCACAGAATCAGGTTCATGGCTTACAAGGAACGTTGCCTCACAGATGTGCAGCATACTGTCACCTCCAGAAAACGTAGTTGGACTACTGGTCTATGCCAAATGAGTCTTTTCCCCACCTTTCAATAGATGGAACAAACCGTATAAACCTATTTGATGATGTGAATTCACATCCCTTAGAGGGAACATGCATGGGCCTTTCTTGGTTGCAAAGGGTGGCAAGTTCTTTGAGCTCAAGCTATTCTAGTTGAAAAGGATGCAGGGAAGAGTGTGAGTTGTACAGAGAGAAAAGAAATCAGGAGAGGAGGATGCTTCCCTGTCCTGACTGGTGACTGTGTGGGACTTCTTCCTACATATCAGGAATACACAACTTTCCAGTTTCTTCCTTAACAGAGTAATTGACATGGTTACGAAAAGATTCTGCATGGATAAGGAACAAACCACAAAGGGATTAGAAAGATAAGGGAGAATAGAGCTAATGGGTATGATGACAACTAAAAAGAGGTGGCAGATAGAGAGTAACAGGTTGATGTCCACCAAATGTCTCTGGTCTCCTACTAAGAAAAGTTTCAGTTGGTTTATGTAGAATGATCATAGAGTGGCTTTCAGTCTCATGGATAAAATTTTAGAAAAGCAGTAAAGCAAAGGCAAACCAAAGTGCTTTTATGTTAAGGAGTGCTTCTAGTTAACATAAGCTACTAGAACCTTGGGGCAGTAGATGAAGCTGAATCACAGACTCTAAAATCTGACATTGTATGAACAGTGAAATGAGGAACAGACTTCAGTCACTCCCTTTGAAAGAGAAGAACTGACTGCATTTCTTTAGCCACTTTTTCTAATGATTTTCGAGAAAGTATTCTTCCCACTGTCACCTGCTGGCCGACAGTGCACAGAAGACTGGCCTGTGGCATGTGTACAGAGCATGTGCAGCTGTAAGGAGCATTGGGGGAGGGCAGATTTGACATCAAAAACTGGTCCTGATTCAGTGCTCCAAGATTCTGCTTGAGTTCTTTCACTATAACTTGGGGACAATGATGAAGACACCTTATTGGAGTTATTTTTAGGATTAAATGAGAGAATACAGGCCCACGGCTTCTAGCATAGGCCAGCGATACAGAGATTTCAAGAAAGAGTTACAGTTTTTTCTCTCCAAAAGTTATGTCTGCCTCAAACTCGAGGGCATTTTAAATGAAGTCTGAATTGTCAGTTTCATAAGATTTACAAAAGATAGGGCACAGATTTCCACCTATTTCTACTAAGAACTAATAAATGCCTTAAATTCCTTTACACAGTTTTACGCTGGCCACACACTGGTTCTTAGAAGAGCAGATGGCTTATAATCACACCGATTACAAGGTAAAAATATGAATTTTCCTCTAATATATTTCTCCAACCAAGAACATGAAAAGATAACTTGATGGAAATTGTCTATAGGGAACTTGTCTTAAAAGTCATAAGATCTTAAATGGGTAGAACAAGTAACACTGATAGCAGCACTTAGGCCAATCAAGAGCATGTTTGGAACCAATTATAGCCAGCCATTTAGTAATCTGAAAAGGGAATTTGGCAAACAAGAAGGGTGTTAATCCCCACAAATTCTGTTCACAATTTTATCCAGCATGTGTTATCAAGCGTTGGAATGTGGGTTTGATTTTAAAGTCTCTACGAGTTAACATGTTAGAAAATATTATTTTATATCCCTGAAGAATCTTGACACTCTTCAACAATCAGAACAGAAAATAAGTGCAGCCTTTGAGTTAAAGAACTTCAAGACAAATTTATAAATGAATCAAAATGAGGAAAACAAAGAAAAAGGAAATCTAATAAATATTACCTTAGAGATCAATTTATATAATTCATAGATCATTCTAAAGGATGGTTAGACTTAAGAGGGAGAATTCTAGAATGAAGGAGATGAAAGATAGGTGCATACTTTTTCTGCCTAGGGAGGGGGTGGCCTAATGAATTCTGATGAATACTTTAGGGATTTTGGATGACTTAGAGTAATTCTGGCAAACGTAAAATACTTTAAAGGGATCCCTCACATTAATATTTTTTTTCTCTAGAATCCTCGTACCTACTTTCAAATAAACAAAAAAACTAGTCAGGAAAAGCTGTGACAGGTGTTCTCTGTCCAATGTAGTTGTCATTGTAGTTATGTGGAGTACTGATACTGAGTAAGTACTGTTGATAAAAGGGAGTAAACTGGGCAATGTTTTTAAAGGAGGGCAAACAGAATCCAAGTTGGCTGCAGACAAAAAGACAACTTACTGAGGCCTACTACACATGAAAAAATTTCCATTTCTACAAGTCTTGGAAACACCAGAGCCTCAGAGAGGCCCAACCATATCAAGTACAAGCCCTATCCTGTCATAGCCATTGGCCATGCTTATCATCTTGGTTCTTGAAACCAATTCATGGAAGTTCTCTGTGTATACAACCTTAAGGATATTGACCCATTAGAGCCCTAGCTCGCAAAACACTAGCAGTACTAGCATCTCCTGAAGCTAGTTTCGTATGCTAAGTCAGAAAACCCAATCACAGGGGTCTAATAAGCCTGTGTTTAGCACGTCCTCCAGGTGATTTTGGTGTAGGCTCAAGTTTAAGAACCATTGCTATAGGTCACTTTGTCTCTTTGAACATGACTAATGTTATACTTGGTACAATATGGGAAATTTAATGGCAATTACAATAGGAAGGGGAAAAAATCTGTTTAGGTTGTAATGGAAGGTGACAACTCATCAGAATATATTACAATTCTAAAACTGACAAGATCACAATTTATCATCTGATAAGATAATTCCTTTAGAGTTTTAATAAACTCAAATTCTAATTTTCCTTAAAATGAACTAACAAAACCATCCAGGGCTGAGAACCACAGATATAATGCCTCCCCAACATCTTAAACATTAGGATGATAAGTATGGTGAATGAAACCCAATGAGACAAAATCTACCAGCCAGATCAAGGCAGTCTTAAGAAGATGGAAAGGACAGGCTAGAATGGAAAGAGCTGTAAGCTCAAGACAGATGGGTCATTCAATTGCACTTCAGTCTTCCATGAGTTCATATCCATGGCTTAGGAGACCCTCCCAGGGCCTGTAGAGATTGGGCACTGCACATGGTTCAGCCGCTGGGGTGAAGCACAGCCCAGGGCTGCATTTTGCAAAAAAGACAGCAAGACAGATTCTGTAACTATATACTAATCCCTACAAGATTACTACAGGAGCTCCAGATATAACTATGACAAACTGGCCTTATATTCTTCTTTGACAAAATTCCTAGACTGTGACAATTAATAAACTGTGGTTGACAAAGCAGACAAGAACCTCAGTCAGGAAATCAGGCAAAAGTTCCACGAATGCACTTTCGTCCAAACCACCAAAACAGCTTCCAATGACCTTCGTGTGGCCAAAGCCAATAGACAGTTCATGACCTCTCATTTTACTTGACTTCTCAGCACCGTATAACCAAGTGGCTTGCTTTCCTTAAATCTTCACTTCTGGTGCATGATGCTTTCTTGTTTCTCCTCTCTCCTTCCTGGCCCCTCTCACTCTCTTTTACTGGTGTGCTTTGACCAAGCACACTTCCGTATCAACTTAAGGGGGCTCAGACCTCTCCTGTCTCTGTCTACACTTCCTCAGCCTTTAGATTTCAAGACAGTTCATGTGCTGTTGACATCTGACCTTTTTGCTCCAGCCTAGACCTTCCTCAGATACAGATGCACATGTCCACAATTTCCTACTCTACACTCAAATGTCAAATAGACAGTTACAACTTAACAAATTAAAAAAAACAAACTATTAATGCTTTACCCTCAAACCTACTTCCACCAGATTTGGCAAGGCTGGGTTGGAAAATAACAACTCCATTCTTCCAGTCGTTGAGGTCAAAAACTTCTCTGTTATCTTTAATGCCGCCCCTTCTCACATATTATCATCCTACATTTAAATCACTGGTAAACCCTGACAGGGTTACTTTCAAGAAGGTAAAGTACTCAGTAAGAATTCAATAAATATTATCTGAAAGATCCTATCAATGAATAAATTATGTCTGGGTGGATGAAATGATGATGACATGAATTCAGAACTAGTTCAACAGCCAGAGAGAGTCTTTTAGTGGTGAAACAACATGAGTCTTTAGTGGTGAAACAACAAAATGGAGGGACATCATGAGGAGCATTTCCCTTGACATTGATTTTTGATCTGCCCTTTTAGCAGTGGCATGGATGAAGACGTAGTAGACATGTCCACAAAATAGGTGGATGACAGTCTACAGCAAAAGATGATTACATGGGGAAGCAAAAATTGAAACTGGAAAAAAATAATAACAACCTAGATCTTTGTGACTCACAAAGATAGGAACTATTTACTAGATGAAATTTACCAAGTGTATATATAAGAAACAAAAAATTGGACTAAAAAAAAATTTAACATTCTAAACTCAGAGGTACTCTTAGTCAAGAGAACAAACTAGTTGCTGTGAGTAGGTGTTACAATTCTGTGATTGTCAATGATGAAAATTTCATTGTAGAGTACCTTAACAGTAGTGGTCTGAGTGAGCATGAAGATCCATTGAAGAAAGTACAATGATTTAAATAAAAAAGGAAAACAAATAGTGTAAAATAACGGTAATGAGATAGTTAAAGGTAAAAGAATGATCATTTTTAGTGCCTGAAGCTTAAGGGCAGAGAAATCAGAGGGCACTGATACTAGTTCCACCTAAGAAAAACTTTCTGACGGGCAGGACTTTCGAATGAGTAAATGATCTGTCACAGGAGCTGGAGAATGCAGCACCCCTCAATCCCAGTAAAAACTGTATTATAGGAACCTATGAAATTGAACAACTTCATAAATATCACACTGTTATTACAGGACAGTGCTTTAATGGGGCGGAGCAGTGAAAACCAAAGAGGAAAGCCACCTACCAGCTTCATTTTATCAACTAAGCCACTCAATCATCCAATGCACCAGCAGTTAACTGATTTTTGTCTTTTATTACCCCTACAGATATGACCTTTCTGCCCTCGAGAATAAGAGATTTTGTCTTCTAAAAGACACTTTAACATACAAAGCAAGGGTCTTAGAATCAGACACTGCATGTCCAAACACTGGCTGCACTTTCTTTGTTTCTCAGCCTCTAAATCTCAATCTCCTTTTTGGTAAAATGGGAGTAAGTCTGACCTACATGCTCTCATTGCTACAATGCTCCAGAGAATATCAGGATTAAATTCAAAGAGCAAAAAGTAGGAGTACATCGATAGTTAAAAAATATCAGTTAACTGGGCCCTCCCCAGTGGCGCAGCGGGTTAAAGCACTGCACTAAGAAGCTAAAGCCACTTCCGCATGAGTTCGATTCCCGCCTGCCCCGGAGGTGACCACATGGCGTGGCAGACCTCTCCTGACCCGCCCGCTGCTCCCCTCAGCAGTGTACTTCACAGATCTGCCTCCTGCCTGCTCTGCTCTGGTGAATCCTCTCACCCTCCGCATCTCTGGCCTGTACCCCAGTTCTGTATGAATAAATAAATCTTAAAATATATATATCAGTTAACTAATAAATGGGGATTATTTAGCTAATAGTTATATCATCTGCAGTTCCACTATTCCAACTAATGAAGGTAACAAAATTGACCATTACTGTCCATGAAGTTTCTATGACAGAAATGTTCTATAGCTTCACAGGTCAATCCGTAAGCCAAAAGCCATGAATGGCTACTGAGCAACTGAAATGAGGCTAGTATGAATTCTGAATTTTATTTTATTTTAATTAATTTGAAGTGGTTCCTTGCAGTATATTGATTAATTTAAATATCCACATTAGGCTAGTGGCTACTATAGGGGGCATTGTAGCACTTCCCTAAAGTGACTCCTGGTTCAGACTCCTGGTATAGTGAGAGACTAAAAACAAAAGAGCAAATGACAATGGGAACTCCATAATAGGAAGTGCATGGTGATGCGAGGGGATTCCCATCCTACAGGGAATTCCAGAAGGCTCCTCGGGATTGCATGTGAGGGAATGATAGGGACTAACCTGGGAAATTTCTATGAAATTTACCAAGGACAGTGTTGACCCAATAGAACTGTCTTATTTAAAGGTGTTTTCCTCGTAAACAGAAAATGAAGCAATAAAAAACGTTACTGCCAATTAGAGGATTAAGAAGTTTAAGTTTCCCTTCACCTTTCACCTCTCTCAACGTGACCCTGCTTTATCAAATCAGAAAACAAAATTCAAGAAGAATTCTTAAAATTATTACTGCAGACACAGTAATCACTTCTAATCCCTGACTTTCGCAGAGAATGAACCTGAAAGTTTGGTGCTGAATTTCCCTTCCTACTTTGCTTCTCAGGACTCAGGAAACAATCCTATAACTACTTTCATCACTGCTTCATCAAGTTTCTACAAAATGAGCAAGAGTTCAAAGGGAATTTTCAACCAATTCATGCCTAAGGCAGGAAATTGAAATACCAAATGGGATAGAAGAATGTTAGACAAACACAGGCAAGGTCTGCTGGTGAGAGTCCGAGTTTTTCTTCCCCTGGCCCATTTTTAGAGAACTACAAAGAGGAATAAAGGGAGGTAGTTAATTGGTCACAGGACTTGTTTAGAGCCACCTCTACTTTCCTTTTCTAATTGACTGCTGGGAATAACACCCTCTTCAAGGACTGCTCAAAGGGGAAACGTGCTGGGACAGGAGGCCACTGATGAAATGGCTTCAGAAGCTGAAGATCATTAATTAAGAATATTGAGAGCGAGGTTGAAAGCCTAGCCGAAACCAGTGGGAGGGACAACTTGGTATCAGCTGCTACCTACACATTAGCAATTAAACCTCATGAAGGCTCTCAGTGGAAAGTTACAGCTCCCAGGCATTCCTCCTTGAATAAGTGAGGAGTCTCCTGAGGCGACTGAACTGTGAAGACCGTACCTTGACTTCAGAGTAATATTTCCAATATCCACTAACCCTTGATTCTCAGGATTCAATGTCTTCCAAGTACCTCTACCTACTGCCTGAATCCATTTCTCAAATTTGAGTAGACATCAGATTCAGCAGGACAGGTTACAGATTGCAAAGGCTCACTCTACGGATTCTTATTTCACGGGGCTGGGTGCAAGCTGAGAACACGCATTTCTAACAAGCTCCCAGGTGAGAGTGATGCTGCTGGTCTGGCAACCACACTTTAGGAATCACAGCCTAGAAATAGCGTGCTGCAAGCCTGGAAGCACATCAGAATCATCTGGGGACTGTTCAAAGACTATCCAGATTCCACCCCAGATCAGTTGAATGGGATTCTTAGGACTGAGTCTGGCTATCAGAGTATCTTTTAAGTTCCCTATCTGATTGTAATCTCCTGACTGGGTTGATCACCGTTGCAGAAAATATCACCTTCAAACTAAGTGTGGAGTCTACATACACTCTTATAAATTAGAGCCACAGAGGCAGACGCTGACTTCTGCTGAACTCCACCAGGCCTTGGAGCTATCATTTCACTGGTCAGTTGTTTTTTCACAAACCAAAACAGAATGATCCTCCTTGTGTAGCTCAAACCTCTCTCTCTTCTCTCCTCCCCACCAAGAATTCTCTGAAGATTTACTAATTAGAACTGAAGATCTATGAACACTTATAAATCTGCTAAACCCTTAAAAACATGGCAGGTCGTAAGTGATGACCTTCAAGATGAGGTCCCTACAATTCAATGAGAGGCAGGTAACAATTTTTTTAAAGTTTATTCATATAGAACTGGGGTACAGGCCAGGAATGCAAAGGGTGAGAGGATTCACCAGGGACAGAGTGGGGAGCAGAATAGGCAGGTCGAGGAAGTACACTGCTGAGGGGAGCAG
>NW_004567123.1:12020595-12040730 GCF_000260355.1 Condylura cristata
GGGGGGGAACAAACTCATGCGGAAGTGGCTTTAGCTTCTCAGTGCTGTGCTTTAACCTGCTGCGCCACCAGGGAGGGCCGGCAGGTAACAATTTTTAAAACATCAAAATCATCTAGTATCTTTCTTCAATCACTTATCTATTTTTCTTGAATAGAAAATTTTCTTTTCTCTTCTTTCCACACCAGAATCTACTTTTCCTCATCTTTATACCTCTACCATGGCCTGTTTCAATCTTCTCATTGTCTCTGGCTGGTGTGAGAAGCACTAGGTCTACAGTGATTCTTATGAAATAAAGTTTTATGATGCCTGTTCCTAATTTAACAAACAAGGGAACTAAATATTTTTCTTAGTGAGAAAAAAGATCCTAAATCAAATTACTCTTGGTATGTACCTCTTGACTGAATTTGCCTAAGGCATTTACCCCTTAACAGGAAACCTATTCCCCACCATGAATTCCCTAAATTAAGGAATCTTCAGGCTAAAATATACTGCCATCAATCAACTAGTGATCAAGTGTGACAATGCAGTTTACCACTAAGTAATAAGGCTAAAGAAGAAGAAATATATCATTCATAATCTAGAACTGTGTCTCTTAGCAGGAGGTGATTTTGCCTCATCCCCATTCTTCCCCTCACAATGTACAAAGTCTGGAAACATTTAGGGTTGTCACACTGGCCTCTAGTGATGGAGAGTCCAGGAATGCTGCTAAACTCTATAATGCAGCACAGCTCACAACAAAGAATCATCTGGTCCACACTGTCATTAGTTCCAAGCAGGAAAATCCTGTGTTAGTAACTGCTGGGAGAGGAGGCGAAAGAAGGACAATAGGTGCAGAGTTAAAAAGTACTCCAGAAGGTCCAGAAGGTCCTGTCAGACATGAACTGGAGCTGTTGTTCATCTTCCCAATTGCTTAGAATAATGCAGAAAAGCCCATTTTTACTTTCATGAAATAATAATGCACAGGAGTGGATGAAGTATTAATTACTTAAGGAATTTTCTCATATATCATTAATAATGGAATCAGATCCTGAACACTAGAAGTATTTCCTGTAACTACTAAATTCCTAGAACAATTACACTGATCAACAGAGTTGTAAATATAAAATTGATCTGGCTAAAAATGATCAACATTATGTCTCTATGACCTTTAATTTCTTAAGATCCTTAAATGTCTTTAGACTCTTAATAGCCAAAACAAATAAGGTAGCTAGCTTTTATTTGTAATATACCTCAGGTCTTACATACCAAACAGCTACTTAATCTTAAATAAATAAATGGGTAAAGAGGGATATTTTAATGAAGTGCTGAATTAAACACCTCACAAAATAGGTATTTTCATTCTCAGTATTCACGAGAGTGTTTCCTCGAGAACCCACTTAATTCACCTGAGTGCTTACCTTCCTCCCATTCAGGGGAGGAAAGGTTGTGAGCTGAAGATCAATCAGAAAAGAAGAGGCACCCGCAAGACAACAGAAACCACCCTTTAGTTGGGGGATAAACAGTTACCCCATATTCTCACTGCCTCTTCCCAGTGTCGTTAGCTATTTTAACAAATTCTCCAGTTTTACTATGTAACATAAACTCATCTCTAAATGATAAGTTGTGTAAATATGTCACCAAGAAATGCTAAAATACCCCTATTGAATATGAACTGTTTATCCCAGGCCTAAAATGTTCTGTGCCCTAATACTTCAGAGATATTAGATACAAAATCTTATTCAAACCATATTCCTGGCATTTGCTGCCATTATCGATGATGCAAATTCACAGATGTGTTAGCTAATGAAGCAGTCAGACAGGGTTTCAGGGGCAGAAAAAAGACTGAAAGAAATCTTTACTGCCAAAGAGAAAGCGGCCCAACTGTGGAAAATGATATGGATATGTAAGGTAGCCCCCACAGCCAGCACTGTAAATAAGGTTAGACCCTCACATGCTTCCATGGTCTGAGTATATATTACAACCTTTAAAACCAAACATTCATTTCATTATAGGAATTTATGCCAGCTGGCAGAGCACAGTCAACCAAAAGTGAAAAATGAGTGAGTTTTCCTCAGGACATTTGTAGCATTAGCCGCTTACCAGAAGAGGGCAATGGTAGCCCGGCTGGTATTTCTCAAAGCTAGGGCAGCTACCTGCAGTCAAGGTAATACCTCTAGAGAGTCAGACCGGAACAGCCTGCACAACCGCTGACTTCTAAGTACAAAGCATGTAAGCGTACAAGGCTCTTTGTCTTTCCTTTTTCTTGATGAATTAACAGCTACAAATCCAAAACATTCCAGTATTTCCAGTTGATGACGATGTAGAAGGACTGCTCACTGCAACCCAGCCAACACATTTTAGCACATTTATCACATCTCTCCCTGGTCATACAAACTACAAAACTCATCATGTTCCCAAAATAAAAGGTTGTTTTAAAGCTCTATGGATAGAGAATTATTACCCAAATAGTCCATCAGAAGTCTGCAAATTACTGACACCATAAAAGCCATTCTAAAGTCAAATTCAAGTTCACTTGTAGTACTCTGGCTTCTCGGACCTCTCAGGTGGAATGTCAACTTCGCTTCCTTTTCTCCTTCAGGAATGCTTCCACGTTCATCTTCCCAAACAGTGTTTTTTAGCTCTCAGTCCTAGAAGCTTACACTAAACAAATTATCCTCTAACCCCCTCTCTCTGACAAACCATTCATTCTGGTATGCAGGTTTACTCAGTACTTGGTCTTTAAATCATTTATCTCTAATGAAGGAAAGGGTTTGTTTTTAATTAATAACATTTCATAAGCAAGTCATAGTAGGTACAAAGGGCTAGGCATATGTAACAGGGAAGGCCGTGAAGGTGGACACTACTCAGGTGGAGTTACCTCATTCCCTCCTGGCTTGGGAATTCACCAGCCTAAGGATGAAAACTTTTGTCTCAAACTACACATTCTCCTCAGACATGCTCCTTCCTTCCATTCTGGCTTGGCGAGCACAACTAACAGGTGCTGTGCTGAGGCTGATGCCTGCCTTTCCCCTTCCACCCTATGCAATGCCCCTCAGTACCCTCACCTCCATGCCAGGCTGCGACCTGCATGGTCCACTGCTAGTCTCCACCATCAACTCACCTGCAATCTGTTACCAGCCTGCTCTCCAGGTGATCAAGTCTGGCCCCAACTCTACTCCTGTACCCCAAATCTTTGGAGAGGCCTTCCACTACTCTCAAAAGACTCAATTCTCTGGTTGTCTGTAAAGAACTAAGCAGACATCGCATAAGTCTCATCTTATGCCCTATGGCCCATGATTGTTAGCAACACCCCTCTACTCTACAGTTTCAACTTTCAAAATAATTCATATGGTCTCTTTAGCTTCAAGCCTCTGGGATTACTGGACCCTGTACCATGTCAATCCACTGTCCCTGCACTCTCCACTCCAGGTCTGCTGGTCTTTGTTCAACCCACCAATTTTTATTCGTTGATCACATACACACAGACAGGAAATAAAACAGACTGGACATTTAAAAAAAAAAAAAACAGACAGGACACTGACTCTGCTAGAAACTGCTCCCTACTCCTGCCTGCACCTCTCTCCAGCTTCATACAAGGGTTTCCTGCAGGCTTACTCAGCACCTCCACTTCACAGAAGTCCTCTATGGGCTCCAGACCAGGACATCCCACCCTTTACCCCACCAAGGGCATCATGTGCCCTCTGAATCACAGTTTGAAATTACAATTTTTCCGATTTAGTGTGCTTGATCTGGTTGCCAGTTTCTTCCAAAAGATGAGGTCTTACTGGAAGAATGGCCTCTAAGTCTGCCTGACAGAGGCCTTCAGCAAGCCCTGCCCGTCACCATGGCTGCACTGCTCTGGGCTTGCCAGCTCCTGCTAACAGCTGTCAGCCCCCACCAACATGGGGCCCTAGTACAGCTGCTGCTGCCCAGTCTGTCACCGGTTGCCTACAAGCACTTCTATGAGGCAGATGGCTTCTTGGTCTTGGCGTGTTCCTGCTCAGGAGCAGCATTTCTGTCTTGCCACATGACCACTTGGGTTTGCATGGCTCAGGGTGCTATACAGAACCGTGCATGCAACCATCAGTCACATGCACACAGTGGGCAACGGTGGGTTGAGGGGTAGAGGTGACTGCTATGGGCTCTGATGTTAAAGCTATGCCTTGGGTCACCGGGGATGGAATGGGAGGCCAGGCTTGTTACGCTGGTGGGTGGGGCGACACAGGGCAGTGGTTCCTGTGCCCTTGCACGACTGCTAATCAGCCCTCACGCGATGGGGCAGGAAGTGGACCTGCCTCCTTCCTAGACAACCTGGCCATGTTTTTTTACCCCAACCACAACTTGAATTGACAATCTCTGGGGCAATGGATGGCTGCTGGAAGGTGAAAGGTGGGGTTTTCCAGACTTCAAAGCCCCGGGCTTCCTGAACTAAGGCTGTTGGGAATGAGAGAAGGAGCCAAGCAGCCATGAAGACTTTAAAAGAGCCAGGCATGTGTAGACAGTGTAGACCCAACCGTAAGTTCCTGAGCTCCAGTGGCTTCTGTTGAGTGAGCCACCCTTTTGTCCTCCACATGCATGGTTCTCTCAACTATGGGTGTGGCCTCAGTGTTCCACTTCTGATGGCCAGGTCAGCTGCTGCATTCTTTACCACATGTCCAGTCCCAGAGCTCTGCTTCTGACCAGAGGACTGGCGCCTCCTTCCATGCCCCAGGCGGGCTTCTCCTACCAAGCAGGTCAGTTGCATCTCGCAGTCCCAGCTTCCTCTGCTGAGAGCTGGGTACCATCATGCATGGTGGGCGCCCACTTGGACTCTGGTCTCCAAACCACAGACATCTCTGGAGTAGAAAAGACAGCATCCGGCTATGGGATCGCCTGTAATTTCTCATATTCTCTTCTTCCTTCCTTCTGTCCCTCCATCCCTACTTCCTTCTCTCCCTGTCCCTCTCCCTCTCTCAGTTCTCCCTTGTCTCATTTCTTTTAAATAAACGATGTTATTGTTATTTCTCCCCAGCGTCTGCTCTCAGAGCTGTAGGTCACAGATGTAAGCAGACAAGCACAGAGCTGCCAGCTGGGTCATCCCCTATGACTCTGCGTTTGCTCTGTTTTAGCCTGGGTCTGTTTTTTTGTTTTTGTTTTTGTTTTTTTATTTATTTATTTATGCATACAAGAACTGGGTTACAGGCCAGAGGTGCAGGGGTTGAGAGGATTCACCAGAGACAAGAGTCAGGACCGGAACAGGAGGGCTGAGTCAAATACACTGCTGAGGGGAACAGCTGGCGGGACAGGGGAGTTCTGCTGCGCCATGTGGATCAGCTTCCTGGCCAGGAATCGAATTCATGCTGCAGTGGCTGCAGAAAGCTTTACAGAGCTGTGTTTTAACTCGTTGTGCCACCAACAGACTGCTTAGTCTGTTTTTGATAATGACTGAAGCCCTGATGCCTAGCAGCACCTGCAGCACAGAAGGTTCTCAGCAGAGCAGATCACAGGCAGGCAGCAGGCAGGGAGTGTGACCCCTGAACACTGGCTCAGTGAGGCTCTGATGGTGTCTAGAGTTTTCGAGATTTTCTCATGACTTTGTCTCTGATGCTGCTCATCCCAGGCTCCTAGGCTCAAGTCTGGCAGTCCAGAAGATCTGGTAGAGAACAGAAGTTGTCCCTGACATCACTCCCTATCTGAGGTTCAACTGTGCACAAAGACTCGTTCCCAGCAACAGGCTAGAGGAGGGCTACCTGGCAAAACAGTCCCTGAAAAAAGACAGGGCAAAGTGAAAACTGGACAAAATAGATTTAAAGATAAGAATCATTGAGAGAAACTAAGATGATTTATATCAAAGGATCAAACAATTCAGAAGACAGGAGTCACAAAACCATGTGCCAAACTGGAGTGACCTATCTCAAACTTCTCTCCTTTTACTCCTGCTTTATTTGCACAAATACAAAGCTCAGTTTTGTCAAAGAGGTTTTGAAATACTGAAGTTACCCCCTTCAGAAAAATAATGCTTACGGGCTATAAAAATTCACTTTTTTTTTAAATTAAGTTTCTATCCATTATGGATTAAAATCGTGGAGTCCCCATTCCGACTCAGATACACTCACACACCTTGGAGGGCGTATCAGAGTGAGTTCATATGCAAGATGCTGGTTATTTTCACAACATGCCACCCAGAAGGGAGCTGTGTGTGATAACCTGCGCCACATGCTGCACCACATCCCTGCCATGAGATGGACCCAGCAGGGGAGGACACGAGACTCCTATCTACACATCACCTTCCCAGACAGAGGGCCTCAGGGCACCCCTGCCTGGTAAGGGTACTGAGCGCAATCCTTTGATTAAATGTTTGCCCATTTATGGATAAATGGCTAACTCCCTTCACAGCATGGTGGGGGGTTTACTTGCCCCACACTCCCACTTTGGTGTGCACCACATAACTTTGGACCCCATCCAATAGAGAGATATGTGGATAACTCAGAGGACAGTTGAATAAAGGCAAAGTCCTACCAGCAAATGCAAAGCAGATAACATCAAGGAGGCAATTCAGAGTTAAGCTGCAGCAATGAGAATTAAATAAAACAAAGGACATTGACAATGACAGAGAATAAAAGCTATAAAGAAGTTAAAACTATCCTTAGAATCTAGAGATAGCATATAAAAACAGACACAAAAAACTCCCAAACCTTCTCTTAAATGCCAAATTTGCTTCAGTCTCAAAGTGTTTGCACTTGCTGTTCCCTCTACTAAAACTTCCGCTTCCTCCTGGGAGGTGTCTTCCTCATTGTACTCTGAGTTTAACTTGAATACTTCTCCTATGGAGATGCTCTCTGAACATCCTGTTTAAAGCACCAAACTACATCTTTGGTTTTCTTCATCACACTTCTCAGTATCTGAAGTATCTTTATGCAATTATCTGTCCTCCGTTAACTGAAAGGTCACCTCTGTGAGGCCAGGAATCTTGTCCATCTTCCTCAAAACTGCATCACTACAGCTGAGAATCCTTCCTAATATACATTTCCCCCACTGCGTGAAAGTGGAACGCTACTACTTCTGGGGGCTAGAAATGCTAAAGCAAAATTCCCCCCATACAAACGAATAGTAATAGTATCCCGCCCCCCAAAATCATAGTCTACCTACCAAATCATATCAAATAGGAGCATCCTACTTTTCGATGGCTGGAGAAACCTGTACTTGGGGAGCAAGTGATACGTGTTTACTGGATAAATAAAATGTTTTAAAACATGAGAAACCAAGAGCCATGGAAAATTGAACCCACTTCTTTCAGCCAACATCAGATCAAAAAGACAAAAATAAATAAGGCCACAAAGAACATTCAATACAGACTGCTGACCTGTGAGAAATACATCAAGCCCTAAGCAATGAAAACAGAGAATACAGCATCTTTTCAAGTATTCATGAAAGTCTCTAGATCTACCAGTCTAAACTTCAATTTCCCAAATGAATCTGCTTTTCTGGAAAGGCAAAGCAGGTAGGCAGTGGGAGCAATAGTAATGATCTGAGCCATCAGAAAGGGGGAGGGTCAATGCAACAACGGGGCTGCTGCCCCCTATCTGTCTACTATGCCCCCAGCTCTGCCAGTCACCAAGCTCACCTCCTGTGCAGTCTAGACAGGGAGCTAGGCCATAACCTAGTGAGTCAGGAGTAGCCCTAACTTATGTGTTTGGAATGGAGGTTTCCATGAAGATATACTCTTTAAGCCATCGATGTACTTACTGTACAGAACATCTCATCAGTATCTAATATCATAAACTCTGTTAATCATGACTCTGATATTTACATTTTTATGGAGAATCCAGCTGCAACTTTAATTCTTTTGAAAGGCTTAGTAATTGATTTTTGTTTTTTGTTTTTTAACCTAGAGTTACTTTAGGAACTAAAACATCCCCTTTAAAAATTGTTTCAACAAAAATTAATTATTTTCTTTTTATAATCAAACCAGTTTTTTGAAGCAAGATGGAAAAAGGCTTACGGCTTCTATACCAGACCCTTATGGTCATGCCATAAATAATTTATAGCAAGATGGTTTCTTCTCAGTGGCAGGCTCAAATTCCCATTTTAATCAAAACTGATTTTGAAATCTATTTCTCAATTTACATGTGGTTAGGGAGCTTCTCATCACGTGAGCTTTCAGACTCCTTCATGGAAACGGGCATCCTTCCCAAACTCCTAAAACTCCAGGACATTATTAACCACTGGTAATCATTTTCTTCTACCCTCTGATGCTCTTAACTTCATCAGAGGTTAACGTCATGGCGGCAGCTTCAGAGAGAAACCAGAAGCTCAAAGCCACAAAACACCAATGGTACTATGTTCACTGATATTTCCAAATGTGTAAACAGACCTCACAAAGAAAAACTCAAAGATCCACTGGATCATATAAACACAAAAATGCTTACCAGAAACATAAAAAATAGCCAATAAATGGAAATACCATCCAGTGTAATAACATCTTCTAATTTTCAAAGGTGTCTACTGCATCATTCTAGGGAAGGTTAACAGTATGTTTTCTTCCAAAGACTATCCTTATTCATCTCTTCTCCTGCAAAATTTTAAGTATTTTTTTTGGGGGGTGTGTCTTTACAAAGTGGCTCCTCTTGAATTAAATGTTATGTCAAACTATACATAATTGGCTCTCCATTAAGGATTCCCCAGACTTTTGACTAGCATGGCACTCTGAACACAGGCTATACAGGCAAAATTGCAAGAGAGAACTAGATTCTCTACACTGCCAGCTCTGCTAGATAACTCCCAACTCCTGCTTTGTAAGTGGGAGCTCTGTAGCCTGTGCATGGTCTCCAACTTCTCCATTAATGGAGAAATGAAACAACTGCCAAATTGCGTCTCTTTTGAGTCTCTGATCTCCAAGGAGACTCAATAGGCTTCCCAAACTCAGGAAATTCTCCTGGCAATGAGAACATTGCTAATTTGGCTCCTGTTAGTTTATATCCAGGTGTGGACTACTTTCGAGGCTGCAGTGGGTGGAGTCGTGGTCCCCACTGTGCATGCTCTAATTTCCAGAATTGTGAATGTTTGCCTATTTGGAAAAGGGAAATTTGCAGATGTAATTAAATTAAAGATTTTAAGATGAACAGATTATCCTGGATTATCTGGATGGCCCTAACTGTGATCATAAATCTTATAAAAGCCCAGGAGAGAGGAGAAACACATGAATGAGAAGGCTGTGTAACGATAAAGTAGAGGAATGTGGCCACAGGCAAGGAAGGCAGCGACTACCACAAGCCAGCAGAGGCAATGACCAGATGCTCCCCCACAGTTTCCAGGGAGAGCATGGCCCTGACAAATTCCAACTTGGCTTAGACTTTGGCTTCCAGAACCATGAGAGAATAAAAATCTGTTGTTTTAAATCACCTAGTTTGTGGTAATTTGTTATGGCATCCTTGTAAGCTAATACAGAGGCCTACTGAAACATCATAGAAGTGCAAAACCTTTGGACGGAAACACCTAAGCAACAATCTGGAAGAACTATTTCAAATGACCAACATTTTTTAGTTTGCTTCCCATTCCCAATGGTTCCTGTTATGCTGATATTTGTATTCTTTGAGTAAACACTATTAATTTTATTTTTAGTGAATTATACCTTAGTTATGCCCAAAAGGATCATGACACTTAACTAATGCAAATTCACAGTTACTGTATCCTTGCTTGAAAGTTTCCTTTCATACTTTGCAAAAGGAAAGTAGGAATCATTCTTTCTCAGTTATAATTTATCACCTGAATAAACATCTAGTTAATGTCTAGACTTTTACAAAGGTAACTCGAGATGAGTCCTCCAGTCTTAGGGAATAGCACAAACAAATGGAACCATGTGAAGGTGTATGGTGACGGTGAAACATACAGGAAAGAATGATGGGGCACATGAAGCTGTACACAAGGGTGAGGGCAAACAGGACTGGCAGCAGCCCAGGCAAGGGGTAGGAAAGGAACTTCAACAAGCAGGAGACTGCTCGGATGCTCAGATTCTGGAATGCCAGAGTGCGACACTTACGCAAGAATCGAAGTCCTTCCTCCCACCATCTACATTACTGTCTCAGGGATTACTAGAAGTGTGTTCTGTCAAGATAATAAACCAAAAAAGTGTAAAAAAAAGTCTAGTATTAAGAGAGTAGAGATCCACCGAGGACAATGCCTATACAAATGATGCAGAAAACAGCAGTATGACACCTCAGGAAGAGATAAAAACTTACTGCTACATTACTGATAGGCTATCAGAGCACATGGTCTTAGGAAGAACTGTAAGTTATCTTTATCACTGAATTAAATAATTTTGGAGGAAAATAATGATTGAAACAAAGAAAAATATAAAGCAAAAACAAAAAAAAAAAAGAAAGAAACTCTAAATTCCATGAAGACATATATAGCAGTAAGAAAATATATTCATGGTGTATAATCTGGCAAAGCAGTGTAGATACTTACAGTAATAAAGAGCCCTAAGTAGGTATTACTTTTTAAGGTTTATTTAATATTCATTCATACAGAACTGGAGTACAAGCCAGAGGAGCAGGCGCAGCGAGAGGCTTCACCAGAGACAGAGCAGGGAGCAGAATAGGCAGATCATTGAAGTACACTTTTGAGGGGAGCAGTGGGCAGGTCAGGAGAGGTCTGCTGTACCATGTGGGTCACGTCTGGGGCCAAGGATCAAACTTGCACTGAAGCGGCTGAGGCCAGCTTGCAATGCTGTGTCCTAACCAGTTGTGCCAAAAGGGAGGGCCCCTAAGGATGTATTTAACTGGACTTTGTGACTCAGCTATAGAGGACACAATGAGGGGATGTTTTTATATGGGTAGTGGGAAGTGAGACGTATGAGGAAATTCCCATCCATAGAAGTGAACACATAGAGGCAACCCAGAAAAATCAAAACATAACATTACAAGAAGCATCTTGTCTGGTACAAGATTTTGAAAAGAAAAGAAGTTGGGACAGAGGGCTGCTACTTTTTAGTTAAATCCGCATAGTACTGCTGATTGACAACTGAAATCATATATAGATGTAAAGTGAAAAAAATCAAATATAAAGAAAAGGCAGCAGACTAAAGATTTTTTTCCTGCTGTTTTGAATAATGCACTAAGGACTTTTGACATAGGGAGTAAATGTATTAATAAAACTCACCATGCCTCTAGAGAGGAGGATGATAACAGAAAGGACTGAAGTCATGAAACTGGTGAAGTGATTACCATAGAGTCTGGAGACAGATGATGATGGCCTGAACCAAAAACTGAAGAGGGAAGAGGGACAAGGTGTGTAAGGCACATGTGTGACAGGAGATCAGATTTCTAAAAACATTGAGCTTCAGATATTTGATAGAAAGCAACAGAAGTGTAGGATAGATGAACATATTTGAAGTTCTCAATGAATATATAATGCCAGAAGATGGAGAAGACATCCAGGGACAGACAGAGAATGAGAGAAGATGGTTTTGGGTAAGCTATAACCTAATTTTTACCGGAATCTTAAACTATGGGCAAGTATGAATCAGTATCCCCATTTTTGAGAACTGTAAACTGAGGCCCTGAAAAGATAAGATCAAATGGTGAGTAACTAGTGGAGTCCAGTTTTCCTTCTCAACCTGTGTTTTGTTGTCTTCTGTACATACAGACTTGGCTGAGACTCCTGTAGTTCCACTATCATCCCACACCCCCACAGGTCAAATAAAAACTTGAAAGTAACTCACAAAAATATTAATTATTTTAAACATCAAAGACATTTTTATGGGTATATTAAACTGAATTTCCAATTAAATGTCTTCCCTATGACTGTTTACTCATCACCACTGAGTGGGCTGCTGGGAGCCCTGTGTGTTTTTAACTTCATCTCTGGCCTTGTTGAGACCTCGCTGATGGAACAATCATTTCATGTTTCTCAGCAACATGTAACTAGGGCAAGGCAGTTGGTCAAGAATATCTCCTCCCCATGGCCATGCTGATGTCATGCAAATCTAGAAATTGCTGGAGCCTGAGAAGAAGCTCAGTGATGCCCAAAGAAGAGTAGACAAGAGACAGGCGGCAGAGGATCCCCCACCATTGCCCCAGAGTTCTGTGAACCACTCCTGTAACTACGTAATAAATGTCAGAGACACAGCTTTACCACTGTACCCTTGGGTGAGATCTAAAGCTTTCTTTCCTGGCCTGCTGCCACAGAGCTTCTCTGCTCACTCCACAATACCCAATCTGAGAGTCTATGGGACCAGGTGGCTGCTAGCCCCCAAGGTGACCCTGTAGGCTTTATGTAAGACCCCCTGGCACAGCCTTCCCAGGCCAGTACTAGGCAAGAACAACGAAATGCAAACATCACTGTCTTCTACAGATTCATTAAAAAACAAAATAATTGACCTATTGTTCACATCCTTTTAAAAAATAGATTTCTATTAGAATTCGGTTGTAACTTAATGATAATGTGAATTTTTTCCTCACATAATCACAGATAACGCAAAAAGATTTCTTAACTCTGCTCATGATTTTAAAGCTTAGCATAAATAAGCCTGTCACATAAAGCTTAGCATGAGCTTGTCCTCTAGCAGACAGCTCCACTGTGCCATTTCCTGCAATGAACTCTCCGTTCATTCAGTAAAGCAGCACTGAATGCCCTGGTACCAAGCACATTGCTTGGTACTTGGTACCAGGGCACCAGGTGCATGCTGGTGAGGACAATGGTGAATAGCAGTTGTGGGCCTCTTCCCTGGCCTTTAAAGTCTCATTTTAGAAACAAGATTTAATGTAACATCACTTGAGCTTATAATTATTTAATGCATACATCTACAGATATGAAGAAATTAACTACAAAAGCACGGACTGTCTATTGACAGAGGTCAGTTGAAGGGGAGAGGGAGAGACAATATCAACCAAATCAAGCTAAGAACTATCTCAAAAACCAGTTATATGTGATTTGAAAGATTTGAAAACAGTCAACTTTCTCCCACTCCTCACCTTCTGCAAACTAGCTTAAGTGCAATTCATCATTAGAAACAAATTTAATATAAACTTATTCCAAGAAGAGAAAGCCATCAACCATTTCCATCTCGCCATGCCTATCACAATATCTGTGGCAGTGTCCTTTCCAGAGGGAACCGAGCTTGAGTTCATTCTGGCCAGGGTCCAGTGACTGCTACCTTCTCTGATCCATCCCATCCCACCAGGTCAGAGGCAGAGGAAAGATTTGCAACTTTTATCACGCCCACATAAGCACATGTGTGCATACACACCTGGATCCCTCTAGCAAAAGCAGAGGACAGTGGAGGTTAAATGGCACAGAGAAAGTGTGTGGTAATCAAGGTTTCATGAGAGCTAAAGGCAGCAGAAGGGAAGGAAGTTCTGTACCTGGTCTACTGGCTGTGGCCTGCCATGTTACCAAACTGCTTTCCCAAATGCACAAGAAATCCTGTGGTGGGACTCCTTCCACTAGGCTGAATCAAGGGATAGGCGAGATGGTCGCCTCAGTCTGCAGCTGGGCAGTTGTGGCTGGGATAGATGAAGAGCTTCACTGACTATGAAAAACAAGGAGGGTGCCCTGGGTAGGAGGCAGGGGAACCAGTAGCAGTCACCTGGGCTATGTGAGCACATGTGAGATGAGTCCCCTGTGCTGAACACTCAGCCTTGGGTGAAGGAAGTACATTTTAACGGGGACAAGAACAAGACCAAAAATCAAGAGTTCATTGCATGAACTGTCACTGGTATCCACAGGTCTAGGAGTCCAGGACCTGTGTATTTCTCTCCTTTTCCCATACTTCCATACTTCCCTTTGCTCTCTGTTGAGCAGTCTGGGGATGGGGGCTCAGGAGAAGGAGGACGGACTCCCATCGTTGGGGCACATCCACTCTGGGTTTGTGTGCTCAGTTGCTAGAACATTTTGAAAAGGTGCTATGGTAAAAAAATAAATAAATAAATAAATAATTTAGCAGGAGGGCCAGGAAGAAGTTTGAGAAACATTGATTTGTATCTCTGAGCTTGTGGAGTTCTTTACCAAAGTCTTTTACAAAAGGATCCAAGACCCCAAACATAGGTAACACTAAGGAAGAACTCAAGCCCTTCACATCAACTGCAAGGCAACCTACATTTTCTGTTGACAGAAGAACAAACGTTTTCCAGTTATATCTTGCTAATAATTGTCTCTAATGCTTGCATGTCACAACACATTTAATCACATTCTGACTCAGCCTCTCTGCCCTGTCAAGCCCACCTCTACCCAGCCTCTAGCTGCCACTCAATTCATTCTGGCCATTTCTACTACTTGCTACAATGGCTTCTTCCTCTCCCATGACTGGTTAATAAAAGCTTTAGTGAGTGTCGTTTACTGTGCAAGATTCATGCAGCTCCCAAAACAACACTGCTCCTTCTTGATGTCAGTGAGAGAGAGATGGCACAGTCTGGTAGGTTCTGGCTCTACTTCAGTCCTTTATTTATTCAAAAAGAACAACTCCAGTCTCCTCTTTTGGACAGCTTGAAGAGGTCTGTCCCAATTACAGATAGAACCAGTTCCTGATTTTTTTCCCTAAGAAATGGTCAAATTGGAAGATTCAATGTATTTTTCTTTCAATGTGTTATGCAAAATTATTTGTTAAGAGTCCTTATATGCTCATTAATAATAAAATTTCTGGTTAATTAAACCAGAGTTATAACAAAAAGGCATACAAGGGAAAGGGCAGAATAGGAGAAAGGAGATATTTAAAATATAATTTATATTTATACACACACACACATCTTAGCACACATATAAACATGCAGGTTTTTTTGACCTTATTGAATAGAGTTTGTGATAAAAATGCCATTTATAGGGAGAGTCATCATGATATGGGTTTTCTCACAACAAGTGTATAAAATACTTATTCTTTATTTGTAATTATGAAAGTGGATTATTCTACCTAAAGCTATTTTCCAAATAGCTAAACTTACTCCTTTAAAGACTATTGTACATATGGAGCACCAGGTGCGATGTCTACTTGTCCGGAAGGAAGGTGGGGGCCACTGAAAGTGCCACGTGAAGTGTAAGTAATCCTGACTCACACAGGACTTTCTGTAGTAACATGGAATGATTTATACTGCAGATCTTTACTAATTATACACTGAATTTAAAAATAATTTCCCCATCTATTGCCTTAACTACCTAACACCTCTTACTGCTTATAGTGTGTATCTCTAGTGTTCCTTCTTATTCCTAAATGGTTTTTTTTTCCAGCTTATTACCTGTTGTGTAACTGAATGCTAAATAGTCAAGCACCTTAGAATTGTTTGTAAAAAAAGAAAGACTTGAGTAAAGACAATCAGGTTAGGAAAATGGCTGTATTTGCGATGTAGCAGGACTTATTAGTCTTTTCCTGGTCAATAGTTGGTACCCAAAGTCAGAGTCCTGATGACTGAAACTGCTAGTATGGTTGAGAGAGCTGTTCCTGACTCAGGGTTTTCCTCTGCTTTTAATTCATTTTCAGTAGCCATGACCAGGAAAAGAAAGTACTAATTAATTAGCTCAAGGATATTAATAAGGGACCTCATGAAAGTGGTGTCAGATTCCTCAACTGTATATAAAGGATCTCTGACAGAAAAACGTATGCTTAATTAGGAAGCATGGGGGACAAGCAGAGAAGTGAAAGGAACTCCTAAATGAAGATAGCAAATTCTAGAAAGCAATGGAGCAGGAGAGGAATCTAAGAGAATGACTCCCAGAAAAAGAATGTAAGATACAAGGCAAAAAACGAAGAGATTGTCAGGACTGATGATGTAAATAGGAAAGGCAGGCACTTTAAAGAACAACTGCAGGATGAGAGAGAGGCTAGCCCTACTACTACTAAAGAGAACAAAGAAGGTGACCTGGGGAGAAAATTTAACACAAAGGACAACAAAATTGAAATAGGAAAAGGAAATTAAACACAGTTACTACTTGGTTCAGCAGTAAATATTGTTACAACAATATGAAATATTGTAATAACAAAAAGTATGCTTTATATATTAAAAATGTTAAATATACTGAATTTTATCATAGTATTCAAAAACTGTACTTATAGGCATATTATTTAGAAGTATTAAGCTAAAACTCAGGAAGAACAGTTAAAAGTTAGAATAATAATAATCACTTCTAGGGAGTGGAAACAGAGGATGGAGAAGAGTGGGGCAGGGAACTATTATTTTTTTCAAAGTCTAAAATGTTATGCCAAGACAATTAGATGAGGGGAAGAGTTAAAAAAGAAAAACATATGTTCATACAGATGGTGCTGGACAACTGGATATTCACATGCAAAAGAATAAAGTTGGACCAATTCCCAAGCCATACAAAACCTAACTCAAAATGGACCATAAACCCGTTTGCATAACCTAAAACTCTGAAATTCTAGCAGAAATAAGTTAAGTTAGCAATGATTCTTAGCTTTGAACCAGAAGGATAAGTGAAAGAAAGAAAAAGATAAATTAGACCATCAAAAGGAAAAGTTGTGTGCCTGAGAGCACACCACCAAGAAAATATTCCAGCCAGTATTTGTACATCACATATCTGATAAGAATATATAAGGAATTCTCATACTCTAATAATAAAAAGACAAATAATGGGCAGAGGATCTCAAAAGACATTTGTCAAAAGAAAATTAAAAAATGGCCAATAGGCACATGACAAGATGCTCTCTTGACATGACATCATTAGCTATTCAGAAATGAAAATTAAAACCACAAGGAGATACCACTTCACACCACTAGGACAGCTATAATCAAGATAGAAAATAATATGTGTTGACAAGGAGAAAGTTGGAATTTCCTATGTTGTTTGTGGAAATGTAAAACAGCAAGTCACTTTGGAAAACAATGTGATAATTCTTCAAAAAGTTAAAGTTTAAAAAAAAATTTAATAGTCTTCAGAATGTCACCATGTGGCCAAGCAATTCTACTCCAAGAGAAGTGAAAACATAAAAGTATACAGAAAAACTTTAGACAAATGTTTACAGTGGCATTATTCATAATAGTCAAAAAGCAGAATCAACCCAAATGCCCATCAACTGATGAATGCATAAAGAGAACACTGTACAATCAAAAACAAAATATTATTTAATCATAAAAATGAATGAAGTGCTGATATAAGCTACTGCTAAGTAGATGAAGTCTGAAAACAATTTGCTAAATAAGTCAGTCACAAAAGGTTCTAGTTACATGAAATGTCCAGAACAGGCAAATTTATAAAGTAGATTGATGGTTGTCCAGGGCTGGGAGTAGAGCAGGGTAGGAATACACAAAAAGTACTGAATTCTATACTTATCATGGGGGAATTTTAAAGTATATAAATTATATCTCAATAAAACTGTTTTTCAAGACCTATAAGGCAGTGGATGTACACAGATATAAACATCTGTCAAAGCTCACCCAACTGTACACTTAAGTAAGTACATTTGATTTTATAGAAACTATGCCTCAACAAAGTAGACTCTAAAAAACTGTCTCTAACACAGCAGTTCTATAATAGTAAATTTAGAAAAATGTTACTTTCAGAACACCAAGGAAGAAACAATCTCAAACTTATCTTTCCACAACTAACCATCTGTGATAGGCAGATAGCCTCTGATCTATTAAACAGAGGTTTCTAATTTTGGTGAGGGGAGTGGTCATCTGTCCGAGTGGCAAGACTCAATTTCTAGTAGAAAAATAACAATGTCATGGTAATATACACTTTTCTAAACTTACAAAGTACACCTTCTTGGCAGAACCCCTATTTTCTAAATAGAACTATTAATTATTAAAGAACTGTTTTTTCTCAGTTTACTTTTTGAGAAATACAATTTCACTTAAAAACATAAAATTGTCCTTCTGGGAGGCTTCTGAATATCAAATATCTGCAAGATTGACTGAGACCTAGAAATGTTACAAGATTTGCTCAGGATCACATTGACAGTAAAGCTGTAACCAGATTCCATGGTTAAGTACCCACATGAGGCACTCATCAGCACCCCTAGAGACAGTGACCCCATGATCGTTATAGATTGAAGGCTTTCTAAATGCCAGGCACTAGGGTAGTATGTGAAACGCAACCCTTACTTATTCTTCATATCGACCCTAGCTCCCCAGCTCCCCAGTCTAATGATGAGAAGTTAGGCACCATGTGTAGTGAGCAGCCATCAGTAAAGAAACTAGTAAGACTAGAGCCCAAGAGTCCACTTGGACCATCTGTCTCCAGAACATGAACTCCTACTCAGTAAGCTTTGTCCACTTCCCTAAAGCAAACACTGTATTTTCATTTTTCATAAGTATTAGCATATTACATTTCTACTATATGAATGATATGACACAGTCTTTGTTAGAACACCTTTTTTTTTTCAAGATTTATTTATTTATGCATACATAACTGGGGTACAGGCCAGAGGTGCAGGGGCAGTGAAAGTATTCACCAGAGACAGAGTGGGAAGCAGAACAGGTTGGCTGAGGAAGTAAACTGCTGAGGAAAGCAGTGGGCGGGTCAGGAGAGGTCTGCGGTGCCATGTGGGTCACTTCCCAGGCGAGGATCAAACTCATATTGAAGTGGCTTTAGCTTCTTAGTGCTGTGCTTTAACCTGCTGCACCAGGGAGGGCCCTAGGACATCTCTGGGTGATGTCTCTCTTTTATCTTGAATCTAATCTCTCTCCTCCTTTCTCTCAGAATTCCCCTTGTCAAGTCAGCTGAAGGGCCTACCCCTGGGCTTTTGGCAATGCTAGAAGACCCAGCATGGCACTGACAACAAAGGGTGGGTATTGCAGAAGCGCAGTATTTTTCAGTGTGGCCTATACATAAACAAAGAGCCAACAAGAGAAGGCAGCATGAGAGAAAAGGCAGGCTGAAGTAATTTCATAAATTCTTAAGAATGTTTTCTCAAATATGATGACTTGACACTTTAAAGTGATCATAGTAGACATCTGTAATTACTCCCCTGCTCTCTCTCAGCTATTACTTTACTAAACACATTAGCCTATCCGATTTTTAGTTGCAAGTTGACCTAAAAGATAATCTTGACCACAAAATAAATCTATTAAATCCTGTATAGGTTGAAGGGAAAGAAAAGAAGACCTCTCTGAGAAGCAATTACCATATTTGGTCTTAGGAATTCACTGGGATGTAAAACACAGACAAAATTATGGGCCACTTTAGAACAAAGTTGTAACTGCCAGACGTTTTTCACTCTTAAAGGGAAAGATGAACAAAAACCAATGGCATTTAGCTCTATCAAAATAGCCACTCTGAGATTCTTTTTTGTCAGTTTGCAAATTCCTTTTGAAAAACAAGGCAAAAGATTATTACTTGATGTTTGTCTCATGGCTATCTTAAATAAGGTGAGCTTTTGAGGTTCTCATTTTAGATCCATCTTGATGGAGAACTATAAAGCAAGAAACTGACTTGTCATAAAACATTCCCAAACTGATACATACAAAAATGTATCATATCTTAGAAAGTATAATGTTCATCCCTGAATGTTGCCAAATCCCTTGGAATTTATCTTTTGGAACCATCCCCAGAGTCAGCTGAAAAGCCTTGAAGTCATACCTCAGTTTTGCTAAGTATCAATAATATTCACCATTTCATCTACTTACTATAGTCAATAGCCTATTATTTTCCCTGAACTGAATGACTAAATTTCCCCTCCAAGATTAAAAAACCTGCCAGTGGCCCTCCCTGGTGGCGCAGCAAGTTAAAGCACAGCACTAAGAAGCTAAAGCCACTTCAGCATGAAGTGATTCATATGTTGCTGCAGACCTGTCCTGACCCACCCCCTACCCCCTCAGCAGTGTATTTTGTCAGTTGCCTGTTCTGCTCCCCACTCTGTTTCTCATGAATTCTCTCACTACCCCTGAACGTCTGGCCTGTACCCAGTTCTGTATGCATAAATAGATCTTAAAAAAAAAAAAAAAAAACCTGCCAGCATCTACACTCTGTCTATGTGTATATTTAACTATGGCAAAGAAGATATTATCAAGCCAGGTAATCTGGTGCAATGAAAAAGCTTCAGAAAGCAACAGAGAAAGAGAGAGAGAGATCCTGGACAACTACATAGCAAAATCAGTTGCAAAAACTTTATTGCTCTTAAAATAGTGACTTTAAAGAATGACATGATATTCTGGTAAACCTGAAATGATTATAGAAGCAAATACCTGACATTTTTTCAACTAAACAACAAAGTTTTCACATAAAAAAAA
>NW_004567123.1:12042550-12100071 GCF_000260355.1 Condylura cristata
CAGGCAGATCGACGAAGTACACTGCTGAGGGGAGCAGCGGGCGGGTCAGGAGAGGTCTGCCGCGCCATGTGGTCACCTCCGGGGCAGGTGGGAATTGAACCCATGCAGACATGGCTTTAGCTTCTCAGGGCTGTGCTTTAACCCGCTGTGCCACCAAGGAGGGCCCCATCTGACATCTTTTGACCAAAAGTTCCTCTAGCCCCTCCTCCAAACAGAATACCTAAGGATTTTGTAATCCCTTTTGTTCCCACTTAAAGTTTTGATGTAAAATCGGAGGTTATAACTGTCACCTGATTTACCTTAGATGGGGTAGTTCCACCTAATCCCAATCTTATCCTGATTCTACTTGACTGATTTATTAGAGTTAATCATTTCATAGTTGACCAGCCTATGAATCCAAATCTAACTACTAGCTCTGGCACGCTGGGCACATTTCCTAACCTCCCTACAGTGTCCTCATCAATAATATGGGGCTAATGATCACGCTTATAGCCTGGGATCAGAGATTTCCTAAAATAGCCCTAAGAAGCCCATGGTACTGTGCCAAACACACAGACAGTACTGCACAAGATGAGCTGTAGCCCCTCTTTGAGAAAACATGGGGTCTCATGTTCCCCCCTGCCTGGTGTTCCCCTCCTCTGCCAGGCTCTCTTTCTGGACTAGAATAGGCTAAGAATCTGTTCTCCCAATACAGAAAGTTCCTGGCTGTAATAACTGACTGAAAGAAGAATAGAAACCAGTTTTCATTTCATTTTGATCTCATGAATAACGTAAAGTGACAGAATAATAGGGCAACAATATATGAGTTTATTGATCAAGGCACTTTTGAAACTTCTAAACACTTTCTCAACAGGAAAAAACCCATTAGATGAAAACTATGAACCAGGGTCCATACTGAGCTATTGCCTGTTTTGTGTATAAAGTTAATATATCACAGCCATGCTAGTTTTTTTACATGTTGCCTATATCTGGCTCAATCAAAGTTTCAATTCTCAATCAAAGAATTCTGTCAAATAAGAATGGACCCAAAGAGGTTACATGTTCAATGGTCAAAGGAATCAGCTATGTAATATGGAAGGCAATTTGGGGCTGGGAAAGACAGGGCTTCTGTCTTGGTACACAGGCAGGCTTCACCTAAAGACTGTGCCCACGTGACGTGACAGCTCTGCTCAAGTGTGGCCACCCAACTGGGCCTTACCTTCTCCAAGCCACATCTGTGAAACTGAGGAGTAACAGCACCTTCCCTACGTGCCCAGTTGAGACAGAAAGTGCCTTCTTGCTGGTTTTATTAAATGAGTGACTTTTATTACTGTTATGATTCTGTTGACAAAATTAAAATAAGCTTAGCCTTCAGCTCAGTGGAGGAAATCCTTAACACTTTCTTGCCTGGTAATCAGATGAACAGGCCTTCTCATTAAGTAGAATATTCAAAGTCCCTGACACTATCCTGAGGTAGAATGATCTTCTGGCTGAGAGGATGTACATAGGACTGTAAAAGGGAGAAAACTGGGTGGAATGCCTTCAATGTCCTTTAACTCTGTGACTGTGTCTTAAGAAATGATATGTATTATACCAGAGACATTTTGTGGGGGTGGAGTGGGGAATGGGATCAAAAACAGGGGGGTGAGAGGGAAGTGCACGGGATTATGGTGATGGCACACGGGTGACTTGGTGATGGGAAACCCGTGGGGATTACAATTGAAATGGAAAAAAAAATACATCAATGACAAAGTGAAAAAATATATATTATCTGGAGTTCTCTAAAAAAAAAAGATATGTATGCTTGAAAAAATTAGTATTACTATCTTATTGATAAAGACATATGACACAGCAGAGATTACTGTCAATGAATATGAGTTCAATGGACTGCAAACTTTTTTTTAAAGGACCAACAGCAACTCAAAACAGAATTTTAAAAAAAAAATGAGTTGGTTCCATTTTGCCAGAAAGGTGAATGGAAAGGCAAGCATACATAACAATTGAAAGCTGACAGAGCAACCTAGAAAGTGGCCTGGTACCAAACAACAGACCCACTGGTTCTGCCCCCAGTGGCAGGATCCTGCAGTTATACTGTAGTCAGTCCATGCTGGGTCTACTCAACTTAGGTCCAAGGAAAAACTGTGCCTCACACTAGGCCTAGGCTTCCTCTCACCCACAGTCACCCATCTTATCTTTAGTAGAGCAGGACAAGCTCAGACTCACTGCCCACAGCAGGTGGGAAGACGTCAATTGTATAGTGGGTCTGCAGCCCAGCTGCCTGAAACCTGGATAAATTTAGCCAGAGTATAGACATATGTTCTCCTTAGTACTCTAAGGATTTGAGGCTTATTAAGTCAGGCTCTAAATACAAATAGAGTAAAAAAGAAATGGGAAGCAGAAAGCATGAATTTACTATAGAAAAACTACAGATGAAATATTGTGTAAGGCCACTGAGGCTGGAGGTAGATACATGAGTAAAGAAACATGTTCCATGTTTCTGCTTCAATTATTAACATGAAATGTCTTTTCACAGGGTTATTGTCTCTTCCATGCCACCCCCCTCCGCCTTCTCCCCCAAGTTGGACAGGCACTGGAATGTGTAACAATTGTTACTGCTTTGCATGATACTTTACAGCTTGCAAAGCACAACCACATGGAAAATTTAGTATGGTGGGTAGTTGTACACTCATTCTTGTAGAGGAAGACAATGAAACTCAAAACAGACCAGTAGCTTGGTCCCATAGCTAAAAGAGACCACAGTCTCCAAGCCAATGCCCTCTTTCATTTAGGTTAGCTTTTCAGAGCTAGAATCCTCAGACAGAGTGGGAAGAGAATGAAGTAGAGACAGAGGAAGGACTAAACCCTTTCCCCAACAGCATGCCATTGCCACTAGATGTATCTAATTTCCCTCAGAATGTCAAAGGGTACTCTGAGGGGTCAAGGTCAAGCTCAAATAAGGATTGACCTATAACACTAACCACTTCCCCCACCCCAAGGCTACCTAGAGAGCAGATGTGGAGGCCATCGAGGCAGGAGTGACCTTGAGGCAGGAGGTCTATGCCAAGAGGAGGTGCTTACCAGCCTCAGGATGCAGGATTCCAAAGCCAAGGGAAAATGGAGCAGGGAGCAAGGTAAGACCTGATTAGAGGGTCAAGGGGGCCATGATGTAAAAGGAAAGGGGGGTGAGGGAGGGAATAGGAGGAGAACGGAGCCATGAGATAATGAGGAAGACCTGAAACTTTGTCTCTCAGCAGACAACCTTACACACATGCTTATCCATCATAGCAAGTGGAGGCAAAGTTCTAGAATTCCCATTTGAAAGTGGTAACAAGAAATATAACAATCACTATTTTGCAGTCCAGTCTTTGACTGGACTGGAAAATGAAGAAGCTCAACCTTAACAAAGTAAAAGCAACTTAAGAGTTTCTGGAGCAGCAACTGCTTCCTCTCCCCTCTCCAGGTCCACCCATCTGTTCATGCTCTTACCAGGTAGAGCTGTCGTAACTCCTCAGGAACCTTTCTCAAGTTCTTCCAAAGTCTGGTAGCCATAAAGGAGGGTTTGAATCTCTTGCAGTTTTCTGACGGCCAGTTTCATGTCTCCTTTTTCCAGACAGACCAGAAGGGCAGAGAAACCATCAGGATGGACAGCCACAAACCAGGCCGTTTTCTAACTGCCTCGCAGACATGCAACCTGGTAACAAATGGCCAACTTTCCACAGCACTCACCCAGGGCCTCTCTCCTGACTTCCCTGGGGTGTCAACTTCCAGACAATGCAGTTGGAGACAAAAGAATGATCTGGGCTTCAACCTGTACAGGTCTGGATAGGAATTTCAAACATACAAAAGGCAACTGAGTCTTTGCCATAGCTGAGAAAATGGATTATGATTCAATGATATAGCATTCTAGAATTTAGTACTTTCTGTCTGTCATACAGTGGTTGTCTCTCAGCTAATAAACATTAGATGTCTACATTTTCTTCCTTCTCATTCACCTCTGGTGAGGTATGTGGGCCTGGCATGGGAAAAGGGGAATAAAAGGCAACAACTGTCTTTGTCCCCTGCATCTCTGTCCCTTCATTTCTGTTATTCCTTCTCAAGCTTAATTTCAGAGCCTGACAAATAAAATGGCAAGGCCAAGTATTACACTACAACATCTCACAGCTTTCCATCATGCATTGCAATAGCAATGACATTCATTTAGAAGGCACATGCTTCATTTAGGAGTGGAATTGATGCTTACATCACGGTTGGGTTCTAAATTCACCAAGAAATGATTATATTAAAAATCATGCCTGAAAATACCTAAAACACAAAAAGAAATAAAATACAATGTATTACTTTCCACTTATGTCAACCCAATGACAGAGCAAGTTTTTACTCTCCTTCTGGTGTTGGAAGAAAAAGTTATTTCTTTGGTTAAATAACAGCCCATATAGCTTTCTTATATTTAGGGTCATGTTGTAAGCAAAGTTTGCCTGTATTTCTATGCTGTGGTATGTGAAGGCCATCGGTGTGGATCAAGCAGTTTCCCTTTATTGTGTTTGGGGAAGTTTACATATGGTTTCTCACATAGTCTCCCCAATCAGAGTTCCTTTTGTCCTAAACCACTGCTATTTCATCACCACCACCACCTTTACTATAACTAAGTCCCCTTTCCCTTTCTACATCACGATCATAGCAGCAGTGGTTCTGAAGTCAGTTAAGTTACGACTCCTGTATAAATTATCTGTGACCTTGGAAAAAACACCTCTCATATTTGACCTTGATTTTCCCAATGTCAGATTCAAAATACCAAACCGCAAAGGACCTCCTGTTGGCTCAAGGAACGAGTCTCAGCACTGTGAAGCCATAGCCAGCTACTGCAGCACCAGTTCAATCCCTGGCCAGGGAGCTGACCCACATGGCACAGCAGACATTTCCTGTCCCACATGCTATTCCCCTCAGCAGTGTATTTCAGTCAATCCGTCTGTTCTGCTCCCTGCTCTGTCTCTGCTAAATCCTCTTTCCAACCTCCCCCACCTCCACATCTCTAGCCTACATCCTAGCTCTTGTGCATAAACAAAATAGATCTTTAAAATAAGTATTACTATCAGATAAAACTTTGATGGCAACATCACATACATTGCAGACATGGTGTTCAGTACATGGAGGGCACAAAGTCCCTTACCCCTTTATTATTAGTCAGCAAGAATGACAAGTTAATATCTTGAACATTCTCTTCTTTGGAAAAAGAAATTAAAGCTTTTCTTTTAAATTATTCAATTTGTAGCAAGTTACTGTAAATATTTTTTAATGTATAAAACTATTACATGCACAGTCTAAAAATTTTAGAAGGAACACAAAGGAAGGAATGAAAAGAAAACCCTCCAAGAAGGCAAGTAGTTAAATTTTAGGAGACTTTCCCTTTAGTCTTTTATTTTTCTACAATTTTTTAAAAGAATTGGCCCTCCCTGGTGGCACAGCGGGCTAAAGCACAGCACTAAGAAGCACAAGCCACTTCCTCATGAGTTCGATCCCCGCCTTCCAGATGACCCACATGGCCCGCAGACCTCTCCTGACTGGCCCACTGCTTCCCTCAGCAGTGTACTTCGTCAATCTGCCTGTTCTGCTCCCCACTCTGTTCCTAGTGAATCCTCTCACCCTCTGCATCTCTGGCCTGTACCCCAGTTCTGTATGAATAAATAAATAAATCTTAAAAAGAATTAAGGTCATATGGCATGTAATTTTTATACTGTTCACTTTTTTATTTCTGCCTGTTTGACATAATGTTATAACACTGGACTTAAGATGATTGGTCAACTTCATCAATACCTATGTTATTAACAACTCTACACATAATTTTAATGGCTGTATAATATTCAATAATATAGCTGTATTAAAATTTATCATTTCTAATGATGAACAGCTATATACCAGAGACGTTTTGTGGGGGTAGAGCAGGGAATGGGATCAAAAACAATGGAGGGACGGAAATGCACTGGACTATGGTGAGGGCACATGGGTGATGTGGTGATGGAAAACCCAAAGGTATTGCAACTGAGATGGGAAAATGCACAAAAATATGTAAAAATAAATTATTATATATATATAAAAAAACTGAGGCAGGAAACTAGTTTGAATTGAAAACACTAAACAAAGAAAAATTATAGGGGCAAGTGTTTATTATTTAACCTAGCACAAGTTGCCATGTCTTATGCTCTTATCAACATCAGTTGATAAAAGTGGAAACATCCTGGCTTGGAGTAATCGTAGAGGTTAGAAGCTGTAATTAAAACTACATAAATTTTTTTAAAAAATTATCATTTCAACACTGGACCCACTCTCTCCAATTATTTACTACGGTAAATAATTGCAAGTGAACACCTTTCTGGATAAATCTTTGTCCACACTATGAGTAGGTTCCAAAGCATTTTTTTTTTTTTAACAGGCAGAGAATCTGGTCTGCACTGATGTGCTATCTCCAAGGCTTAAAAGATGAGATGCAGGATAGAGAGCTGCCATTTTATACTGCTGCCAAGGTGGGCCCGCTTATAAGCCATCTTGCTCAGCTATATCACAGCAAATGGCACGTTTGGCCAGGATTTTCCCCAAGAGGAACACTACCCAGTCAGCGACTACTAACTCCTTGATCTCAGTCAAGTCATTTTTCATTCAGGGCTTGGTTTCTTCATCTGTAAAACTAGGAACCAAAATGAGACTATTCAATGTTCTCCACTGTCTTTATAACTGAATGACTGGTTTAAAGAAAACGAATAAACACTATAGAATCTTGTCCACAATTTTACAGTAGTAATTACAACGTGAGGCCAACCACAGTGGCAGTTAACTAGGAGGCTCCATGCCCTGGCTCTGGGTCAGAGGCTATGAAAGAATCTCAGGAAAAAGGAAGTAAATAAAGTTCAAACTCAGCATGGAAGAAGGGAAAAAAGAGGTGGCTGCAGCGAGAAAGTACTTTCTTGTCTCCAGAACTACACACAGCAGCACTGCTCTGTCTCATGGAGACCAACTGTCCAAACACACTTGTGGACTGGGAAATCTAAGAGACATCTGGGCTAGGTGCTGAGTGCCACAGAAAACTCACCGGGGATAGCGATTTACTTAGAATCTTCTCCATCAGAATTTGATGAACTTGATTACTTGCTTTCCCAGATGAAGCATGTAAATTAAGAGAAGTGACAGTGAAGGAGAGTTAGAGGCAGGATGACTATAAACAAGGAAGGTAAGCTGGTGGCTGATGAAAAGAAAAGACTGTCAAAGTTAGCAGAAGAGTTTAGCAAGGCAGTCTGGGGTCACTCACTGTAAGAACAAGCTGTTGGTGGCCTCTGGGAACAGAAATGGAAATAGCTACTAATCAAAAGTAGGACCCTGTTTAATCTACACCAAAGGTTGCCAGGCCTCACTGAAGAAGACTGTTATATCTAAGTCTGCAAAACATTTTAAAGTAATTTCCAACAAAAGCATTTCAAATAAAAATAGGCATCGCTTTAGCTGTCTGGAAGAGTTGTCGATGTTGACCATCTTATTTGCTGAGGATCTTGGGATGGAAGGCAAGCCTACTTGAGACAAATTATGTTATAGAAACACCAGCAAGGAGGCCTTTTTCAGGGCTGGACTGCTGAAGGCTCTGCCTTCCTGCACTTGTGCCCAGCACTGCCTGTTTGGTCTGACCAAGTTGCTTTGTTGCACGGGGTTGATGGTCCAAGAGCAAGAGCTCTGCACACAGACACTCACGCAGGTGCCAGCCAGAAGAGGTGGCCTACAGGGGCTGCCGGACACCACCTTTTAGACAACTCTCTCTCCTCTCTACCCTTCCCCAGACACAAAGCAGAAACAGAGACACAAAGCAGAAACAGAAGAGCTGCTAACAAATTACTAGGTCAACTCACCACATGGCTGCTTCCAGCAGGGGGAAAGTAACTGTGAATGGTAATTGAAAAGAACTTTCACACATACACACAGAAATAATAATTTTTCTAGAATTGGAAGAAAATATGCCAAAAATGTGAAGGGCTGTAAATTCAGATTGGCTGGGATATAAGTGCTGTAATATTATTTTTGGAATGTGTGTTTTCAAAATATCTCAAAAAAATAAAAGTTAACAGGGTTTTGGCCCCCCGAGCTAGTCACTAAATCATCCACCAGGAGTCCATCCATTCAAATCTTTCCCGCTCTGTTGTGCCTGCTGCCTGCCAGGCACGGGCAAGCAGCAGTGAAGGAAGCAGATCAATCCCAGCCTGCACAAGCTCCAGTTTCATGTGTGGGCTATGTGGTATTCTTCCAGTCTCTGAACCCCCCTCTTATTTCATTCTGTCTCCTCTAGCTCAGTGAAACCCAGACACCTCTCCCTAGACCTTACCTGAGCCATCTCTGGTCCGCCTTTATGGGGTGAACCAGGGGCATCTGGCCTCTTCTACCCTAGACCCTTAGTCTTTGCCGTTCCTCTGCCTGGAAAACGCTTGCCTAATTCTTCACACAACAGGTTCCTCAAATACCTGGAGACCAGTTCAGTCTCACAAGCTCACTGAAAGGCCTTTCCTGGCCTCCTCTGTCTAAAACAGCGACCCTATCACTGTCACACTACCTGACAAGCTTTCATACTTACATCCTCAGACTGTGCTGTAGCCTCCTCCACACCTTCCCTTGCTGCCTCCACCCCAGCCATGTGTCCTCCTTGCTATTCTCAAACACACTGGTCACCCATAGATTTAGAACTTTCTGCCCCTAGAAATTGCTGAGCTAACTCTCTCACACCCTTTTAATCCTCAGTGAGGTTTTCTTCCATCACTAGTTTAAACTTGCATCTCACCCGCATCTCACCCCTCCTGATACCTTTTACTTTGTTCTTTTCTTCTTGTTAGCCAATACTTATCACTTACTAACACATTATATAATGTATGTGTTTATTTTGTTCATTGCTTATTGTCTGTCTTCTGTACTAGAATGCAAGATCTGTGTAAGAGGAAATTTCTGCTTGTTTTGCTCACTAACGTATACTAAGGGCTATGTGGTATTCTTACAGTGCCCTCAGTAAAGACATGATGTTGAACAAACCCATTTCGAGCATCGCTGACACTATCTTTCCTTTTTTACTTATTAGTTATTTACTGTTTACTCTCAGAGAGCCAGAGCAAGAAACAGGAGGCAACAATATGTCTTATTTAATCCCCCATGCCCAGAAAAAATAACCTGGTACATTTAAGGTGTTCACTAAGTAAACAAAAGAAGACCCTGTTTGGCTGAGTCTAATGTCAGTTTTCTTTAACAAAAGGACTTCACAGTAACTTGGCTACCCACTTTCCTCCAATTCCCTGAAAGAATCTTAGCCATGTGAAAAGAAATCATTATTTTAACTAGTATAATAGTGATACAAAAATAATTATTTCACTTATTCCATATTCCAAGTTTGGAAGTCAACTTCAGACTGTAATTGCTGCCTAAATCCCAGTAGTAAACAAACCAGCTTAGCATTTTATATGTTACCATGAGGCTCTCCAGGTTTGCTCTTTCCAGCCAAAGAAATGTTGACACAGTTGCACACCAAGTTTCAACATGCTGATCATGTTAAAATAGTGCACAAGAAATATTTTTCCACTTTATAAAAAGCCAGACTGTTTACATGCTTAAGTGGCCAGAGACTTTGCTATCTGTGTGTGGTCCTGAAGTTTCAATATCATAGCCATGAATACAAAGTGGAGCAGCATGCAACAAACTAGTTGACCAGTTCCACAGCCAAATTGGGAATCAGGATGTTACTAAGCAAGAACTAACACATAAATCCAGCAGGATAAAGGGTAAGGGTGGCACTTTAACATCTAATTTTAAAACATTTTTATGACAAAAAGAATTTGATATAACTGGAATAATTTTCACATATATGCAATATAGAAAAACGTGAATATTAATATAGAGAAAAAGAGTGTGCACAAGAGATGATGAAAATCGAGACTAGAAATCAGTCTAGTCTCGATCAGTCTATAGTTCAGTGAATATAGTCGTAGCAGTCAATATGACCAGTCTAAAGATCATATACAAATATGTTAAGCATAGTGTTAACCACAAGCTCAGAGTCAAGTGCTAGAAAGATCCATGAAGCTTATCCCAAGCACAGAGCTTCATTTGAACATTTGGGAGATGAGAGGCATTACTGAGGCTTGTCCCAATAGCTTAACCCAAGTGTTGCATAACCTCCCAGGCACACCACCAGAGGAGGGGCCCCAAGTTCATGGCTCGGCCAAATGAGAAGACATGCACCGTCTCAGCCTTCCCAATTTCCAAGTAGCACTGGCTTTGATCTACAGTAATTCAGTCTTTCTTCACGCTAGAAATAGATTTTAAGCAGAGGCTCCACCCTGTCCAGACAAGACATAAGTGAAAAAGACCTCACAGAAAGATAAATTATCTATATCTGACTAACTGAAGATGTGCATTCATTCCCAGAGCCCTTTAAATGTTCAAATCAGTTTCTGGATTCTGTACTGTTTGCATTTATCATTCCTCTAAGTCCCAAATGCTTCAGGTTAGCAAGGACTGCTGGTTCTCACATTTTTAATAGTGCTCTACTTGAAGAAAGTTCTCAGGACACTGCTTCTAAACAAAAAAAAATAAATCACTTAATGTAAGCAGGTTCATGTTGCAACATGAAATGCCATTTCCCATTTGATTGCCAAATGTACAAACTGTTATTCTCAGTTGACTGAATAAGTGAAAGAATGGTACTTTATTACAATTTTTTTTCTTGGCATTTTTTTTTTCCTTCTACAGTTTCTTTTATAGCCTTCCACAGCTATAGGTCAGGATAGTTTTCAAGTTGCTATGACAATTGTGTAAATAAGTCAACTTTAAAATTCACTTTGGGGGTATACGGCTGCCACATTTCCAGTTACCTAAGCCCGGGTGGGTGGGTGTTGCACACTCTTCACTGCAGACAGAGGATCACAGTCATTTAACTGCCCTCCCTCCATTTCAGCAATGATCCTCCTGGCCAGGAAAATCCTGTAAGCCTCTCAGAGGCCTCTGTCAAACTTTCAGGAATCCTACACGCAGACCCAGAATTGCTCCACTATACTGAAAGAAAAGGAATGCATATCCAATACTTACTTTTCTGAGTGCAGAACCATGGTAGTCGAGCAGTGTTATAGATGCCTCCCCAGCTCTTACAAGTAGCTGTGGAACCTCCCACTTGCTACACAAAAATACCACAGCAATGGTTAAAAGGAGCCCAAGGACATTTTTGGAGGGAAAGAATACAGAGGAAGAGAGAGTTTTTGGGAAAAGGCCCTTGACTTAGAGGGAGCTCTAACTACCTTTCACCACTACATATGTCCTGCTACTGTCTTCCAGTAGCAGGTCTGCCTCACTGGAGGCCCAGGAGTTCCTATACAGGATCAGTATTACACAGTAGGATGCTGGCTCTTCCTGTGTTTTCAGTGAATTCTCCAGTCACAATAAATTCATTATCCTTAGACTCTTGGACCTCAGAGAATCAGTATACATTAGTCATTCAACTGGATTACATTCCAGGATTTAAAGATGGAAGACTCAAGACTGAGGATAAACCATCAATAAAGGCCATGGCATCTGGGGACTTCTCCAGTCTCAAGAGAGACAACTCCACTCTCCATCCTTATAATACAGCTAGGCTTTCTTCCTGGTTGCTGTTTCTTCTAATAAAGAAGCTTGTAAGCGAAACTGTTCTCCTAACATGATTTGTTGCCAACCTGATTACCAGTACCTGAGAATACCCTTATTTGAAAACAGGGTCTGTGCAGATCTTATCAAGTTCAAATGCGATTAATACAATATGACTGATACTCTTATGAGAAACACACACACACACTCACAACAGAAGGACAGACTCAAGTGATGTATCTGCAAGTGAAGAAAGGCCCAGGATTTCCAAGACACACTAGAAGCTATAAGTAAGGAAGGGTACTCTCCTACAGCTTTCAGAAAGAAACCATGGCCCTCCAATAGTTCAGGACCTCCAGATTCATGAAACAATTAAAGGCTGCCTGAAGCCACCAAATTTGTAGTATGAGTGGCAATAGTTCTAGAAACTAATACAAATAGCAAATTCTGTGTTGAGTTGAAAAAAGAAATCATAAATTTGTGAATGGAGTTGCTATTCAAATAATAACAAAACTGCTTGTGAAAGCATAGGGCATACACATCAGCATCTTCCATGGCATGGTAGGAGCAGATTGACCTGAAAAATGGCTTAACAGAAAACAGCACATGTGGCTATTTTTCAAGGGAGAAGTCAGACCCTACATTTTCTAGATTGTTTCAATCAAGTATACATCCAACCCAGCCCGGCCTCTAGGCCACCTAGACTTAAAATTCACCTACCAGGTATTAAAAGAGATTCAGTAGCTACCTAGTCCCTGAGGAACTCTAGAAGATAGCATGCCTAGAGACATATGTGCTTCCCAGAGGACTGCAATATAGATGTCTCAGGTTCCATCTAAACATTGGCACACAAAAGGGGTCAATTCACACCCACAAGAAATCTTAGTAATGGAAGAAACTGTATGGGGATAGACAGCAAAGGAGGCCACACAATTGTGATCCGTTTATTTAATAGTGCTAGACAGGTGTCCATCGAAGACAGCTCAGGCAATATAACTAGAAGGAAAATCAGACTCATAGTCAACAATATCAAGGTCTTAATCAAGAACGAGGCATAAAATATTCAATTCTAAAGATCTAAGGACACATCTTGAAGATGTTAGTACATAGGCAAATTCACCAATTATATATTGAATACCTACTATGTAACAAGCATGATTTTAGGCACTAAGAAAACAGCAGTGAATAAACGAGATAAAAATTCCTGCCTTAATTATGTTTTTATTGTAGTGGGAACAGGTGAAGAGGGAAAATAAGTAAAATAAGCAGCAATAGATGACCATTTGAGTGGTGGAGAAAAGGACAGGAAATGCTGGGGGTCGGGTATGGTTATCAGATTAAATGAGTGGTCAAGAAAGGACTCAAAGAGAAGGTGATATTCAAGGACAAGGCACAAAATCTGGACATACCTGGGTGAATAATATGCTAGGCAGCTGGAACACCAAAATCAAAAACCAAGAGATGCATCCTGGAGCTTTCTAGAGTAAGAAAAATGCCCCAGATGTTGAACCCAGGTGGTCACATGATAGGCATGCCCATGCCCACAGAGAAAAGTTAGACCCCGGGGATTTTGAGGACATGGACCTTAATTCTGTGGGAGTGACAGAATCTGACAAGCGATTAACGAGATCACTCTGGTGGCTACGTGGAGGGCAGGCCAAATGGGAGGGGTTGGAGGAGGCAGAACTAAGAGATCACAAGCGGGGAGCTTCTACAGTTAACTGCTAACACTAAGGATTAGAAATTACACCTTTGCTAACACTAAGGATTAGAAATCTCCGTCAATGTGATATAATGTCTTAACTCCCCTTCAGAAGATCTGTTCTAAAGAAATAATACATGATTCCAGCTTCAACAGTTGAAAAACCTACTCATTGTTTGCTTAGTAAAGCTGATGCAAAGATGGCATTCTCTTTTATTCAAGGAGAAATGGTCTACTCTATTCATCAGAATTCTATAACCACATTTTATATATGACAGTCAAATCATTCAAAAGCAGAAATAGTTTTCTAGAGGGCCTTACAACAATACATTACTAAATAAGCTGTGTCTCAGAAGAAAATCTGAAGAAATGAATACATTAGGACATCAACTTTTCTGAGGATGACAAGAAATCTCACTTCACTTCCAGACTTTTAAGAGCTTACTTGCCTGAGGAAAATAAAAGCAACTATAACCTGCCATCTGGCAAAACCCCATCTGTTTTCTGACCATGCATTAAGTCTTGAGCTTTCTGACAAGAGATGCTCCTTAGCAACCCTAGCTGCCAGCATCAAGAATCAAGCAGAGTGGCAACAGTGTAAAGGAGGGAAATCAAGGAACTTTCTGTGGACCGAGAAGTATTTATCATTAGCAGGTACACCACCTTTGAAGGAAGGATACATGCTGTGGTAGATGAGCACTTGGTCTCTGGGCCCCTGAGAAAGTCTGCTAGCTCTCCGGGAACTGCTAACCATCAACCTACAATTTGTCAGTGAAAATGGGACTCCATTTATGGATAGGAAACAAGTCCATCTACTTTGAGAAAACAGATGATGGGGAAGGGGAAAAAGTAAAATTCAAATTTAAACTGCAATATAAGTGTATGGTAACTTTTCTAAGAATACTGGTTCTGGAGTTAGTGAACTTGGGATGGCAAGGGTAATGATTTGTATTAGTCAGGGTTCTTCAGAGAAACAGAAAGGAGGGAGGGTGTGTGTGTATGTGTGTATTTATCCTCTCCTCTTCCCACCCCTTTTCTCTCCTTCTGATTATGTATATGTTCAAGGAGAGAGAAATTTATTTTATTTTAAGAAATTGGCTCACGCAGTTGTGGGGCCTGGCAAATCCAAAATATGCAGGGCAGGCTGCAGTCTGGAGACCCTGGGAAGAGTTCATGTGGCAAGCTTGAGTCTGGAAGGCAGTCTGGAGGTAGAATTCCTTTTTCCTCAAGGGACCTGTCCTTTCATTTAAGGCCTGGATGCAGCCCACCCACATTATGGTGGATAGTCTACTTTCTCAGAGTCCATGGATTTAAATATTAATCTTATCTAAAGCAATACCTACACTGGTATTAAACCAGAAACTGGGTACAACGGCATAGACAAGTTGCCACATAAAATTAACTATGACATTAACTCAGTATCTCATCTGTAAAAAAAGAAAAGCACAATGTTACAAGTCTCCTGTGGTGTGGCTCTTACATGAGCTAAGGATGTATTGCCCAGTGTTGGATATGTCTGAAAGAGCTCATATACACCCATGCCAACAACTTGTATCATTATCACTGCTGTCATCACCTCTAGTGCTACTACTAAAGAATACTACCATACCTTTATCTATTTTAGCCATCATCAATGCCACTACATGCAACTTAAAACTCATACTTCATAGGGGAACTTTCATAATGATTAGGAATTAACAACTGTAAATGAAAACCAACAGCTAATCTCATCAAACCAATGGAGAAGCAAGCGCAGGTCAAATGAAATTGTTCAAAGATTAGTGTGAGAGCACGCTAATGTACTCCTTCCTGCACAATAAGCCTCCATCACACATTCTATGTCTGGTGCCAATGCACGGAAACATCTTTACCAAGAATATTATCCCATAAAACAAAGTTGGCTTCAAGACAGAAATCTGAAATGAGTATCTGTGGCATGGAAGAAACAAAGGATGCAATAATAGACCTTTTAAAAAGTCCCTCTTTTCCACACATGTAAAAACATATGTAAATCTTAACGTTGATTACCATAAATACAAGTAAATAATGTCCAATTTTTGATAGTCAAAGTCTAAAAAAGGTAGGATTTTCAAATAATTTCTGGTATCCTCACAAAGGGGTATATATTTCTTAAATAAATCATCTAAGAATTATTCAATAGCCATGTTTTGACCACAGTTTTTCTTTTTTTTAACCTTTGAAAAAAGATGCCATTCTCCTTAATTTTATTTGTAGCTTTGATTGCAGTCATCATAGTTTTACTTACTCTTCCAGATTAGTGAACCCCAGTTTATCGCATATGATGGAAATACTGCATTTAATTGCCTTTTAAAGAATATTTTCAAAGATTTATTAAAACCTATGTTATTTCAAATAGGTCAAATAGTTTGTGACCCTCTGTATAAAGAGGTACATAATGTCTCTGTCCTCATGTATAAACACACTGTCTTCAGATAGAAGGCTATTTCATCTTCACTGAAAAAAACTATTGTTCAATGTAGCCACCCTCAATTCTCTTAGCTCCGTCTTACTGATAACTTGCTGTAATTTCTACATTAGCAGTCTGCTTCACTCTGGACTTTTATGTTACTGAGACTGTTAAGGAGGTGTCTTAGTTTTAACAAAATCATTAATATAATATTAAGTCTATTTTGCTCTCTTATCTTCTGTATTTCACTGGAATAGCACTTTTAATTTCCTTCAAGAACTTTCTTTTGCATTCACAACTTGACTACCTGTCTTATACAAAAAGTCTAGCTTCTTGACATGCCTTTTTCAACATGCCATTTTCAATAAACTTAATCATTTTTAGCTTTTGATTTCAGGTGAGTGATGCAGGACTCTTAACTTGAAGACTTAGAAGCCTTGGAAAGTTGTAAACTGACTTAATTTCAGTATTGTTGTGTCTAAGGAAATAGAGAGACCTAAGGAAAAGTAGCAAGGTGGGGCAATCGCTAGTATACTTGGTTTGTGGAACCCAAAAACAATTACAAAAGTACCACCTAAGATCATTTATTACAGATCCCCATAACAGATAAAATAATGAGGTTTGAAATATTATGAGAATTGCCAAAATATGACACTAAGAGACATGAAGTGAGCATATGCTTTTGGAAAAATGGCGCTTAATGCAGGGTTGCTATGAGACTTAATGCTTAATGCAGGGTTGCTATGAGACTTAAGTTTGTAAAACGCACAGTATCTGTGAAGCAGAATAAAGTTGCATATAATTAAATGAACTATGCCTGTACAAGGCTTACATTTTTAATAGAAGAAATTGTACCTGAAACTAAAAAAAAAAAATTAATCTTCAGTTCTAAAAGATGTATCATGCTTTGGGAGAAACTGATATAACGTGATTACTTAAAAGATTAGTTAAAGACACAGAATTTGGGCATTTTTCAACTGCACACACTGAAAATCCAATCATAAGGGAAAGTCCCGAGGTGATAGCAATGCTTCTCATGAGGTAATGGACAACGGGACAAAGTCCAAAGACTGAAGAAAAGAAAGTAAGACCCAAACAATAACTCCTACCCAAGTACAGAATATACACATACACAGGCATATGTCAACAAAGGAAGATAAAATTCCCTCAGAGAAGATGGTATCCAGGGGTCCTTGCTGAGGGTTCTGTATGAATAATGCAAGACCACTAGGAAGGAAGTAAACAAAAAAGTGTGGTAAAGGTGAAAGAAGTAGTGTTAAGTATAAAGCCCATTTACACAAAGAACCAAGAAGAAATATGTCATAAATATGATTACAGGGGTAAAATATTAATAATCTTGGGTAAATAAAATAAAAAACAGGGAAGTTGGAAATTAGAGAAAAATGCAACAGTATTAACCTAGTTTCTTCATTTTCCTAAAGAGAAGTTGACAGACACCATCTGTTTAGCAAAATCTTATTAAATGTTCAAATTGGAGAATAAGTACAAAGATGTTTATATCATTGTCCTTCTTATTAAATATTCCAAATACAAACTGTCTTTAAGAATCAATTAAATCTACAAGTGACTACAGCAAAGCAATAATCAAGTGCCAACACTTGTATTGATTTTTTAAAAAAGAAAGATTACTGATGGCTCAAAGACAAAACCATTCTGTCACTTGCTTTCTATGCTCTGTCTTGAATGGGAAAGAAAGGGGTGGAATTACAAGTAGCTTGCTTAGAATTCTGCATCGTCCTGTATATATACCCCTGTGAGTGTGTGAGGCATGTGAAAGCCATCTGTGTTGCAGAAGAAAACAAGTTGAGAGGCAGTGAATTAGAGCATTCAAATCAAATAATGAATGCAGACTAGGCTTTTACCATGAGAACCTATGGTCACAGAAGGAAAATTGACAGAAATGCTTTAAAATAAACAACCAAACAGCAAAGGAAAGAAATCTAAGTCACTATGTGGTCAATAATTTTAAACTGCAGACCCTCCAAATCTTTTCAAGTTCTACCAAATACCAGCAATAGCAACAACTTGAGTTTCAAATTCTTCCTTTATTTCTGGGTCCTTTGCAAAAGATACAAAGGAAGAAATAAAATGTCAAAACAGTTGGTCTCTAAAAAAGGTTACTGGAATTAAAGAGTGGGGAAAATTCACAATATTAGTAACCAATTGCAACAAAGAGATGTCAGAAGAATCTATGGAACTATGAATCTTAATCTAAAGAGGTGATTTTTACTTTTAAATAAATGAATTCTTATTTATTTATTTTTAGTCCATGCTTGATACCATAAGAAAAAATGTTATGAAAACCAAAAGAATAAATTAGCTGAACATTTCCTTTATTACCGGCATAAAGAAAGATTTAGATATAGATCCAGAAATGTAATCTCTTAATTTTTATATTTTATTCAAGAACCAATTAGATTATAGTCAGAAACTATCTATGTGTAGAATTATAAAAGGAAGTTGAAAGCATTTGTTTAAAGCATTTATTCTTTTTAAAAAATGTGGTTTCACTACATTAAATACTAAAAAACTTTCAAAATAAATTTTTAGGTTCACTGTATAAAGATCCCTTTTAAATCTCTCAAGGTGATAGTAATTTTCCAAGGTGTGTCTTCCTTATAATCCATATGGGTGATTCATTGGAATCTCTTTGGAACAGACATTAATACTAAGTCCATTTGTAGGCCCTTCCCTGTATTTTTTTTTCCTTCCCTGTATTTTAACCTGTGAAAATAAATGGGTGGAACAGAATTAAATGAAGGAGAGAATTTAAATCAGACTGGATTTCCAAGAGAAAGATACGCATGCATGTGTTAAAAATGCCTTCAGGAGATAGTATAATAATTTTTGGGGAACTAGACATGTTTCATTAAGCATGTGAATAAAATCATTACCTTCAGTTTGGTTAAATATGGTGAAACTGTCCACAATTTAACCGTTTCTCCATCCCTTTTACTAAGAAGTACAATTAAAATTGAAAGAATCATACCACACGATGGTTACTCCTTCCTCTTTTAAATTTGCTCTTTGGGCCTAACCAGACACCTTAGTTCATTGGTTCTAGTAAATTGAAAAAAGGGGACATAGAAGAACAAGGTACAAAAGAATTTTGAGAAAAATAGAAAGAATACATAAGAACCTCAGTTAAGACGGCAAGTAAATCAAATATTTCACTTATCATGTATTACGAGATTTTCTTCATCAGACTCTGCCAGTGCTCACTCAGATTGACAGAGGCCTCACAAGCTCCAGTGAGACCCACCAAGAACCTGTCCAGATAGGTGAGTACGCAGACCCATTCCAGGGAACATGTCAGAGCAGCTGGAGGCCTCATGACCTTCTGCAAAGCCCACCAGCACCTGCCAAACCCAGAGAGACTCCAGACCTGCACTGGGAAAGATGTCAGAGTAGAAATAGGCCACAGAACTTCCTGTGAGAGCCTACCAATACCTGTGTAGACCTGCCAGAAACCCCATGAGCTCCTGAGAGCTGATTAACACAGGTGAGACCACTGACCGTTGAGGGAGTAGGAGCCAAGCCCAGAAGAAGCCCCAAATACAGCAGTTGAGTTCAAAAGCTAATAATGAGGAGAAGGAAAAACCCAACAAACAGCAACATGAATCCTCCAGGGATGCATCGTGAGAACAAATCCCCAGAATCCAACTTCAAAGAAATGAAAGCTATGCTCTATCAGCTATAATGTTTAATAGAGATAATATAATGATAAAGAAATGGAAGAAAACTCAGAAAGACAAATATCCTTAAAAATGAAATCAATGAACTGAAGACAGAAAGTGAATACTTAACTAAGATAAAAGTGGAGCTTCAGGATTTAAAAAGAGTGATACAGGAGATGAGAAATTCAGGAGAAAGTCACAGAAGTAGAATAGAGAGAGTGGAAGAACAAGTAAGTATAACTGAAGATACAAATGTACAAATAATGGATAGAGAAGTAAAGAGAGAAACTAAGTTAAAAAACAAAAAAACACTCCAAGAACTATCCAACTCCATGAGAAAATGCAACATAAGAATAATGAGAATATCAGATGGGAAAGAGAAATTAAAAGAAAATACATATTAAAAAGCGATGGCAAAAAACTTACCTAACCTAAAGATGGGAATAAATGTACAAATACAGGAAGTGAAAAGAACCCCAGCACAACAAAATAAGGTGAGACTGACAAGACATAGAGTAATGAAACTTCCAAGAGGTAAGGACAAAGAAAGAATATTGAAACTGGCACAGGGGAAGAAGCAGATAACCTATCATATACCCCAATCAGGATAATATCAGACTTCTCTGAGGAAACACTACAAGTAAGGAGAGAATGGAATGACATGTTCCAAACATTTAAAGAAAAAAAACTGCCAGCTGAGAATATTCTATTCTGCAAGAATCTCCTTCAGATAGGAGGATGAATAAAGATCTTTCAGGCATAGATACAATCAAGGAGTTTGTAAACCACTAAACCACTCATTCAAGAAATATTGAAAAGAACTTACACATCTAAACCGAAGAGAGAAATATACACAAGAACTGAAGAAACAGATTGACCCACACAAATTAAGAATTAAATGGCAGCAACAGACTATCACATGTCAATAGTCACTTTAAACATAAATGGATTTAATTCATCAACTAACAGACACAGAATAGTTAGTTGGAATAAAAAACAGAATCCTATTTTCCTGTTGTCTCCAGAAGACATACCCAAACTCCAAAGATAAATACAGGATCAAAGTAAAGAGTTGGAAAACAATTCTACAAGTAAATGGACTCAAAAGGAGACAGGGACAACCATACTTATATCAGAGAAAATATATTTCCAATTAAAAGAGGTAACAAGAGGCAGAGATGGACACTATATAATAATTAAGAGAAAATAAATCTAGAATTAGACCTCACGGACTTCAAATAATTACAGGGCACTGAAACACCCCAAAAAATGGAATCACATTTCTCAAGTGCTCATGGAACATTCTCCAGTACAGACCACATTCTAGGATCTAAAACAAATATCAACAAATTCATGAAGATTGAAATCATACCATAAAGGTATCAAACTAGAAATCATCTGTTAAAAGAAAGCAGAGAAATTCTTTATTACATGGAGACTGAACAATGCACTATCGAAAGACTACTGACCTAAAGAGGAAATCAAAGAAGAAATTTAAAACTATCTTGAGACAAAGAAGAAAAAGCACACAAATACCCAAGATTTAAGGGATGTGACAAAAGCAATACTAAAAGGCAACATAGGCCCATATCAACAAACAAGAAAAAGCTCAAGTATATAAACTTCCCTCTTAACTTGAGCAATTAGAAAATGAACAGCAAACAAACCTACAAGATAGCAAAAGAACAGAAATAATAAAAATCAAACGAAAATAAAAAAGAAATTAAACACAGTTCAATGAAGTCAAATGCTGGTTCTTTGAAAAATAGACAAGTCTCTAGAAAGGCTTACCAAGAAAATAGAGAAACCTCAACTTAATAGGATCAAAAACAAAAGAGGAGAAATAATAGATGCTACATTGATTCAGAGACTAATTAGAGTACTATGAACATCTACACACTAACAAATTCAATAACCTAGAAGAGATGCTAAAATTCTTAGAATGATACAAATCCAAGACTGAACAAGAAAGAAATAGGAACCTTGAACAAATCAGTCAAAAGTAAGGAAATTGAAAGAGTAATCAAAACTCTCCCAAAACACAAAATTCCAGGCTTGTGAATTCTACCAAACTGTCAATGATGAGCAATGCTTACCTTGCTCAAACTCTTCTGAAAAATTGAAAAAGAAGGAATACTTTTAAATGACTTTTATGAGGCCAACATAATCAAAACCAAAGAAAAACAACAGACACACTCAAAAATTACAGATCAATCTCACTAATGAACACAGATGCAGAAATTCTTAATAAAATCCTAGCAAACTGATGCCAACAATACCTTCAAAGGATCATATACCCTGACCAAGTTGGAATCATACCAGGGACATATAGTTCAACATCCAAAAAATCAATCAACATAATTTATGACATTAACAGCAAGAAAGATAAAAACTATATGATCACATTGATACTGAGAAAGCATTTAGGATAAAATATCCCTTTATAATGAAAACGTTCAAAAAACTGGGGATAAACAACATACCTTAACATCATAAAAGTTGTTTACAACAAATTCACAACTAATACCATTTTCAACAATGAAAAACTAACAGCTCTTCCAATAAGATCTGGTACAAGACAAAGATGCTCATTCTCATCATTACTGAATATTGTAAGTTGTGGCTAGAGCAATTAGACAAGAGGACTATAAAAGGAATCCAAAATAGTAAAGAAGGAAAGCTATCATTATTTGCAAATGGAATGATAAAATACAGAGAAAACCATCAAGATTCCATGAAACACTAATCAAAATAATCAGTTTAGCAAAGTAGCAAAGTATGAAATCAACACACAAAATCAGTTGCCTTTCTAAATATAAACAATGAGATAGAAGAGAAAGAAATTAAGAAATTGATCCCTTTTACAGTTACACCCCCCCCCAATTAAATAGCAAGGAGTAAACCTAACAAAGGAATTCAGAGGTTTATACAAGGAAAAATATAAAACATTATTGAAAGAAATAGAAAAAGACACAAATAGAAAACTACATTCTGCTCAATAATTGGAAGAATCAACATTGTAAAAATGGCCATCTTACAATCGATATGCAGATTCAATGCAATCCCAATAAAAATAACAGTATTTTTCAAAGAACTGGAACAAACACTACCAAAATGCATATGGAATCACAAGAGACCTCCCCCAAAGCAAAAACAATCCTGATGAAAAGAGAATGGAGATATCACAGTTCAGACCTCTTATTACCTTATAAAGCCATAATAATTTTAAAAGCATGATACTAGAACAAACACACACACACACAGAGACCAATGAAATAGAATTGAGAGCCTAGAATTGAGAGCCCAGAAATAAACACATCCATTCCTGGACAATTTAATCTATGACAAAGGAGCTAAGAACATACACTAGAATAAGGATAGCCTCTTCTATTAATGATGTTAGAAAAAGTGGACCGTTACATGCAAAAGAATTAAAATACATCACTATCTGACACCATATACAAAAATCAAATGATGAAAGACTTAGATGTAAGAACTAAACCACAAATAACATAGAAGAAACATAGGCAAAAAATTTCACAATATAAGCTTTAGTGATGTCTTATATTTCACAATATAAACTTTAGTGAAGCTTTAGCTTCTGCACAGTGAAAGAAACCATAAGTAAAACAAAAAAGAAAAGACACCCTAGTGAATGGTAAAAAAATATTTGCACACCATACATCTAACAAAGGACTGGTAACAAAGATATAAAAAGAATTCATAAAATTGTGCAAAAAATGGCAGAGGGAAGAACTAAACAGACACTTATCTAAAGAAAACATTCAGACTGCAAACTGGCACATGAAAAATGTTCAGCATCATTTCTTATTAGAGACTTGCAAATCAAAACTACAATGGCCTATATCAAAGACAAGTGCTGTTGAGTATATGGAGAAAAAGGGGGACCTCCTACACTGCTGGTAGGAATGGAAACTGATCCAGCCCTATGGAAAGCACTATGAAGGTGTCTCAAAACATTAAAAATTGATATGCCATTTAACCAAGTAAATCCACCCTTAGGCATCTACCCCCTAAATTCAAAAACCACTAATTCAAAAGGAAACGTGCACTCCCATTGCAGCACTATAGCTAAATTCTGGAAACAACCTAAGTGCCCCCATGAAGTTTATCATGAGGATGTGGTATATACAGTGGAATACTACTCAGCAATCAAAAAAGATAAATTCATGTCATTTGCAGTAACATGACTAGAGCAGGAAGAGATAATGCTACATGAAGTAAGTCAGAAGAAGAAAAATAAATACCAGATGGTGTCATTAACACATGTAATATCAAGTAACTAAACCAAGAGTCAGATAAAAGACAAGCTTAAAAACTAACTCTTGGCCCTCCCTGGTGCGCAGTGGATTAAAGCACAGCACTGAGAAGCTAAAGCCACTTCCACATGAGTTCGATTCCCGCCTGCCCCGGAGGTGACCACATGGCGTGGCAGACCTCTCCTGACCCGCCCGCTGCTCCCCTCAGCAGTATACTTCGTTGATCTGCCTGTTCTGCTCCCCACTCTGTCTCTGGTGAAGCCTCTCACTACCCCTCCACCTCTGGCCTGTACCCCAGTTCTGTATGCATAAATAAATAAATCTTAAAAAAAAAAACCTAACTCTTGATATCTGACTACAGAACTCAAGCACCAAAGCGGGTCGAGGGGCCGAGGGGCAGGGAGGAAGGGAAAACAAGGAGGGAAGGAAGCACAATGGACTGTGGCTGATATGGTGGGTACACTAGGGTTATACTACCTGATAGGAATATACATATATTATCTCAATTAACAATAAATTCACAAAATAAAGAGAAGACAATTTTATATCAATTAACTTTTTAAAAAAGTTTAAGGTACATACTTTAAAAAATATTATCTACCATATCTTAGGCACTAAAGGGAAAGAAAGAAAAAAAATCTACTGAGATGGTCCAAAGGTTGCATTATTTTAAAAATACTATAAAATTCAGATGCTGATTCTGTAAAGAAGAACAGTATACAGAGATGGGTGATGGCTGCCTCCTGCCTTCCTCTCGAACAGCACCAGACACAATGGCTTGATTTTGCTGCATCCATGGACCCAATTCTAACTCAGTGACAAGTCCAAAAAGATCAACCCCATTCAGAACTCTGTGACTCATGTGAAAATCTGGAAAGAAGATACGCCATAGTGTACAGGATGCTGCTTGTTCCACCTTTAGCTGAGGTGAGGCATCTAGTAAATACGAGTGGCCACTATCTGTATGGTAGCTTCCTTTGAGAAAAGCCTATGGACAGCTAAAACTTGCCCTACAAGTATAAGAGAAAAGTTCATGAAATGACATCCATACCGTCAGAACATCACTATAAACTTTTAAGTGATCTTTGATTACAAACAAATACAGACTAGACAAGCTGTCATTTGTTGCGTGTGAATGGAACAGCTTTGCCCAATATTTTAGCTTAAGGGAAGTATCACCAATGACTCTTGAATGAAAAGAAAAAAAAATAGGAAATAAAAAAAAAGGTATTCTTTGCATTTTTCAGCTTTGCTGGAAACTGAAGGCACTTTTAAGGCATTAATCATCAAGTCAGAGCAGGAAGTTTTTGACATCATCTGTTCCAAGACTGTTTTACAAGTAAGGAAGCAGAAGTCTAGAAGCATGAGAGATTCAAAGTTGTGTAGCTTTTGGGGTATCGGGGCTGTATTCATTTCCTGAGAAGGCTACAGCAATCTACCAAAATCTGATGGGCTTAATAAAAAAAAGAAAATTCATTTTGTCTCGGGTTTTGAGGCTAAAAGTTCCCCTTTTTATTAATATACCCATCATATTGAATTAGGGTTTACCTTAATGACATTATTTAAACTTGATGACCTCTGTACTGACCCTATTTTCAAATAAAACTGTGTTTGAGGTACTAAGGTTTGGAGCATCAACTTTTAGTGGAGGGGGAAGGATGTGGTACAATTTCTCCCATGAAAGTGTTACAGGGCACCCCAATGTGAACTGGGTTGCCTATCTGTGGGTCCTCACCCGCCAACTTAAGATTCAATTGTACTGCAGGCACAAACAGAAAGGGTCAATAATGGGTTTATTTACAAAAGGGAAAGATAAGGAACAACCCAGGGAGAGCGAAAGAGAGAGAGAGATACACATTAGCTAGCTAGAGCATCCTACCAGTTCCGCTAACTTGGAACCCCAACAGCACACTGAAAGCTGATCAAGAGCCAAACCACCAGTCACCAGCCACGAGGCCAAGGGAGAAAGATAGCCTCAGCTAACATGGCTCCTCTATATATCCCAAAAGTCTCAAAAGGGTTGCTGAGCTCTGCCCTTGGGTCCTCGCAGTACTCCCTTTGGTGTTTCTGGGAGTTGTAGTTTCAGTGAAGGAGTAGAGGGTGGAGTTATAGCTTCACTAACTGGAACAGGGGGTGGAATCCACAAAACCTGTATCTGCAGAGTTCATCCAGGACATCCTTTTCCCCTAACAAAAGGACTATGAGAGAACTCTGCTTAGGATATAAGCAGAGCCAAGGTCTCCCAATTCCATGCCAGTAGTCTTTCTATTCATAGAGTCTCTCTGGTACCAGCATATCTGAATATTGTGGGGCCCACAGATGACAGATCCTACTTTACTAAGTCGGATATGACTAATTCTACCCAAAATAACATGATATTATTACAAGTGCCAATGAAATGTTCAAAAACTACTAAAAGGAAGATATCATTCATTTTATCAAAAAATGTTCACCAATGTATTTTAATATCCTCTATTACAAAAAAAAAATGCCTGAAATATTTCATAGATTGATCTTTATGTACAGAAATCTCACCTATTCAGAGGACAGTATGTGGGGGGTTGGGGGGGGAAGACTGTAAAGGAAATTACATCTACTCTTCCACCCTGTCCAAGACCACCCTTCTCACTCAATTTAGTCTGCCCAGTAAAGGAAACACATGTGGAATCTCCTTCAGTGAGAAGAAACTGATGACCTTGGGTTTCCAACAGATTTCAGTTTCTTTCTGCTGTCCAAGTAATGCAGCAAGTGGTTGGCTCATCAAGCATGGTCAGAGGCAGTGAAATCCCAGCTCATCCCTCAGCTAGTGCTTCCTCCTGGCAGGGGCACTTCACAGCAGCCTCTGTTCGAAGTATTCAATCATCACTCACACTGGTGCCTAAATAGTCTTGCATCTGAAGATAATTGTCATATTGTCTCACTGTTTTCCATTATAAATTAATGACATCTGCAACACTGAGTCATAAAAAAGTCTATCCAAAGAACTGCATTAAAAATTACATGGAACTGATTTCTCTAAGTGGCCTCTTGACAAACACATACCCGCCCTTTTCCATTAAGGTCTTTAGAATCCTGATCTACAGCTGGCCTTGGGAAATTGGGAATTATGTTTTACTGCACAAGATCTAACAAGTTATTATAGTTACAAAAAATGTTTGAGCAAATAGAGCTGAGAAGGATTAGACTGGGTGCCAGTTTTGTTGTTGTTGTTGTTGTTGTTTTTAACCCTCAAAGAGCTACTGCCTTAAGGGACAGTTTTTTACAGCAGAGGACATAATGCAGAGCTGGAAGGGTGGGTGCCTGCTCTAAATTCAATCTCTGTTTATAGTTTAGAACTGGAAAGTCCAAAGAACTGAGGTGGATCAAATTCAAATGATCAAATAAACTAAGTCAACACTTACCGTGTGTCTTTCATTTGACTATTCAAAAGACAAAAACTAAATTTGAATGCAGAATGCTAGGCATTATTTTGTTACAATGGGAGAAGTTTTTTTCAGACTAGAATCCTTTCAAAGAGCAATTTTTGATTCTAAGCAATATTTAAAGGCTTAGAGTTTAACATTTTATAAACAGGAACATTGAGCTGCCTGGCTATACCTTCAGCCTGACGAATTATCCTCAAAAACAATCTAATAAGACCTGATTGCCTTTGCTAACAAAACTATCAGCAGATTACATACATAAAATATTTTTTAAAATGCCAAGTTATCCACATGATAACTCAATAACTTCAACAGTGAGTCCTTAAATTTTAATATAATGTCTTTGCTCCAATACCCATAGATTTCTCGTATGTCGAATGAAACAAGCAGACAAACTACTTCTACAAAGAATGAAGCGCCTAGCTATAAATGGAAGCTGTTTCTTGATTTCATCGGCCACATCATATCAATCTTCGTAATCTAAAGACCAATTTGACCCTACTAAAAAACTATATTTTAATATTCAAAATAACTAAAAGGTTATTTCATCATACAATCTTTAAAAAAAAAACATTACTTTCATTGTTTTATCTTTACACTGCTGATTTTACAGGTGGGTTATAATTAAAACCTCACTTCCATTTTTGCAACATTTAAGGAGAACTTGCTCCATTATAAACTATGCTATTTTCTGCTAAAACAAAAGAACACAATTGTACTGTACCTATTGTAAAAACCTTTCTGGTGCTACTTATCCATGACAGTACTGTGCACTAAATGAATTCATAAATATGAACAATGAATGACTGGAACAGTTAAGTTAATATACAATGCAAACCATCATTAATACCACCAATTCTGGATTTAAAAAAAAAGGCATACTGGAGAGAAATACCTTTTAAAACAGCTTTATTAAGGTAAATTATGTATCATAAAATATACCTGCTTTAAGTTTCCAGTTTGACTAGTTTCAGTAAATTCATAGTTATGCAACTGTCATTATAATTTATATAATGACAGAAGTTCTCTCAGCCCATGTGCCTACTCCAGCATATATGCTTTTCTGTCCTTCTTTAAAGTCTGGGAAATGTTTATTTGGGAGCCAGAGTTAACAAGAGGATGTCCCTAGGGAAGAGGATACAGTCTTGCCCCATACCCCCAAGAAGGAGTGATCTCTGACACAGGAGTTCTACCATGACCTGAGAAGAAAAGAAGGTCCTGGCAGTTCTGCGTTTATCCACCTCACCTCAGCTGAGCTTTCTTCTCCCAGGGACTATTCTTTAGAGCTGCATATAAGTAGATTGGCCAAAATACCCAGTCCGTAAACTGCAGGAAAATCAAATAGGTCTCCAATCCAGAGAAAAGAATATAAAAAAGTCACACTGCATTTAAAAAAATAGGATGTGCCAACAGAGCTACATACAGCCAAGATGAAAATAAATGACAGGGCTTTAATTATATTCCTTTCAAAAGGACAATCTAAGAGGGGGAGGGGGAAGGGTACATGCCCAGCATAAAAGAAAACAGTTTGAGAAATAGCAGTACTTGATTGCTTCCTGTAGCACAGTAAATTTGGGCTAGAGGGGAGATATCAGTAACTCAAGAGCCCAAAGAGAGAAGAATAAAAAAATTGAAAGAGGGTTTGGAAGGCAGTGTCTGAGATGGTGTCTGCTGATCCCCACCACTTGGATTTTCACATTCCTATATAAATCCCTACCCTTGAGTGTGGGTTGGGCTTAATAATTTGCTTCTAGCAAACAGAATGTGACAGAAGTGGTGATGGAATGTCAGCAGATCCCCAAAAGAACTATGGTTTCCACTGTTGACACCCCTTCTAGCTCTCTCTGAAGAAAGCCAGCTCTCATTCTGTACGCTGCTTTACAGAGAAGCCCACCTGTTTGAGAAAATAGGTCTCTCCAGCCAAAGATACCTATTGAGAACCTGAAACCTAATGTCAATATCATATTGAGTGATCTCAGTGGTAGGTCTCCATCAATGAGGCTTGAGAAGAATTTGCCCTACAGATGACCTGTTTGAGGCCTTGGAAGAAATCCTAGTTAGGATTTCTTAGAACCAGCTAAGCTCTGCCAGTGTCCCTCATCCACATGATTATCAGCTTAAAACAACACACACACATGAGTGATATGTATAAAACCTCTTAGGTGTCCAAGAACAAAAATCAAGTCATTTACAAATGGGGAAAATGTTAGGCTGGCTTTACATTTCTCTAGAACAATATTCAATCAGGAGATATGGATGAAAATTGTGTTACAGAATTGCAAGGTAAAGAAGCATGAGCCAAGTTATCATTCAAATAGAAAGGCCTAAAAGATACATTCTCAAAGGGGAAAGAATTCAGAAAATGCATCACCAATATCCTCTTGAAATCAGCAATGCTGCCCACTCGAACCTTCTGTGATACCTTTACTACTCCACGACTCAACTACAGGAATTGATCATTTGAGATATCACTAATTAGACTAAAGAACTACAAGTTTGGTTTTGTGTAAGTATAAGTTTAGAATTAAGTATCCATTGCATAGTACAGGACAAGAAAGGTGGGTTAATATAAAAGTGGAACATATGACATTAACAACAAAAAAATTGGAAGGTGAGAACACAGAAAGAAGAAAGCATCAGTTGTGAGAGCAAGACATCAATCAATACTGTCTATGACTGAATTTTTTTAAATAATGTAACAGATGATTTTTACATCATTTTATGCCTTTACAACTGAAATTTTTTAAAAAATGAGTTCAACCTCTTATAGTCTATTTTAATCAGAGAAATCTTTTAAGAAATAAAATCTACATGAGGAAAAGAAATTTGAGGTTCAATAATCCATACATTTTAATAGTTTTTATTTCTACTATTGAAGCAAAATTATGTTTTATGCTTTTAATTAAAATAATAGCTATAATGTCAAATATTTAACAGGAGGGTTTCTATTTTTGCTATAATCATTCTACCTATGCATATGATATTTCCATTTGGAAAGATATTCACCTAACACAACAGAGTTGTTTCCATAATAGATTTGGAGTAATTTTTTTTTTAATCTTTGAATTCTTCTTAATAGGTTATAAAACAAGTTTTGTCAAACAAATCTGCCTGTTTGGTTGTTTGTTTGTTTGTTTTAATTTAAATTATAACACCTTTTTTTAGGTTGAGGTAACATTAAGATCTACAAAGGAGAATGGAGTCCAAAAATGACATTTGACCAACAAAATTGCCAATGCATTTTTACCCTTAAAGGACTTTCTGAGAGAGAGGCATTAAAAAACAGGAATCCAGGACTACAAGATTCTTTCGTTACACTACTGTGCCTACTTCCCAAAACAGTGTGTTTTAATATGGCTAGTAAAAATCTAGTAATATAGTTAATAAAACTTTAAAAATTATAAGCTACTACATTAGAAATGGTTGTATTGTTACTAGACAAAGGTAATTGTAAACTAATCTCTTTACAAGACTGTAGCTAGCAGTTTCAACCTTTAACAAAGCATACAACTGTACTAACCGATCCCAGGCTTAAAAACTGCTTCTACCATTCTCTACCTAAGTAGATTACCCATGCATACTGCCCCATTCATACCTGTGACCCATCAACAGAAAGATGTAATTGACAGTGTTGTAAGAATTAAAGAGGATAATATGGGAAAAACACCAAATTCAGTGTGTTAGTCAGTAAATGTTAGTTTCCTTCCTTTGAGATCACAAAAGCTTTTAAAAGCACTTGTAACAAGAAATACCATAACATTCTTGAACTCCACATCTTAAGCTGCTGAAATGAAATACTAGATGAGGATATAAGGGAGCCTACATAATCTTAAAATTGGTATGCTTCCCAGCTGGTATCTTTAATTTGATTACTAATAGCTAAGACTTATTCAGTAAATGCCTACTAATTGCCTGGCACTGGGTTAGACATGACTTATGTAACACTCTGAAACTTGACACTTATCTTCCCCATATTGGAAAGAAGGGATCAAGATCCCACAATAGGAAAAGAAGTGGGGTTCATCTGACTATCATACAACACCCCAACAAGAACTCCTTTCACAGTAAAATCAGAAATCTAGGAATAATGGTATCTTCAGAATGTAGGTAACCACAATCAATAGATTTAGTGGCTGCTTTTGTCATGTGAAAATCCACATTAATAACCCAATAAGTTCTCTTATTATTCTAATAATAAGTCTTATTATTCTAATAATAAGTCTTAGAATTTAAACTGAAGACAGAAGGAAAGAGTAATAAGGCTCTTTTGGTTTGGGGGAGGAAAATTACTAACATTGCTAAAATTTGGAAAACCCAGCTTAAAACACATGAGCATTGGTGTTGCAAGGTAAAAAAAAAAAAAAAAAAAAGTCATTTTAACTGAACTTTAGAATGATTACTTAATTTAAAGTTATCCGCAATGATGAAAATGGGTGAAGAGCACATCAGTGTTCACTACACTCTTTCCCTTAACAGTGCTATCATTTTCCAGAAAATTATTATTAAAGTCCATACACACATATGTACAGATCTACAGACATACACTTCTCCTGTGACGCCTGTGGTAGAGGCTGATTCATGTACATTTACAAAATAAATCGTTCTCTTGGTAGCAAATTTTTCTAAAAATAAACATCCTAGTTACCCACTCAGCAATGGGGGGTAGCAGCTCAGAAATGCACTATCATGGAAGATGGAGAATCTGTCATTGTGGGAAGTGAAACTCACTCAAGCACATCAGAAATGACGTGGCAACATCCAATACCACCAACCATCTTTAAAATAGTAAGCATTTCATCAGCTATTGGGAGATTTTGCACAGTGACTAACAGCACTACTTTATGATAATTATAAATACTAAATCTACAAGGCAATTTTTGTAGTTCCCCACATTGGAGGAAGTACAAATGGAATGCTTAGTCAAAAGCAAATGTGCAGACTCATAGCCATCCTGGAGCAAAAATGGATTCCCTGCTTCAGAATGAAAGATTTAACACCAGATTCATGCTGCAGAATGGTTGGATCCTCTCCTGACTCACAATGTCATCTAGGAGTGCCACTAGAAAATTTTAGCAGAATGACATTCTCTGATACTTTACTGTCACAATATTTTGGTTTAACTACTGACATACGTACATACTGAGGAAAGTCAACAACCTTAAAACACCTCAACATACACAGAAATAATAAAGCAAGGTGCAAAAAACATAACTAAAGCAGTAAGTATGATTATCTGCATCCTTAGTAAACAAGAGAACCTTCTTAAAGGTCTTGGGTTCCCCTAAGGGCACTACAAATTTTAAGTACTCATTATGTTCTATAAGAAGGCACATCTATGCAAGAAACTTTGTGATGTAAAGTCTCTACATGATAAAGTACTACTCTGTTGCTTCTAGGGGACTCTGCACCCCCTATTCTGGCAACTGCAATACCCAAGGGTGGGTGAGACCCTCATAGACAAGCAGGCATGTATTGAGTATACTGCCTCTGTCCTGTGGCATTAGAGCAAAGGTGGACCTCCAGAAGTTTGCTTATTGGAGCAGAAAATCTGGTAAAATGTCATGCGGGTCATGCGAACATGTAGAACACACACGTTCTACAGTGTCCACAGTGACACCAGAACAAAAGACACAAAGACCAGGTAGCACTTCTTAGTGGAGCGCCAGAGAGCAGAGCCACAGACAGCGCAGACACAGACAGCTCTGTCTAGGCTCCCACAAACCTCAGTGCCAGGTATTCAGTGCCAGAGACACCCCATTCTCTAATCAAAAAGTGCCCTTTAAAAGTCCTGGTACACTGCACCAATGTTTCTTCCTCCTCCTAACAGCCTTCACTAGGATCGGCCCAATACAGCTCTTACATCTTTTAATACAGCACTGTAAGCGTCTTGCTTTGCCTCATTGCATCAGAGAAAGCAGCTCCCCTAGAGCCATTTGTGAAAATTCGGTCAGGGTTCTCTTGTTGCATCTGCTCAAACGGGCACAGTCTGATCCAAAAATACAGCCTCAATATGTGCTGCCAGTGTTTTTGTCAGCACTCAAAGGATATAGGCTTCATTAAGTTGGACTAAGTGAACTTCCTTGAATTGGTCATCCAAGACATCTCCCTAATACAGAAACAATGCTAGCTCTCTACACAAAATAATAAGACAGATACTTCTAAAATCAAAACAAAACCAAAAACAATAAGTAAATAAATAAGACACTAAGTTCTCTTGGGTGACTTTTCAGATCCTCACCTTCTGCTCCACAGAACCTCTCCCATGAGGGAGCTGGACTAACTATATCATGTTTTTCAGTGAGTTTTATACTTCTCCCCACCACTGCCGTAAAGTTCTATACAGAAAATCAATATGCCAAACCAATAGTAGATGAGTCACTCAGGCTGGAGTAGGGACAGGGATCTGGCATGGGCTCAGGCCCTCCATGACACATAACACTTCCAGGGAAAACTCCTGGAAAACCTGAGCACCATGTGCTCTGGCCTCCTGGTTCTGCCTGGGTATCCCATCCTGCAAGGAAAGAATAGCTTTTTGTGAGCTATTCTACTTGCTGAGCTCAAGAAGAGAAGGGATATGTGGGTGACGATCAGTATGCAGACAAGACCAGGCCAGCACAAGCTGTCACCCACTGAAGATAGTCTCAACCCCAGGCTTTCCAGGAGAAAGTAAATGCTCCCAGGCACCAGAGAGAGGCTGAAGTAACGAACGTATGGTTGACAACTCAGCAGTTAGGCAGACATCCCCGGGAGCACCCATGCCTCTGAATCAGCAGGCCCCAAAGACAAATAAGTGCTTTTCACTTTGGGATTTGGCAAAAAACATAGTTGTCAGTCAGAGAAAAGAGGAAGTGAACAAGGCAGCAGGCTGAGGGGTAGAGTCATCGGACCCCGCCCAGGCCCCCATGGCTCAGCCGGCCTTCCTTTGGGGTTAACCATGATCCATGTTTGACCACAAATGCAGAAAAGAAAAGAAAAGAAACTCTACATAGAGACTTCTATTTAAAAGACATGGATATCTGAAATGAAGAAAGAAAGGGAGTCTAGAGGGAGAATTGCTTTTATAGGAAAACTCAAGAGTTCAGGCATTGTCTGGGACTCAACAAATGGCATCAGCAACTCCCACAAACATCGGTACTTTGCACATATTTTCGTGGTTGTTCATGACTTCTAAACATCACTTCAGACTAAAGAACATATTCTTTGGAGTTACAAAATTTTGTGAGCCGTCCCTTCAGACACTGCTGAAACATGTCTTCATCTACTTGTTAGGCCAGTGGACAATCCACAACATTTTAAAATGGAATAAAAATTCTAGCAACTTTAAGAACTGAAAAGTAAGCAGTTTCTTAAGACATTCTAGAATCTAATCACAATCTCTCTCTCTCTTTCCACACACACACACACAGAGAGAGAGAGAGAGAGAGAGAGAAAGAGAAAGAAAGAGAGAGAGGTTATGAAGGTGAGTACTATAGATAATGGAACACTAAAATGGCCACCTTTACTAAAATCTTTGTGTAAATCACTTCATTTAACCCTCCTAATAACACTGTAATATGAAGACTAGTGCAAAAGGATGCTAATGCTGCCAGTCTAGGGAACACACTTCGGGAACCAGTGCTTTAGAAACTACGGCACATGTCTCTTACTCAGCAAGAATGGTCTGAATGTGTAGAAGCACATGTCCTCTCATCATGCTCCTCAGTCCTGTTGCACAGGCGAGCCACAACTCAGTCCAACAGCCAGGCTCAAGACTGACCACCCTGAATGACTTTCTTCCACACAAAAAGATATAAGAAATGCTAAATAAGTCAGCTGTACACAGACCAAAAGGCATTTCCAAACTAGTTACTTTTAAGCATGCATTTTAAATAGCCACACTATTCAAGAGATAATTTATAACATCAAAATAGGTCTACAAGGGCCCACCCTGGTGGCTCAATGGGTTAAGGCACAGCACTGTGAAGCTATCCTCAGCCACTGCAGCATGAGTTCAATCCCCGGCCAGGGAGGTGACCCACATGGCACAGCAGACCAATCCTGTTGCACAGCAGCTCCCTTCAACATTACTTTGTTAATCTGCCTGTTCTGTTCCCCACTCTGTCTCTGGTGAATCCTCTCACCCCCACATCTCTGGCTTATATACCAGTTCTGTATGCATAAATAAATAAATCTTAGGGAAAAAAAAAAAAACAGGTCTGCAAAGTGAATGAGCTGGTTTGAACACCTCATCCCAGGAAAATATACAAGGATCCACAAAATACGATCAAATACCTAAAAAAAAAAAATAACTTTGTCTTAGAATTAAGCAAAATGAATAGCACTTAATGTCTTCAATGATGTTGGCTTTGAAAGGCCCATAACAGATAAAAAGAAAGGGAAAGGAGAAGGATGTTAACATTCGGAGTGATGACTGTGCTCAGTGTTACATTAACACTATGCAATCAACCCTACTTAACAAAGGCTACAAAAAGACTACTTCCTAAAGTGCAGGCCTATGCTAACGCCCTGACTAAAATCAAGGCTTTTTGCCTTCAAAGCCCAACTTCTTTCCACTATATCATACACAAAAAATTCCTCAAATAAAAAATCTATCGCATTATAAAAATGTAGGCTACATAGGGCTCTAGAGACTCCCAATTTCAACACTTCATTTAAGAAAGAAACCATGATAAATTCCAAAGATGATCACCAAATAATTTTTCCCTTCCAATATATATATTACTCCTCCCATCAAGAGGTGGAGTCCATTTCCTCTCTCTTGACTTTGTGATTTACTAACCAATATAAAATAATAAAAGAAACAGTTTGCCAGTTTCAGACACACCGCTAGGAAGCCTAGCAGTTTCTATTATGATGTTTGCTGTGGAAGTCAGCTCCCATGTTGTAAGGGAGTCAAAACTAGACTACTCAATGAGGAGACATCAATGAAGAGAGGCCAGCATGGAGGAGAACCGAACATTTAAATGAAGTCTGTGAGCTTTCCAGACCAACTGGTATCTGAATCCAGCCAAGCAAGTGACTCAGTGAATACCACATAAAGTAGAAAAATTGCCCAGCTGGATTTTGACTCCTGGAATTATGAAAAGTTTAGAGCTGGCTGGTTACACAGCTGAGATAACGAAAATGCAAAACGTTAACTGACCTATTCATAGTCAGGAACCAAAAGTAAGAACAAAAATCTAAGTCCTTTGGCTGCTAACCCTGTCTACCTGCCCTGTATCCCACCAGGTAAACCTATATAAATAGGGTACCAGACAGGCTGATGTATGGCTTTCCATACATCCCATTAAGAAAGAGATCTGAACAAAATTATTGCACTCATTTGTTTACTGTTTACTAACTAGGCTATCACTAGGTGCTCTAGCTTGTTTTCCACTAAGTGCTATTTAAAATTTGACACATTAAGTTCTCACTGCAAAGTGAAGATAGAGTTTTGTCTATGTCTCCAGTTGCTTAACTTACCAGGACCTTGAAAGCCAGGGATAAATGAAGAGTTGCTAAATGACACCTCACATATGAAAAGAATTAGACTAGTCCTCACTGCAAAGAATTATGAGACCAGGAACAAATAAGCGGAGGCCAAATCCCTCTAACACTACACAGAATGTTACTGTAAACTAATTACTGAGGGGCCAAAACATGCATAAAATTTTAATTTCCTAAACATTTTCACAGCATTATGTCTTTTATAATTAATTTTAACCTGCAGAAAATCTCATCCAAAAAGCAGAGCTATTGCTCCTATCTCACAGTTGAAGAAACGGACAGCACCTAAAGCTTCCCAAGACAAGGCAGATCCTGATTCTCTGTCCACCACTTCTGGTTCCTGGACCTGGACAGAAGCATCTCTGAGAAGGCTTTCTCTGAGGCCCCTTCGGATAGCTGGGGTGTTAGATTGTCTTCTGTTGCTGTAGTGGTAGTGCTTCCTAAGCGAGGAAACTGTAAGACAACCAGCTAAATGTCCACACACATACCAGGCTACCGATGAGTGTACACACTACTTCGAGGCAAACAGATACAGGCATTAGGATGTCATAATTTAGGAATGAGCTAGCTATTTTAAAAAGATTTTAATTGTTGTGCTTCCTTGGATCACATGTCTGTAGAGACAGCTACTTTACAAAATACAGAGCAATGATGCCCTCTACAGCCCTTACAGAGAATCCAAGGAACTGACTGAATTCTTAGATTTTACTGGAGAAATCCTGAGTTTACTTTTCTACAAGCATAATTTGTATATTAGAATAATTAATAACACATGCTTTGTATGTATTTCCCAAAAATTAAGACATCCATATTTTACATTCAGGTTTAGCTAGAATGTCCAAATAATTAAAATATTTATACTGAAACACATATGGAAGCAAATTCTATACACTGTCATTTTGGCTATTAACAGAAGATGCTTTCAAACGAATTACTTAACATATTTTCAAAGTGGAATTCAAAGTGGAGCTCCTAAAGCAGTAGGTTGAAGTAATTTAAAAAAAAAATTATACAAATTGAAAGATGACAACATTCCTTGTTCTAGAAGGGATATGCCATGATAAAAAGAAAACAGTAACAAATATCTCTAAGCTCAAGTGGCTTCCCTGTTCTCCATGAGTCACAGAAAATAAATTTCTCATCTTTATAGTAAGGAAAGTGAGGGGCAATGGGCATCTCAGAAATGCTCCAGATTATTCATAGCGTCTATAAATACTAAAGAAGCAGATGAAAGGTCCTTCTCAGAGAATGTGGCCAGGAATAGTGTATAAAAGCATGTGCAGGTCCCTACATAAGCAACTGGAGAATATATAGAACACAAAATAGCATAAGCAGCAAATAACAATCAAAGGGGAAAAAAAGAAAAGGAAAAATAGTCTAAGAAAAAGTGAGTGATTGACCTAGCCTGGGAAAAAGTGATGAGCATAGACCAGGGAAGAAAAAGTGAGAGGAAATCATAGGTCTGATTATAGCAGGAAATCAAATGGATCAGTTTCATAGGAATAGGTGGCCATGACCCCATGTCCCACATTGATAACATGTGTCAAAGTTGAAGAGGAAGGGGAGAATAGTTACCAGAGTGCCTTAACTCTAGCTGGAGAGCTTAAATTAGATCTGATTAAACAAAAGAATTATTCTGATTGTTTATGCAAGGAAATACCATGATAAAAATGGTATTACGAAAACATTATCCCAGCACTTCTCTAGATGAACTGGAATGTCAGAAGAAGAAAGGCATAAAGATCATTCAGAGATTATCATGAAAATACAAACAAGATAATAAAAGCTTGAATTTGTAAGACAATGCAAGAGAAAGACACTGTACAAAGGATGGATGCATTAAATATGCATGATGAAGGACAAGCAGGCGACATAACTTGGCAAGCCCAGGATGTGTGAAGGTGTACCAAGGACATTCAAGCAAAAGCCAGTCTAGAAGAAAACAATGGCGACTGAATTCTTAGTTTGAGGTTTCAAGGATCAATTTAAACGGAGACTTCATGGAGGCAGGTGGAAAGCTGAAACTGAAGACGAGGATTAGAAGCCAAGGCTGTGTTTAAATACTTTATAATCATCAAAAAAGAAAAATAGATAGATGCGTTTATACACACAGGGGAAGGATTAAGAAAATGAAGTCCAGAAAAGTGAGTGTCTGGCCAGAAAGGCCAATAAAACAGTTGAAAAAAAAGTCTCATTTCAATCCCAACAAGAACTTTGTTTCAAGTCATGAACACTCAGAGCAACTGCCTAGAGAGTGAAAATGAACTTAAATGCTTGAGGTCTGAGGCAGAATTAATTGCCTAATTTTTGGTGAGTTTTTACGAATTTGATTTCCAGTCTATCAGCTAATCAGCACACACTGAGGAAAAGAGTTTCCCGCATGAGCAAGGTTTAATGTGGCTTTAAAACGTAAAGTTCTCCCAAGGAACAGATAAAATTAAAAAGAAACAAGTAAAATTAAAAAGGAACTGGAACATAAAGAATTTAAAACACTGGAGGAAGAAATGTAGTACTTGATTTACCTTGAAAGGTTTCACCAAGACCAGTGCTTTAAAAAAAAAAAAAAAAAGCACCATTTTTAGAGATGAAGTTTGTATGTTCCTCCTTCAAATTTAGTTCTTGTAAAGAATGTAACAATTCTAAACATTTGTAATTTATTAGGTCACTTCAGGTATACTTTTCCTTAAAATTTAATAGTGCCTACAACTCAACTGACATGAAAATATTTGGATAAATCTTTTTTCCATGTAGTACACAAAGTCAATGCACCTATTTTCAAATGAGCACTGAAGACAAAGTCAGTACAGCATTCCCCTTAAGGTAGACTGAAAAACCTAGGACACAGAATTTAAGTGATTCACTGAGGCAAACCAGCAGGACAAAAGCCCATTTGCTATTCAACTTTCTCTCTTTCTCTGGAAGTTCAAAGCTGCACTCTTCACTTTTACTTCTACAACAAAGGGGAAACTGCTGTCAATTCTTGGGTATATTTCTCTTTTTTGTGGCTGTTAAAGGAATGCAAAGACCAGGGTTAACTGAAATCATAGCAGAAAATAAAACTATAATTGCTACAAAGGAGTAAAAAGAAAAATGTAGATAGGAAAGACACAGGAAAATTGAAACTAAAGTAAAATCATCTCTTAAATATAAATAAATGCTTAAATCTGTTTCTTTAGATTTAGAAAATGACTCAATCTTCCTACTCCAAAATTCTAGGTCCCTTTCTCCTCCAGGATAGAAAATTATCAACAGCAAAAGTAAAAGTTTCACATCTCCTGGAGTGGGTGGGAAGGAGGAGGAGGGGGTCATTACACATTCCCCATGGAAGAAGACAAAGACAGATCCACATTCCAGGGAAATCTGGCTGGTAGAGTTTTTCCTTAAATACAGATTGGCCTGTCACTAAGCCAGGCTCTGTAATCTTCCCAGGCTGTCACCACTAGGGAAGTCAGGAATCCTTCTAATTAATCAAGTGCTCCCAACAAAAATTTTCCCACCCACAATAAAGTGAACTGGGGGGGAGGTGAAGCTTTGTAGGCAAAAGAATTCTAGACTGGTGTAATACCTAAGTAATCCAAGAAAACAGATGCAGGAAGCAAAGGAAATGATCCACAAACAGAGACAGACAATGAATTAGAAACCTTTCACAGTACCACTTCATTGGAACCCTAGTTGAAAATTTTAAATCAAAAGATGCAATAATTATTAAGAGAGACCTATCAACATTGCATATTTTCTTAAACACCTCGAAAACAGGGGAGAGACCATAAACTTTTCAGAGGTAGACACCATGAATATTGAGTTGACACTTCTAACAATAGTTAGTCAAATTTATTTTCTTTTCACTAAAGCTTTGTGTTTAAGTGGATAAAAGTTTCCATAAAACATTGCCTGTCCATGTCTATTTCTTGCTTCTACTTGCAAAGGAAATGGCCTTGCCTTGACCTTGTTAATTTATCCCACCCCTGCAGCCAACTATCCCAAAGTAACTTCTTTGAAAATTTAGTCTAACAAAGTAAAAGAAGCAAAAGTACAAAAGGATGCAGGGATTTAGACTCTGCTGTCCACAACTGCTTCTGGCCATATATGCCAATTGGACATTTGAAATGTGGTTAGTGGGAATTGAGATGTGCTTTACGAAATATTTACATAGCTAAATCAGTACTATATATATGTTTATATGCTGATGTAGTATAAATAAAATAGGTAATATAATTATCAGATTTTACATGCATATGTAAATATATGTTACTGTATACACACACACACAACTCACATATATAAGGCAATAAGATCTTTGTTGCAATTATCCAACACCATCATTGCGACATAAAGGGCAGAGTCAATACACAAAGAAATAGCAGTGGCTATGTTCTAATAAAACTTTATTTACAAAAATGAGCAACTAATTTGTGGCATATAATGTACTGACCTCTTAAAGAATTTATAATTTTGGAAGTTCTAAAATAATTAGGTGGGTGAAGAGCTAGAATTAAGATCACTAAGGAACCTTGAAGAGATGTTTTCACTACTTTCAACTAAGAAAGGAGTCAGTGAATTAAAGGATGCATTTCCCTGCCACAAACTACACTGGCAGACATTAAGAAACCTTGAAAGCTGTGGTTCTAAGGACTCTCTCAGGTCATCCACTCTGTCATTTCCTGGAATTCTGGCTTAAAAGACAGTTTAAGAGCCCAGGGTTAGGGATACAGCAATTTGTTTTAAATGTCTTCTTACATGTAGGAAGAACAGAAAACACTTCTTCATTTGAAGAAGAAGCTGCATGGATAGTCAATACCATTCCAGGGAACGTCTTATAAGGAACAACTGCGATGCAGTTAGAAAACTACTTGATGTTCCTCTAGTTTTTCTTCCTTGGGAAACTATACTTTAGCCACCTCTTCTTTTTTTTTTTTTTTTTTTCCATCCCAGAGAGTCAAAACAGATGCATCTATATAAAAATATTCCTAAATTATTTCCTTGTAAAGTTTATGTATTCGTTTCACTTTTTATCATATGAATACATATTCAGATTAAGATGACATCAAAACAAGCTTCTTCTACCCTAATCTCTCACCACCTCTACCTCACTCATCAACCACACTGAAAACTTTTCGCTATTTGACCTGGTATATGCCACCGTATTTCTCGCTACTATATTTATAGTACAGTTTTTTATTATTTCATTTTTATACCTTTTCTATTAAAAATTTGGGCATGTTTACAACACATCCTCCCACATACCTCCTTGTCCAACCTCTTAAAATTTGCAGTTCACAGTACCCTCTGTTCAAAGTTGAGTCATATAGTGTGATTGCTTACTTTCCTGCCTTGCATGGAGTTTTCACTTCCTTAGAATTCAGAGTTGTAACATTTTTTCTTTGATTTAGTTTCCCATATTCCTATCACTACACAACAGATCTAAACAATCACACTCCCTACCCCTCCTTCTATACAGAATGTCTCTGATCTATAGTTGCCTGATGATTTTGATTTTTACTTTATTATTTCAATTCATTTAAATACATGGCGTATTTTATGCCTTTTTTTTTTTTGCTTGCTGGAGACAGGTTTTATACAAACCTGCATCCTGTTTCAATCGACAGGCTGCTTTTTAGGCAGGACACAGTGATCATCATGGGCTAGGGTTGGCCTTTCCCTTCTGGCTTCCTTGCTTACTGCTCCCTCATCCCATATCTCACTCTTTTACCCCTTCATTGTAGAAAGCTACATTTCCCTTAAAATAGGTTATAGGAGGAAAATTTCAGCACTTTACATTTCTGAAAATGTCTATATTCTACCTTTAACACATGAATGAAAGTCAGATTGTAAAAAAGAGTTTTGAGTTGAAAGCATTATGGAGTAATGCTGAGAGAATTAGCCCACTATCCCTTACATGTGATTTATTTTTCTTTGCAGACCTTCTCTGTATCACCAATATTCTGAAATATTAGGATGATACTCTTTAATACAACTGTTTTTCATTGCGTTTGTTAGGTACCTACTCAGAGTAACCTTCAAGGAGGAATTCTGTGTCTTTCATTTCTAGTAAATTTTATTACATCATTTCTCTCATAATTTTCTTCTCGACGACCTTCTTTTTTTCTTTCTAGAACTACAATTGTCATATCAAGACTGACCCTCTCATGTTCTTGTGTTATCCACACTACAGCCCTCCCTTCCAACCCCCACCTGGCACAGACACCTCTTATCTATTATCTTTTTGTTCCACTTCTTGGCAGTATTCTTCCACTATCTTTTCATACTTTATGGAAATTTTATTTCTATTATATTATAGATATTTTTATTTCTATTATATTTTTCATTGACAATGGTGCCTTCCTACTCTGAAATATCCAATTTTATTATATGGTTAAAAGCTTTCTTTACTGCTCTGGGAATACTAATTATAGTGCTCTTAAAGTCTTCTTTTGCTCCCTACAACCTCTCAAAATCCTTTCTCTTTCTCTGTTCTTTCTTTCTTAAATTTTCTTGAAATTTCTGGTGATATTCTCTTGTCCATTCACAATCAATAACAGGCCATGAAATGCTAACTAGAAACTATGTGCATGGGTAAGACACATAGACTGCTGGGCTTTGGAAATCTAGAGGGGGGCCAGGTATTTGACTAGGGGGTGCCAAATACAGGGTCTACTAGTATCAGACAAGTAGATTTTAGGATAAGAAATATGACTAGGTCACATATATATATACAGTTCAATAAACCTGACAACCATCATATTCTCAAGTACTTATGGAGCATTTACCAAAGTAGAGGAATTATGCCAAATACCAATAACAAAATGATTAGCAAATTCTCAAATATTAATTCAAAAATATACTAGCACCCCTTTGTTTATTGTAGCACTACTCACAATAGGTGAACAGACAGGAGATAACTACTGGCGAGGTTACAGAGGAAGGCAACATTGGTGCCTTGCCCCATCTGTGGGAATACAAATTATACAATCACTGTGGAAACTGTAGTTCTCAAAAAAAAAAAAAATTAAAAGTACCGTATGACTCAGCAAGCTCACTTCTGAGTATAGCCAAAGAAGATGAAATCAGTGTCTCAAAAAGATAGCTGTACTTCTATGTATACTGCAGATTTATTCACAACAGACAAGGCATGGTAACAAACTAAGTGTCCATCAATAAATGAATAAATAAGGAAATGGAACACACACACACAAATGTTATTTGGCCATCAAAAGGAAATTCTGCCACCTGCAACAGTATTGCTAGACTTTGAGGGCACTGTGTTAATGAAAGAAGTCAGATTGAGAAAGACAAAACCTGTATACTACTTAGATGTAGAATCTAAAATCATTCAACTGGGGTCTGGAGGTGGGGCTGGTAGTGGTCTAAGAGAGATGGGAAAACACTGATGGGTATACAGACATTCAGATATAAGACTAATAAGTTCAGGGATCTACTACACAGTATAGTGACAATTAACAATCTATATTATATACTTGCAAGTTTCTATGAGAGTACAGCTTTAATGTTCTCACCATACCAACAAGAAGAAAATGGTATTATGGCAAACACTTCACAATATATCACACCATATATATAAATTTTATAATTTTACACATCATTTATATCTTCACATAGCTTAAGGGAAAAAATATCTCTTTAGAGGGTCCAAAGGGTGGGCACTGGGTATCAGAATATTTTGGGAATCAGGATAGCTGAGAGCTACCCATGGTGGGTCAAAAAGAAAGGAAATGGGAATGAACACATTCCAGTAAGCCCAGAGTTGTTTAGAACCTCAACCTTTAGTTAATTACATCAGCTTTGCATATAATACAAAGGCACATAGATATTCAATTTGTACATATCCTTGTATAATACACACTTATGGGCACTTTTGTTATAATTTATTGCAGCAGGAATTATTCGGTACAGATTTTTCTTTCATTCTTTTGACAAACTGTGGTTCTCATGAAAATACAACTAGAGAAAATTTCACTACCTGACGAAGGGAAGCAACATGGATGCTTGCCATCCAACCAGGCTGTTGGGAGAAAGAAAAGGAAGGGAGAACAGCAGGAAGATAGTAGAAAATACTAAAAACACTAAGCTTGTGCCAGAGTCTGTTGTAGGTTGCAAAGTTATACTACCCACAAGGTAGTAGAATCCCAAGTCATGAGATTTTTGCAAAACCTGGTCCCAAACCACTGAAATGTCAATGGCTCCAGCAGATGTAAACTTGAAACTGTTTAACTGCTCTGCAGGACTCATAGGTCTTCCCACCGTGTGTGTGTGTGTGTGTGTGTGTGTGTGTGTAGTGTAGGATGTGACTGATACTAAGCATACAATTAATAATTATACACATAAACATTCAGTAACTTTAACAACCAATGTACTCTATAATTTATAAATAGTGGTAAGTAATAGGATAATCTAAAAGACTATGAGATAAATTACGTTAAATTGTGGAGATAAAAGGAAGAGATAGAAAACATATTGAAAAAGTAGGGTTAAGTATATATTAAAAGAACTAGTAGAATGTGAATGCTTTAAAAAAAACAAATTCACAAATGAAAAAATACAGTCACTAAAAATAAACAAGTTAAAAGATTAAAGAGCAGATCAAATATAAATGAAAAGCTTTTAGTGAAAACTAAAAGAGGTCTGATAAAAAGCAGTCTGAAAGCAACACAGAGATATAAACAGAAGAGAAACAGGAGAGGGCAAATGGCCAAGCAGTGCCACAAGCCCACTGGAGCAGCATTCATAAAACAAGGCACATGGTGACAGCATCAGTAGCCAGTGTGCATATCCGCTGCTAACCATGACACTCCTGCACAGTGCTCAGCAATCTGGCAGAGCAGAATGCCAAATGTGCAGAATGAAATCCCACTGCTTCCATTGAAATCTTTTAAGCTACATGATTATAGGAGCACTGGCCCCTTGCTTATATGATCAGACTCAAGGATACAGTCAGAGGGCAATGTGTGAATACTCTGCACATGTAAGATAGAGAACCTGGTCTCTATCCCTAGCCTGCTAGCATTATGTCGGGGTAACTCTCCTGCCTGGTATGACCTGGAAGCTGTGTTCCAAGTATAGCTGGTGTAACTGTAAGACAGGGCAATATGGTAGCAGAATTCCCACATAAGTAAGCACAGCTTGAAAACCAACAGACCCGTCTCTAGGACTATTAAGGGCCTGAAGCCTGGGTTTTATGAGTTGATCAGTTTGTCTATCTTACTGGCCACAGCCCATTTTAGAATTACTGCAAGAGGCCTAGTCCTTTACTGAGTGTAGGAACTCACTCTCAGATGAGTTAGTTGTCATTCCTTCAGCACATAAAACTATCCAACAAATTTTGCATAAGATTTCCAGAAGAGGACAACAGAAAAAACAGAGAGGAGCAGTACCTGAATAAAAAATGGTTCAGGCCCTCCCTGGTGGCGCAGCGGGTTAAAGCACAGCACAAAGAAGCTAAAGCCACTTCTGCATGCGTTCGATTCCTGCCTGCCCCGGAGGTGACCACATGGCGTGGCAGACCTCTCCTGGCCTGCCCGCTGCTCCCCTCAGCAGTGTGCTTTGTAGATCTGTCTGTTCTGCTCCCCACTCTGTCTCTGGTGAAGCCTCTCACTGCCCCTGAGCCTCTGGCCTGTACCCCAGTTCTGTATGTACGAAAAAAAAAAAATGGTTCAGCCCAGGCTTTCAGAAGGCTGGCAAATTATAAACTTCTTGCAACTCTCACTCTGGAAACCATCTCTGAAAATTAAGTGATCATGTTAGCAGAAGGCCAAGCCACACAGACAAGCCACATGAATGAGAGCTGAACGATCACAACTAATAGACCCACCACCTCTCCTAAGTGACCCTCTACATCTAAGATGGCCTCAGCTTCCCCCATCATGAATAGAAAGAAGACACTCTCAGAGGAAAACAAAGTGACAGTCAGGCAAAGAATCCACATGCAGCATATGATGCCTACTTTTTAAATTTTTATCAGCTTTGTTAATAAAGAATATCACGCCAAGAAATTGCAATGTGAATAACTTTTAACATTAAAAACCATGTTATGGGACCCTCCCTGGGGGTACAGCAGGTTAAAGCACAGCACTAAGAAGCTAACCCCTCTTCAGCATGAGTTCGATCCCCACCCTGGATGTGACCCACATGGCACAGCAGACCTCTCCCGACCTCCCTGCTGCTCCCCTCAGCAGTGCACTTGGTCAGTCTGCCTGTTTTGCTCCCCACTCTGTCTCTGGTGAATCCTCTCACCACATCTGCAACTCTGGCCTGTAACCCAGTTCTGTATGCATAAATAATCTTTAAAAAAAAAAGTTACTATGGAAAGGCATCTTACACAAAAACATTGAGCCAGAAAATCCCATAACCATATGAACTATTCATTTTCTCCCTTCTCTCAATCTTAACATGCAAATTTTCAATTAAGTTTCCAGTAGAACCGCAAATTTAAAGAAAAGTAAATTCAAAGCTTTAATTTTCAATTAATACAGAACTCAATTATATTAGAAAGTGATTAACCATTTTTAAAAAGCTATTAAAGTATTACTTACTTCAACAGAAAATTTCTTTGATACCATGGCTTACTGACTCCAGAGTAATTACAGACCATTACAGAAGAAAGTTAGAAGTAGATAAATCAAAATCTCTATTTGAATATTGTAAAGGAAAAAGGTTGGCTGAATAATAAAATATCAGTAGGTACTTGTGAGATGAATGCTCACTTCTAACTGGTCTTTTAAAAAGTATTATGTTGAGTTCGTAATTTAAAATCTCCACAAATCAAAGCACTGTTCCAGAGGTATTTACCAACTATTTTAAAAAAGATTACATACCAATTCTTTACCTTCACAAACTCTTTTAAAAAGTAGAAGTGTAAGAAAAACTTCTCTAAGAGATCAATATTATACTGACATAAAATCAAATAAAGACATCACAAGAACTGGAAATTATACACCAATATCCCTTATTAATAAAGACACAAAAATCCTTAACAAAATATTAGCAAACCAAATGCAACAACATATGTAAGAGAATTATACACCATGACCAAGCATTTATCAGATAATATAAAATCAGTTAAACATCAAAATTAATCAATGTATTATACTACACTAATGCAACATAATATGATCATGATCATCAAATTTAAAAAAAAATTAACAAAATACAACACTCTTTTTTGGTTAAAAAATTAACACACTATGTACAGAAAGAAATATCATCAATGTGATAAATAGTATCTATAAAAAGCCCCACAGCTAAAATTATACCAATAAATGGTGATCGGGCAACATAGATCAATGAAATAAAATTGAGAGCCCCAAAATATATGCTTACATTTATGGTCACTTGATTTAACAAAAATGATATGAAAACTTAATAGACAAGCAGTTTTCTTAATAAATGATACTGGGTCAATTGTGTTTCTACATTTGGATCCCTACATCATACTATCTACAAAAATAAACTCCAAATTTATCAAAAAACTAGACCACTAAAATTATAAACTCTTAGAGAAAAAAATAGGTTTAAATTCTTGTGACCTTGTAATAGGCAATAACTTCTTAGATATAATATGAAAGGCACAAGTAGTAAAGAGAAAAATTGATAAATCAGATTTCATAAAAATGTTTAAATAATGGTGTCTAATAACACTATCAAAAATGTGAAAAAACAACCTAGAGAATGGAAGAAAATATCTGTAAGCCATATAAAGAGTGCATGTTCAGAATATATAAAGAATGCTTCCAACTCAACAAAAAGGCAAATAACCCAATTTAAAAATGGACAAAGGATATGAATGGACATTTCTCCAAAGCATATGTATAAAAGTATAATAAGCACATGGGGCCCTCCCTGGTGGCGCAGCGGGTTAAAGCACAGCAATAAGAAGCTTAACCCACTTCCGCATGAGTTTGATCCCCGCCCGCCCTGGAGGTGACCCACATGGCAAGGCAGACCTCTCCTGACCGCCTGCTGCTCCCCTCAGCAGTGTACTTCCTCGACCTGCCTGTTCCGCTCCCCTCTCTGTCCCTGGTGAATCCTCTCACCCTTCGCATCTCTGGCCTGTACCCCAGTTCTGTATGAATAAATAAATCTTTAAAAAAAAAAGTATAATAAGCACATGAAGAGATGCTTGACATCAATAGCTATTAAATATTAAGGAATCAAAAATACAATAATCTATTATTTTGCAGCCCCTAGGAGATATAAAATAATAACTTTAAAAAAGCAATTACAAGTATTGGCAAAGATCTGCATAAGTTGGAACTCTCAGACATAGATGATGGGGATGTAAAATAATGCGGCCACTCTGGGAAACAATTTAACATTTCTTCAAAAAGTTAAACACAGATTTTTCCATCCAGCATTTCCACTCCTAGGTAAAATAAAAGCTATATGTCTGCATAAATATTTAAAGCAACACTATTCAATTATAGTAAAAAAGCTGAAACCCAAATCTGTAAACTGATGAATGAACAAAATGTGGTATGCAGTCAAGCATCAGTTAACATTTCAGTCAATGAAACAAATATGATAGTGATTCCAATAAGTTATACTATATAGCCTAGGAGAATATAAGTTATACTATATAAACTGGATGGTATAAGCTATATTATCCAGGTCTGTGTGATTACTCAATGACATTTGTACTACATCAGAATCACTTAAGGATGCATTTCTCATTACCACTGTTAGGTGATGTATGATTGTATACACATAATAGAATATTATTTGACAAAAGAGGGAATCAGATACTCACACTCCTGTGCTCAGTTAGACAATAGCCTTCTTGCAGAAGCCTGAGAATTGCTTTCTATAGATGGTAAGTCAAGGATCTCTGGTCTAGAAAACAGGGATAGCATAAAGTTTCCCCACTGAAAACAAAGAGAAATTAAGGTAATATATACAAATATCTTTTACCCACATGTCCCTTGTGATGATTAATTTAATGTGAACTTGTGTGGGCTAAGCAATACCCAGAAATCCACATAATCCTGGGTGTGTCTGAGCATGTTTCTGGAAGAGATTAGCATCTGAATTGGCAAAATGAATAAAATAGAGGGTCTTCCTCAATGTAGGTAAGCACCACACAACATGTTATAGGCCTATGCAGAATAAAATGGTGGAGGAAGGGTAAATTCACTGTTTCTGTGGGTTGTGATATCCATCTTCTCCTGCCCTGAGACACTGGAATTCCTGGTTGTTGGGTCTTTGGCTTTGGACCAAATTATACCCTGGTCTTTTCAAGTTCTCTAGTTTACATGCAGCAGATCACAGGACTTCTATGTCTCCATAGTCACAATCACGAGTCAGTTCCTAAAATAAATGCGTGTATGCGTGTGTGTGTGTGTGTGTGTATGTATTTCCCTTTCATTTTGTTTCTCTGGAGAATCTTGACTAATATACCTCTCGATAATACCTGACCATTACAAATAAGAGACTGAAATCTCCCCATTTAGTGAACTGGACTAACATAAAAAGAGTTCGCAAGGAAACAGCCTAGACAGATGACTCTAAAATGATGCCCTCACCCATAAGTCCCACATCTGTGTACAGAACTAACTTCTATTTTATAATATGATACTTTCAAAAACAAATAAACAACCAAAAATCAGTAGCCATTTAGGGAAATACTCCCATGAAGGAAAACAAAACAACCTACTTGGTTGAAACTGAGGCTATGCAGAGAAAGAGAAACCTTTTTTTTTTTTTTTAAAGAAACTATCATTAAAATTACCCAAAGAAAAGACAGTGGGTCCATAAGGCAATAAATAAGTTTTTTCTTTAAAGAAGTTTTAGAGAAATATAACAGCTGTAATTAAAAACTGTATGGCAGTGGTGGATAATCAAATATAGTAAGTAACTCAGAAATTTCAGCAAAAATAAGAAAATAAATGAAAAATTAAAGAGCCAGGATAGGAGGACCAACATGTGAAAATAAGGATTCAAAACAGGTCTATGTTAAGGCATATATCAGGTATATACCAATAAAATTTTAGGCACTGGTGACAAAAAGAATCTTAAAGATGTATGTGGGGGAGAACTAAGGGCAGAGGTAGAGAACTAGAACTAGAGATAGTGAGTGAATATTTGGCTCCAAACTGCCAAAGTGACTCTGCAGACTAATAAGCAAAGGATAATATCCTCAAAATTCTTGAAAAAATTGCTTCCAACTACTAATTGCACTTAAGAATGAGCGTTTAAATGTTTAAAAATTGAATGTTTTTAGACATGCAAGATCTTAAAAAATCTAAGTCTCCAGCATCCTTTCTCCGGAAGCTACTAATGACGTGCTCCACCAAAATGAGGAATTAACCAACAAAAGAGGAAAACATAGGAAATAGAAAGGCTGAGACAGGCAAAAGACAGAGGAAATCCCCAAACACCTGCTGAAAGCCACTCCCTGCCTGAGATCTATTTAGACCAGGAGAGAACTACAGGCGGGCGCCAGGCCTGAGCAGGCTGCAAGGCTCCAGGAAATACTTCTTTGGGAAGTGTCTGCGTATATGCGGGTGAATTTTAGAACACTGGTGGATATGGAATTAGAACAGGTGCATGGAAAGCTAAACAACTTCAGAACAAACACAAATGGTACGGAAAATAAAGAATATTCCATACACAACTCAGTTACGACTCGCATTTATAGTCATAACAACAACTGCTGAATCCTGACTGAGATAATATTATGTTTACAACATTATAAGGATGGCTAATGTGTGTTTGTGTGAGTGTGTGGATGTGGTAGATACACAAGGGTTAAGTCAAAGGTCTCTTTAATAATAATGGCCTATTTCAGAAGCAATTAAAGTAATGACTATCACCATGACAGAAAAGTAGGAATATGGCAAGTTATTTAATAATATGGACCCAATGTTACTTTTCTTAAGTGCTAAACTCTGCCCCAATCTCAAGGGCAAACTGACATGCTGTTGACCAGAAGCTTTACTGTAATATAGCTGATTAACACACTTTATATGTTTAATGTACTGTATCCTCACAAGTAAGCTACAGAAAAGAAAATGTGACTAAGAAAATCCTAACAGAAAGTACATTTACAGTTCTGTACTATATTAATACCATAAATCTATATACTCTTTATACAAGAAAGTATTTGCATAAAATGGACCTGCAAAGTTCAAATCTATGTTGTTCAAGGGTCAACTGTGTGTTATTTGAGCCTGACTAACATTAAATCAGTCCCCTTACATATATTAAATCAGACCTGAATAACTAATGCTAAGATTTTAGGGAGTTCCTCCCTCAGGGTACTTAAAGGAATATTCAAGTGGTTCAGCTGATGGAGAAAAGTAGACTGTCTGAAGTGTGAGATCTAATTATTTTTAAAATTATACACTGCTTTGCCCACAAGGCTTTCCTATAGGACAAGCGGACCACACAAAGGCTTTAGCAATGCTTTCTTACCATCTGCCCTTAGATAGATTATGAGCAACATTATATAGAAGGCTACATTTTCAGCTCACAATAAGGTTCTAGTACACTTCTTTTGTTCTTTCTACTTTTACTGGTAAAGTAAGAGCAGCTATATTTACTTTTAAAGGACTGAGTTCTTCAAAAGGTTATCATAAAGCCCAATCTCAAAAATATCTGCAGAAATCTAGAATTGAAACGCATACTTTTTGCATAAAATAATGGTCTGCTTATTTAAAATAGCCTGTATGGGAAGGAGCTATATGATACATTTTGCGTATTTTAAGTAATTTTTTAATATATGGCATTCTACTTCTCAATGTATAGAATGCTTTCATTTGTTTCCACTATGTCTGGAGGCTCAGAAAGTCAGTTTTTGTGGAAGAGACCTTAGAGATCATCTGCTCCCAACCCTGACATCTATTCCCCTAACAAAAACTTGGAGGACCAAGCCAAAGTCTAACAACAGAGGGCCAAGGGCAAGAGAGGAGGCTTATTGACTCCTGAAGGCCAACTAGCACCATCTGTCACCTGCAAGTTCAAACTGTCAAGGTTAATTGCTAACTGGGCTGTTGAAGTAGTTGTGCTTTTTCCCCAACTTTGCCCACCCCACCCAGCAAAGAGTAAGATTTCAAATAAAGTGACATGAGTACTGGTTATCTCCCACTAATAAAAGGTGAGAGCAGAAGAGGGAGACATAGGGAAGGAAGAAGGGAAAGGAAGGAAGGAAAGAACTCTAAGTAAAATGTGGTTTGCATTAATTTACTTTTATGCTATGTGACATGGCACACAACTTCATAAATAAAAAAATAAATGAGATCTATCAAGATAATGCCTTTAATATATCTGGATGGTCAGTTTCAGACCTTCAGCCTGCATATTTGCTAACATCAATTAGATTTAAAAAAAAAAAAAGCATTTATTTTTCTTTGCTGCAAATTAGGCAGATGCTGGAAATGAACAAAGTATCCTGAACTGACATATACTGAACTATTTTGCATTCACATCATGGTGGAAGGAGTAGGTTCTCAAAGGCAAATAGCCCTCAGAGAAACATTTAACACTAGAGGGTGCTCAAGAAATGTCTATTACCTGCTCCACATGCAGCAGCAAACTCATTGATCACATAATCATTATCTTTTTGCTGTTTTTAGGGAAAGGTTTCCCAACAAATATATTAAATCTTTACTGACTTCTTAAAAAGTAACATCTATTGAGCATTTCTCTGATATTCCAGATGAACACCATTTCAGTTGCTAATACGCAGACCCCTTGGAGCCCCTAAAATTGCACACTCTAATAGGGTCTGGCCACCCATGCACACAAAGACAAATCATACTCTTAATGTAAAAGAACTTCAATAGAATTATAGTGCATAGAGAGTGTAAGAAAGAATATTGCTTTCTCTAAAACACCCACCATTACCCATTCCCTTGTGGGTAAATGCCCAGCCAAACAGGGTTTGCTTGCAAAATGGCTGCTGAGACCCAAAAGTTTGCCACAAGTCTAAGGCACTCTCTAATAGGGAACCACAAGGAGGGAGTGAAAGACGCCAGGTAAATCTGAAGTAAAATCAAAGTAACAGTTACTAGTGATTCTCACCCATGGTGTTTCTTCCAAGTGTCTCTACATGTCTTTCCTCCAAGTCCCCAAGTCCAAAGCCAAGAAGCGAACCCTTCTTCACCTGTCTCCCCTGAGACTACCTGCCTTCAGCATGATACAGCTTCACTTAGCCCATCATTAAGTGGGGGAGGGGGGTACAGTACTTTGCCTAACTCAGTCACCAGCTGGGCAATATATATATTAATGCCCCTCTGAGCTAATGATTCCTACACACTACTGCTAACTCTGCTAGGTTTTCTGTAAGCCATCAGTGGTCAGTCTCCCAAGGCTTTCTTTCCTCTCTCAGCTCTTTAGCCTAATTAAATGGGCCTGGAAACCTAAGGGGGACCAGCTTTGTCAGGTTACTGGGATGATTTCCAAGCCTCTCTTATATAGACTTGCCAATACTTCAATGAAGACTTTGAGTCCTCCATCTTAGGTATAAAGTGGCTTTACTTTACTTCAAAATTAGGTTTTCAATAATGACAGAAATGCTGTATTGGCACAGTGAACAATCTGGATTTGAGCCTCAGCATTTAATCCCTTCTCTCCGTAGAGTAATGCTGTTAACAGTCCCACCTCTAAGGTCTCTTCTGTTTCCAGACCTCTCTGGTCCAAAATCCAATAGCAGTTCAAGGAACAAATGATGCCAGAAAACAAATTCTTCCAGAGATGAGAACTATAGGGAATCGCTGCTGCTCACCTTCACACACAAAACAACTCACAAAGCCCTGGTGGCAAAACCAGACGTAGACATTTAAGAAAGGAAAATCACAGTAAATTCTATACATAAACATAGAGGCAATAATCCTACATAAATAAAAACAACTTGAATTTAATAACAAATAAAAAATACAATAAAACCAAGTGAAGTTTACCTGAGGAGTGCAAGGTTGGCTTAATACTAGAAAAATCACCATATGAAAAAACCAAATGATCATTTTAAAAGAGGCTGAAAAAATAAAAACATTAGGAGTCTGAGAATACACATTTCTTAATCTGCAAAAGAGCTACAGAAAAGGTAGCAAACATGCTAATGTTGACATTAAAGGCAATGTCTTTGAAACGGGTAGAAAATGTCTTTGAAACAGGTAGAAAATGTACACAGACTTTAAAATATCATTTGAAATAGTAGCACCCAAATATAAAATAAATAGGAATAAATTAATATAAAATATTCAACGCCTTCTCAAATTGATCTCAACTTGATACTGTTCCAACCACAATCCTAAACAGGCAATCTGAAAAAGAGAAAAAAGAGCCATGATGCTTCCAAATGAAGCAGAGGAAAATTAAACAAAAAAGAAAAGAAAACCACTGGAAAAGATTGCAGTTTCTTATAAAACTAAGCATGTACTTACCATACGACGTAAAACTTTCACACCTGGGAATTTATCCCAGAGAAATTAAAACCCAGGCTCAAATGAAAAATCCTATACACAAATGTTCATAGAAGCTTTATTTATAATAGCCAAAAACTGAAAACCCAGATGGCCATCAATGGGTGCATGGCTAAACACAGTGTGATATATCTATTTCATGGAATGTCACTCAGATATAAGTAAAGAACTATATATAAATATACTCAGACCTCAAGGGAATCAGGCTGAATGGGGAAAAAAAGACAAACTGAAAAGGAAATATAATGTATGATTCCAGTGATGTACCAGCCTTACAATAACAAAATTAGAGAAAAACAGAGGCTCAATGGCAACAGTGGTTGCCACTGGTGCAGATGGGAAAGGGTTAAGCAGCAGCAGGAGGCACCTACCAGACAGAGCACTACAGCTTAATTAAGATGTTGTTTTCATGAATAAGCACAGTGATAAAACTGCACAGAACAAATACATGTATAAAAAACTTGTAAACACCAATATGCTTTATGGATTGCACCAACATCAACTTCCTGGTTTAAATATTTGCACCATAGTCTTCCAAGATGTTGTTATTGAGGGAAGCTGAATGAAGGGCACGCAAAACCAAACATTTTTGCCAATTTTCTGTAAAGCTTTAATTACTGCAACATAAAAGCTTTGAAAATTTAAGCCTTCTGTTCATTAAAATATACTACGTAGATATGAGGAAGAAAAGTTAGGAAATGGAGGAAAATAGCTCCAAGACATCTAACCAGCAAAGGATGAATACCTATCCAAAAGGATGAAACACTCCAGTAGAAAAAGGTGTCCTTGTCTCACGGTTGAGTCTCTGCAGGTCTGGATAGGTGATGGGAGGGTGGAACTGGGTCTCCTGATACCTTCTATTATTTATGCTTTCAAACCAATGAGCAATATCCACGCACAAGTCTCTCACCTCTAGGAGGTAAGGGTCCCTCTTAGTTCTTCTATAAATCTGAGAAACAAGAACTCTAAACACAGAATGACCATTTACTAGGGAACCAGAGAACAGCACAAGTTCTGCTCTTTTACTAACTGCACATACACAGGCTGTCATCTGGGACCAAACAGATGACAGTTACAGACGAACCCATCTGCCTCCAAGAAGAAGGAAGAATCGTGACTTGGTGATACCAGGAAGTTTCAGGCCACAAAGAGAAGATTATCCTGAGGGTCCCCACAACTACAGCCTCTTAAAGTACCACACCTAAGCCCACCGTTGTATCCTGCCATCCTAAAACCATCACTAGAGGGCCCTGAATGTGGCACAAATCCCCTAATCAGCAGCCCAGGTCCTTTGCCTGCCATCCCCCTCCTCCACCTCCTGGCTCAGGCAACTTTGCAACGTCGATACCTCCAATAGCCAAGTTCCTGAACATGCAGTTCCAGCTCTTCTCACTTCCACCAGAGTGTGCGTCACTACAGAATATCCCCTCTTATCTCCTACAGCAAGTTATCATCCAAAATACAACTGAGATTCCACCTGTTCCCCGGAGCCTCTAGAAATTTCTGCTTTGAAATAGTTTTCTTTGCTAGACAACACCAAAGCCTTTCACCACTTCCACTCTCATACTTGGTTCCCTAAATTACATGTAACTTGTAACTCTAGCCCTTAGTCTCTCTCTTCTGACTATAAGCCTCCTGAAGCCAGGGTTCACTCCTGTCTTCTTTGATACCTAGTGCATGGCACACATATGCATCAAAAATTTGCTGACTTAAGTCCTTTGGTGATACTAAATGAGTAGCTACAGACCAGGCTGTTATTTTTTTAGCCTACTTAACCTAATGCATCTTTACTGCCCAACTCCCAAATTCATATGAGACCATAAAAGGAGGTAAAAAATCTCTACACCTATTTCAATATATAAGTAACACTATGGGGCCTCCTTGGTGGCACAGAGGTTGAAATCTTAGCACTGTCAAACTGTGGTCAGTCACTGCATATGAGTTCAATCCTCGGCCAGGGAGCTACCCAGATGGAGCAGCAGACCTCTCCTGTCTGGCCGCTGCTCCCCTCAGCAGTGTAGTTTGTTAATCTGGCTATTTGCTCCCCACTCTGTCTCTGGTGAATCCTCTGACCCCCTGCACCTCTGGCCTGCACCCCAGTACTTGTATGTATAAATAAAAATAAATAAATTTCTTTATAAATAATATTTAAGTTATATGTATCACACAGTCAAGCAAGCTGTAACTAACATATACAGAACCCACCAGGTACAAAGAAAATCAAAGAGTTTCATATTGAAAATATGGGCAACAGATAAGATGTATGATTGAAATTTAGGCCATAAGTGTGAGTTTTCAGTGCAAAATACTTTTTGTATATAAAACATCATCATACTAACATTCATTTAAAAGGGAAAGATATTCTTTAAACTCTTTTAATTAAGCTTTAAATCTGGAAACACCTTGAGGGCTTTCTAGGTTATTAAAAACTAAATGTGTATATATATATATGTATATATATATAAAT
>NW_004567123.1:12100198-12114278 GCF_000260355.1 Condylura cristata
AGGAGGGAGTTGTAAATTCAGACCTGGGTTTTAAAATCCCTATTTCCAGAGCCACCAGTTGAAGTCTAAATTCAGTGGAACTTTTATTTTATTGCCCAGTTTTAAAAAGTTCAGGACAATCTCCAAAACGATCAATTTTCCAAGTATCTGAAAACATATAATTTACACAAGCATGCAGGGAAGTTAAGTATATTATAAATCTTACAAAAAACATTTCATCTGCTGTTCTGCATTCTTGAGTCCATTCGCTCTGGCCTAAATGCAGGCATTCTTTCACAGAGGAGACACTGATAGTGTATGACCCCGCCAAAAATATGTGCATGTGTCTTTAGTGGAGAGGGAAAGATCCTGGATCCTTTAAAAAATTAATTTAGGGAGGGAATACAAGTAGATTAAATATCACATGATTGTCCTGTCATTTAAATACAAAGCAGAGATAGACTCTAATAAAGAAAGTCAGTGACCTTCCAGATTATTCCATGGGAAAATACAAGGCACTCTGAAATTCACATTTGTCTTCCTTTTAGCATTGCTGGCCTCTGTCACAAGCCAAAGTAACTACTCCAGATTAAAAAGACAAGGCATTAACTTTAAAGGCTCTAATCTCTGGATTTCAAATTTTATCAAAATAATTATTTTACTTCCTTCTATCTTAAAAACAATACTTTCATTAGTTTTAGGTGCAGAAACAGAAAACCACAAAGACCCTAGGAACAACTATAATTCAAGAATAAGCAATCATTTTGTTCCTTGCTCCTCCATCCCTACTCCCTGCAGCCTGGCCCACCTTAATTTTATCACCAAAAGGCCAGTACCAAAGATGGAATCACAAACATTAACAAAATATCAGGAAAACATGACAAATTAGCAAGGTCTAAAAGCTGGTGACACTTAAAGTCTGAAAAGGTGATTTCAGTGTGATAAGTTTATAGAAAAAGAAAAACTAAGCCAAAAGGCAGAGATGTTTCAACACTAGAAGATAGATTTGCAAGTAATTAATAAATAACACCCTTTTTTATTTTTGTTTCTTGGCTTTCAATGGAAATCAAATATCGAAATTCTCTACCAAGAGAATTTCCTACTTTTCAGTCACTCTACACCATAACCCAATCAGTTGACCCAGGATCTGTGCTTTCCCTCCCTTATCCTAAGCCCAAGAAAATCCCCACTCAGCTCTGTCTGGAATACTTCCCTATTAGGCAATGTTTTATTTAATACTTTGTCAGAAAAAGACATAGGGACCTACTCACTGGGGCAGTCATGTCCTCAGATTCTAGTCAAACAGATACATGCACAAATCTTACCTCTTTGTGCGACCTCAGATGGGCTATTCAACTTCTCTAAATCCCCAGTTTTCTTATCCAGGAAAAGGGATAATATTGATAATAACAACTGTCTGTGTCAGGGGCTCCTTGAAGATTACAGGACGTGATACATAATATTTGGCCCAGTGCTTAAGACAGAGCCTGTGCTCAGCCTCTTTTAAACATCATCATTACACATACAGAGGGCACAAGCAACAACCATAATCAACCCATTTTGTACTTCAAGTTCCACTCTAATAACTAGCTTTTTCAGTTACCTACACCACAGAAGAAGAAAAAAAAACAAAACTTCTGATAATCACTAATGCCGTCATTTTAAAATCTAATCCTTCCAACATAAAAACTACAAACATGGAGAACAAATAGATCATTGGTTGCTAAGGTGGGGGTTATAGGATGTTACTTCAAGGTGGTAATAAGCTGAATTTAAAGGGGTGGGTGTGACAGAACTATTCTGCTTTCTAAATGTCATGGTATTTACCATGTGTAATATATTGGTCAAAATTCATGAATAGTACACACAAAAAAATTGAATTTATATCACATATAAATTTAATGTTTAATTGCAAAACAAAAAGTCCAGTCTTTTCTGAGTAGAAAATAAGTCAAAAGAGTGACACAAAATTGGACCCTCCCTGGTGGCGCAGCGGGTTAAAGCACAGCATTAAGAAACTAAAGCCACCTCTGCATGAGTTCCATCCCCGCCTGCCCCGGAGGTGACCACATGGCGCGGCAGAACTCTCCTGACCTACCAGCTGCTCCCCTCAGCAGTGCACTTCGTAGATCTGCCTGTTCTGCTCCCCGCTCTGTCTCTGGTGAATCCTCTCACCCTCCACATCTCTGGCCTGTACCCCAGTTCTGTATGAAAATAAATAAATAAATCTTAAAAAAAAAAAGAGTGACACAAATAAACTGAAATATCCAGAATAATGTAACAGCTATATGCCATATATTAGCCTATGACTAAATCAAATTCATTTATCACCTCTGATTTATTCAAGGACAAAATATCAAAACTATATAAATGTAATGCACTGCTTTTTAATAATAGAAGCAAAAAAACTTTAAAAATATACTTGAAACAATTCAAAGTATGAGTGGTATTTTCCATTTACTGACTAAAGGGCACTTAATTTTTAGACTAGACTTCATAGATCTCAATTTTGCTTCCTGAGGAGTTCTTAACGTGCAAGAATTAATGTTCCATCACTAAATAAATAAATAAATAAATGGGGGGGCAGAACTTCAAAGATTCAACACAGCCTAAAATAAGTAGGCATGTACACATCAAGAGATACAATCAGAAAAAAGTCAATGCATGCATTCTGCATTTTTAAAGTTTCGTAACACATTTCACTCAGAAAAAATTTCATAAACTACACAATAGGAAAGATAAAGCAGTCCCAATATAAACTTATTTTACTATTATCACCTCTTGCTTTTACTGTTTATAAAAGGCTTGGCCACCATATAATTAGACTTTTTCTCCAACTCAAAAACAATACAAGAACAAAGCAATGGGAAAACGAGTACTGAGAAAATAAAACAAACACAAATGTCCTTCAATTTGTGAATGTGTAAATAATTACAGTACATCCAGATAATGGAATGCTATTCAGTGATAAAAAAGGAATGAACGATGCATTGATACAACATTGAAGATGGCTCTCAAGTATAAATTGAGACACTTCTCCTCCACCTAACCCTCCAAAATAACACATACTACAAGGTTTCATTTAAATAAAATCTTAGGAAATGCAAATGTATCTCTAGTGACAAAAGGCAGATCAGTGATAGCCCAGAAAACAGAAGCCAGAGGGATCACAAAGGAGCAGGAGGAAACTTTTGGGAGTAATGTAGAATGTCTACTATCTTGGTTGTGGTGATGATTTCACTAATGTACAATGTGAAACACATCAAATTGTATACTTAAAATATGTGTACTTTACTGTATAGCAATTATACACCTGTTTAAAAAGAAAAAAGAGCTCTCTCTCCAATCTCGAATATTAGACAACCCTCTTCTCCAAACAATGCATGTCTTGAAGTCACAGACTGCAATACCTTTCCCCCTTAGTGATTTGCATAAACAAAATCTTAACAACCTAACGATTGAATTATAATTTAAAATAACAATAATTAACATTAGCATAGCTATGACCATGTGTCTGACACTGTTTCAAGCACTTATCTTACAAGAAATGATCTGACTCACATGAACCCTATTTAATAAGAAACAGGTACAGAAGGGTTCGTAGTGGAACAGGGTCACTTAGCTGGCAAGTGGGGAGTCTAGGATTTGAACCCAGGGATCTAACTCGAGAGTTCATTTCCTTACACAATAGACTCTGATGGCACACATAACATAACCAATGGTGTATAAAAGTCAGAAGCCATGGATATTGCACTTCTAAAGTACTTTTCTTCTTCACATTCACAGAAGTATAATATTTACTACATTTTGCATCATTCACAAGGCTAAATTACAAAATTAAAACAACAGTACCTTCATTCTTTTCCCTACTAGCAGATGAAGAAAGAAAATAGATGGCCTTTTATAGATCCTGTATTTATGCAAACAGGTGCATTTAGGGAATCTGGTTCATTACATTCCCAGTCCAATTCTTTCATTGCCTTCGAATTGTTATTTTAAGTAAAACCATAAGGAAGAGAAAAATGTACAAGATGAAAAATGTAAAAGCCAAGCTATGTGTTGTTGATAAAATACCCTACTGATTCCTTAATTTCTGCTAGAGTCTCAACCTCTACTGATTTTTTTTTTTCTTAAGTTCTATAGGTGAGTTTTCATGAGCAGTCAAGGTTAAGAACTCCTGATACAAATAGATTTTGATTTATCATTAAAGGAAGGCACAGAAACAAGCCAGATGCAGTAAAAAGCTTTGGTAAAAAAACAGGTTTTCCAAGTCAACGTTGAACTGTTGAACGTAAGAAGGCAATTGAGCTCAATTTTTAAGAACTTAAAAGTAAAACTAAGTACACAGGGTATGATAACAAAAGACACTTAGTGCTCAACTGTCTCTCCACACCAGGTTGATTGAGGGAAAATACAGAAAAACATGTCATGTATCCATTACATTTAAAACATGAGATAAACTGACACCATGGTGTGAATTTAAGAAGCACAGGTTGAAAAGACAGTCTCTATCACAACCTGAATCAGTGCTCTTTCAACTTTAAGATGCACTTCTTAGAGATTATGATTCTCTTAAGTGGGTGTTGGAATGGGTCTGAGAATTTGCATTTCTAATAAACTCCAGGTGTTGCTGTTGCTGGTGGTTTGCAGAGTACACTTTGAGCAGTAAAGCCCTAAGTAACTTGGGTATTAGTTACAAAATGAGTCATTTGGCTTATATACTGGATGGTTATATACTGGATGGTTATATACTGGATCCAGGAGATGTGTTAACACAATTTGTTGCTAGTCGAGCAAGAGAGGTGAATATGGGGAAGAGGGAGAACAGGGTAAGTGGTAGGTAATTACTGGTGTAGTCCAGCAGCGCTAAGAGAAAAATGTAACTTGCTCCAAATTTGCAGCTGTCAAAGCGATAGTTAGAATTTAAACTCCGCGAGAGACAGGGGCTTTTTTGCTTAATGCAGAATCCTATGACCCAAGCACACACTAGGTACTTAATAAAAACACTGAATGAATGACTGAGAAGTATATACCAACACAAACTGTATTTATCATAACAGGGTGGATGCGGGCAACTGTCATTTAAGACAAAAATCTATTCCACCCATGGTACTCTACTTTTTCCCCAAAACCAATACTTCCAGTTTAAAACTAAGGCTTCCCGCAACATTATATTCAATAAAAATTTAGATCTTAGAAAATAAAGTGGAAGCTCAGGAAGATTTCAGAAAAGGCTCAACAATCAAAAGGAAATGGACAAACAATTCAGCTCTGGTGAAGGAACATCTTATGGGTCGGACGCTGCTTGTTCTTACCTATGGTGGTAGCAGGGTTAGGGCTCGGGCATTTATTAGTTTTGTAACTGTCCAAGATCACTGGTGACGTCAAACTAAACAGGCAGTTGGCTATCAAAACAACCTTCAGAAGTTTTGGGAATTGGTGCTTCTTGACAGAATTCCCGCTTCCCAGGTGTCCCCGCGTTGTGGGAAACGCTGCAACCGCCCAAACTCAAGATACTCCCAGCAGCCTCAGAGGCGGCTTGAAGCCACGCCAGAACTTAAGATGGCGGCAAAACGCTTCAGGAGAGTGGTCTAGGAAGTGCGAGGACCTCTGCCCCAAAGAAAGATGGCCTCCATTGGGTAATAAATGTTGGGAAATAAAGGTGACTTTTACAATGCCGAATAAAATTTAAAATTACCATATTTAAATATAACTTCCTCTATAACACTTTAGAATGGCACAGAGAGGTAAAGATGTTTTACTTCTAAAAGTAAAACGTTTTTTACCAACAAAAATCAAGATTGGAGGGAGCTAGCGCGGAAATTATCTAATTTTTAAGGGCACATAGATAGACTACTTCAGATTATGCGTTAAGACCCCACATATAGGACTGAGGGCACAAGAGACTCAGGTACGACCAATTGGCAATGCGCATGCCCATTTTCCAGCCCGAGCCCAAGAAGTGTACGGGGCGGGGGGGGGGGGGGGGGCGTGAAGGGAAACAACGCCCGGTCTCCTGGTTTTTGAGACAGCCGTAAAAGAAGGCGGGGACTTGGGGGGGGCTAAAAAAAAAACAAACTTAAAATCAGACTTCTTGTGGTTGTTCAAAGAAAGGGACAGGGCGTCGACAACGATTGATTGCTTTTATTTCAGTCAATAAACCCCTCTTCAGAGCGTGCCATTAGCAGATCCTGCGCTTCACAAGCCCATTTGTTGTGCTATTTAATTTTTTCAGTGTTAACAAGTTTCTGCAATTGACGCGGAATAGACTCCGCCCCCGGTTCAGCCAGGCTGCCTGGGCAGAGGACGTCAATAAAACCCGGAGCAACGGATACAAAAGCGGCTCCCACGCCAGACGCAGAATCGCGCATGCGCGGTCTCCAAGTGCGGAGCGCGGGTTGTCAGGACCGGAGGTGGCTGCTACGTGAGGCCTGGCCTCGTTGGCGGGCTGGCGGTGGCCTAGGGAGGCGCAGCTGCTGTTGGGCAGGTGAGAGCGCTGGAACCCCAGGTGAAAAAGTCAATTTTGCTCCCGGAGGAAGAAAGGAGAGGGGGTCCTGTAGTCCTGTAGTCCTGTAGTCCCTGCGCTCCTCTCAAAAAGGTCACTAGCGCCATCACGGAAGGATACTTGAGGGCGGAGACAAGGAGGAGGCTGTGTCCTTACAAAGTCATAGACCTACCTTAAAATAGCAAGTGAAATTGTTGATGCCAGGAATGTGCATGAGGAGGAGGTGGTCCTGTCGCGCGGTAGAGTTACAAGAGTGGGGCCTCTCTCGCCCATCTGCGCGCCCACAGTGAAGTAGGACAAGGTGTGCCAGTGACGGCGGGTTGCGCCCGCGTTCCCCCTTCTAGCTGGACCCTGTGACTTTCGGGTCACTCCTCGTTCAATCGGAGGGGGCACTCTATACCCGTCCCTGAGAAGTGGGTGAAAGTGGAACTGAATAGCAGGACTGTTGTGCAGTGTGGTAGCGCCAACTGTGAAGGCAGAGGGCTTTTGACGTGTAAGGAATGAAATTCTCTTGAAATAGAGGAGACCCTGAAGCCTCCTAGGATCTGCCCAAATGCTGTTTCCACTTCAGAAGCCCTCCATACTAGCCATTCTGTTCATTCTTTTATCTGTGTATGTCTCTGTACTTGTGACACTGTGAGTTAGCAAATATAGCAGTGATCATGATAGCCGTGGTCCCTGATCTCAAGTTTTTATTCTAGTGCTAGAAGGAAAATCAGTAAGTTTATTAATGAATGAGCAAGCTGCTTCCTAACTGTCCTAGGTTGGATTCCCTGAGAAGCAGATACGGAGGAGGAAGTTGGTGGACATGATATAAATTAGGGAGGCCTCTGAGGATCTTAACAAACAAGTAAAATTGAGTGGTAGAAGAAGTTGGCTGCAGTTCAGTCCCAGGGAAGAACTTCAACAGACCCACTCTTGAACTCTGATGCCTGCTTGGTCCTTTCAGGTTAGAGGGAAGGGCCAGGTCTTTATAACCCTACATTGACTACTCTTGGGCTGTGCCCAGCCCTGGAGAGCTTACTTCACCTCTCTTCAGTAAAGTCAACCCTGAAAGGGAACTGAGAGTGGAGGGTTGAAGGAAAATGTCTATTGATTCTTGAGGGAGATCATAGTGGCACATCACAGCATGCCCACTAAGGTAATAGTGAGATGTGCTAGAAAATAATGGGTAGGGGAGAGAGTAGGAACTAGATTGGGTGCTCAGAATAGCTACCGAGTAGGTGACATCTGATGGCACAAGGGGTACAATACTCTACCCTCTGGTAGGCACTGAGAATATAACAGAGAAACACAGAGTTGCTGCCTCTCTTCTGGTTGGCACTTGCCAGTTGTTATACAGAATGACTCCTCACTGTAAAATAGGAGTAAGTAAAAATGGATTGAGACTAGTTCAGAGGAAGATGGAGGAGAAAACAGGTAGTTTTGAAAAATTAGTCAACTTGGTCCAGACTTTTCATCTAGATATATTTTTCTTCCTATACAATGTTCAGTTATATCTCATTAGGATTATACCTTTCTCTTCTCAAGCCTGTTTCTTTTTAAGGACAGGAACCATTCCTTATTCATCTTGCTAGTCCTGCCCTTTCCACTTCCACTAATATCTTATAGTTCCTAATTGATACTCATTAAGAATTTTAATAAAAAATCTCACACATGCTAAGTAGTGTAGATATGACTATTTGGATTGTTCTTTGCAACATTCCTTAGACTTATAAGTTACAGTCAGATATTAATTGAAATATTAGATTGTAAGTTATGACTGCCATGGGTAATTAGGAATCTTCAGAGATGCCTATTTTCACACATGACTTGTGTTAAAGATAATGCATTTCCAATAATTACAGCCACTATGTGTTGAGCACATCCCACATAACACTGTACTAAACAATACATAAATATATATGTGATAATTTCACATGTATGCTAGATTACGAAATTGAGGCAGGAAAGAAGTAATTTGCCCAAGATCATAATTAATTTGTGATATTTAGAATTTGACTTGTCTTCATTACCCAAAGTTTTTGCTTTTAAGTAACTAACTTTTCTTTAAAAAAAGTACAAGTCTCATCACACCAGGACATTCAGATTTAATCTCTGAGCAGCTTTAATTTAGTAGCTGTTACCTGAGAAACAAATATGAAATCATTCACCACCTTTGCTACTTTACAATGTCCTGGAATTTTCTGTTATCTTTCACTATTAGTGTTCCTGGCTCTCACTTCAGGAGCTTGGTTGTGATTTTTTTCTTGTAACACCCTGGGATCTGATTACATATCTACCCTACTCTAGACAAAATAGCCCTAAAGAGCTAAAGAATCTTTCTTTCGAATTTGCAGCTTTTGTTCAGGTCTAGCTGATGCACGGGCAGAGAAGCAGCCCTCCCTTTAGAGAATGACTTGCCTTAGCTTAGACACATCATTCCAGTCCTCTCCTGTTCTTACTATATGCCAGTTATGTTTGACGCCAATGTTTTGTTTTGTTTTTTTTTTCCTTTTGAAATAGTCAAAATAATAGCAGAGTTCCCCACTGTTATAAGAAAAAAAATCATTGAGTCCAGGCTCAGTGCCAGATACTGTGCAAACTATAAGACAACCTTGTAATATGTAAGTATCCCCATTTTACAGAGGTCTAGCTGATGCACTGGCAGATAACTGAGGCATAGTGGCTCATCCAAGGGTGCAAAGCCAGAAATTAATTGATAAGGTGAAGACTGAAAGCCCAGGCAGTAGGTACTTAGTGCTCATCCCCTTAATTATTGCACAATTCTAATAAAATCATTTGCTTTGCTTTACCTTTTGAAAAGTGATAACCAGAAGCTACATCCTGTGGACTTGTTATGCAATACTAAGAAATTCGGATTTTGTAGTCAAATATATCACAGTATATTCTAAACAGGCAGATTTGGTTTTGTTTTGGTGTGGGGTTTTTTGTTGTTGTTGTTTGTTTGTTTTGCAATATGACTGTTAGCAGTGGAGAATATATTAAATGTGGAGTAAATTAGAGCAGTGGTTCTCAAACTTTAGCTTCAGAGTCATGTAAAGAACAGAGTCCACTTTTAAGCAGATACCTGAATTGAATGACTTGGTCAATAATGCTTTTTAAAATCAAACATAATACAAGTAGAAAAGCATTTTCATATGTGATGAGTTTAGGCCAGTTTAGTTAGGTAAACGTGAACAGTAGTATTTGGCTCTAAGCTGCAAAGATGTGGGAGTCATTAGTGGGTGCATAATAAATGATGCTTTAGCTATAAATGTTTCTAGGAATAAACAACATGGCGCAAAGACAACTGAGAACAGATCTTTCAGTAAGAAGTGTAGGTAGATGACACCTAGGGGCCACTAACGGTGACAAGGAACATTCTAGAGTCTCAAATACTCAGAATTTCAGAATCCTTCAGAGATGCCTTTTAAAAAGAGAGAGAGATGAGTGATCTTTGTAGCTAGAGCAGTTTCCACTGAACATGGAAAGAAAAGAGATTACTTGGGGTTAAAGACATAAGTGGGAAGTGATCTAGAAAATGCATTATTTGAAAGCAGTCAGTTTATGTCTGGACCCTGGGAGATTGGTAGAAGGAAGCTGCTTTAAAGAATTTGATTTTGCTTCTTTTCAGTGGAGAAAAATGGCCAAGGTGATGCAAAGGAGAAAGACCCACCTAAGTGGGAGGTGGGAAAGAAAGGTTGATTGCAGGAGCCCTAAAGACAATTGAAAGCAGAGCATGGATAATGAAGTACTATTTCTTCCTTAGAGACTGAGAAAGGAAGTTAAAATGAAAGCTGATAAGGATTTTTACATGTGTTATTAATATCCAGTTGCCAGTTTACTCTACTCAGTAGTTTATCTGTAGAAACAAAGGTGGAAATAAAATAGAAATATCAAAAGTGATAAAAATAGAAGTTAGGCCCTCGAGCAATTCGAAGCTTAAGTACAAAAAGTCAGGACTATCGCATAAGGAACCAATTAAATACACCTTTAATCTGGAACCGCCTGGTCTGAGCGATGTCTGAGCGATGGCCACCCCTCCCTCTTTGCCCAGGAACTCCGCATCCAAGGGCAGCCAAGTGTTAAGCGAGGAAATGGAGAGATTTTTATACAAGTACTAACTTTATAAACTTTAAATACTTTAAACAACACCATAGCCCTTCTGATAAGTGTCAGCCTGCTAGTAAACTGATTTTTCTCTTCCTCCTCAGTTGCTAATCACAGTGGTTCTGTAGAGCTAGCAATTAGTGAAACTCCTATATAAAACTTGTGATACTCTTAGTATGTGATTTATTTATAAACACATTGAATTCACAGTAACGGAAGAGGGAGAAGAGCAGAAACCGTAAAGTGCGTATGTGTACATTATTGTATTACGTGGCATTGTACTCTATGACTCCTGACCCATAGCAGCCAGCTACTGGATCTAGATCTGACTGACCTTGCATGGTAGGGAGAGGAAGGATAGAGATATAAAACTGGAAAAGATCAGCATCAGTTATACTAGATGAGGTGGTTAGAAAAAATTTAAAAAGCTGTTCTCTTTAGCATGCACTCATTTGAATAGGCAGGATAACCATTGCAGTCCTTCGAGATGTGTACACACACACCAAAAAAAAGCCAAAATTTTAATCGCTATATTACAAATTGAGAATAAAGAAAGAACTATATATATAGTATCAGTGATTGGAATTCAGGGGTTAAGAAATTCACATACCTAAAACCAGTATTGTCACTGTAAAGAGAAGGCATTTTACAATTCCAGTGAGCTTCATGAAATACAACAGTCACAAGAGCCAGTCTAATTAATTGTTTAACATTCTGTCTAATGTTGTCTTCATGATTGTGTTCAGTGAAAGTTTTAAAAAGAATTGCTTTTTTTCTTCAAATACTTTGAGCAGAGCAGCAATAAAGATTTATAAAAAAAGAATTTTATACTGTGTTCAAATGACCAGCAGATGGCGCTTCACAAATCCAGTAGAACCTTTTAAAAATATTCCCTACTTCCAGGTTGCCATAGGCCTGATTTAGTAGTAGACAATAGCTAACTTAGTGGTTGTGACATGATGCCACATTCAGTAATCTTATAACTGACTACTGAGGATTTTCTAGGAAGCCTAGTTTCCTGCTTCGTTCCGTTTTACAGTTCTGTCTCCAAACAATCTTCATTTAGATTGGAATTTAACAAGCTGCAGTGTCAGAGGCCTTAATGGTAAAACTTAAGGAGATGATATGTAAATTGGAGGAAGAAAATTTGCTTCCTAAACACAGTAATGCCTTAATGTTAATATTTGTAGTCTGAAATGTGTGTCATTCCCTTTAGTGGCCTTTATGTACTCAAATTTTTTTTTCCCCTCTAGCTCTAAATTTTTTTTATTAAACGTAGATTTTTTTTAATTAAATCTAGGTATTTATTTTAGTTACATTTTCTTTTTTTAGGTAGAGATTTGCTTCTTATGTTCATTAATCTTGAGCTATTTTATGCTGAGAAGTAAGCTAAAGAAAACTAAACTAAAATTTCACAGATGTTTGTTTAAAGGATATAAACTCTTGCCTCTCATTTTGGACAAGTTAGCGTGAGGCCACTGTAACTCCTGATATGAGAACCAAAAAAAACATGCCAGGCATAAGCACTGGGATAGTTGAAATCAGTGACCTTCACAAGGTCACAAACTAAAAAGATTTTTGTCCATCTTTCTCAAAATTTCTGATTGATTCTATTGCCTGACTGTCGCTAATACTTGTTTTTTGAAAGTTGTTGAATGTTAGGCAAGATCTAAGTTGAGCTCAGTTACTCATAATGATCTTATACTCAGTCATTTAGTGTTTCCTCATTTATAAAGTGGTTTCACAAAGTTTCTTTGAAAACAAAACAAAATAAAAAATATTAAAACTTTTGAATAATTCGTATAGTTTTAAGAGTATGTAAAAGCATGATTTGCATTATAAATGTCTCTATGTATTTTTAATTTAACAAAAAAAGCATTTCAGTAAGTAAAACCACAACTATCTACTCCTTCACTACTATTTTCTTTGACCTCAAATTGCATTTCATTTCATTTCTCTTGTGTTGATTCATTTTCATAAGAGTCCCATAGCTTCTGCTTTTGTATGTCTGTTTTGGGAGTTTGGGGAAAGATTGGGGAAGCTAACAAAAGGCCAATGACAGGTACATTAATAAAAGATGTGGAGGAATAGAGAAATCATCCTGCTGTCATTTCTGTCGCTGCATCACTCCAAGCAAATTTAAAAAGCTCAATGAATTAACAGTAAACCCTAAATTATGTTAAGGATGTGCCTATTCTCATCAGAGCTGGTCACTGTATGCACATTCTTGAGACATTTTTATTTCAGACTCAGTAATCTCATATCCATACTATAAAAAAAAAAATCCATTGTAAAAGTGGAGGTTTTTAAAACCTTGTAAGCCCATTTGAAAAGTGAGTTAAGGCCCTCCCTGGTGGCACAGTGGGTTAAAGCACAGCACTGAGAATCTAAAAGCCGCTTCTGCATGAGTTCAATTCCCGCCTGCCCCGGAGGTGACCACATGGCGTGGCAGACCTCTCCTGACCCGCCCGCTGCTCCCCTCAGCAGTGTACTTCGTCCATCTGCCTGTTCTGTTCCCCACTCTGTCTCTGGTGAAGCCTCTCACCGCCCCTGAGCCTCTGGCCTGTACCCCAGTTCTGTATGCACAAATAAATAAATCTTTAAAAAAAAAAAAAAGAAAGAAAGAAAAGTGAGTTAAATATTGAGACATCAGGTATTAGCCTAAGAAGAAGTATAGGGAGGTTATAAGCGTGGGCTCTGGGCTATTTACAATATTTATTACCAAAGCATATATAGTTATAAAGCATTAACAAAATATCAAAATTTCTGTCAATCAGGGATCTGTAAGATTTGGCTACCTCCATAAAATCAGAACTGGCATATCTTAAAAAATTAATAAAGGTTTATTTTCTTGGAGGAAGATTATAAAATGGCATATATGTTATAATCAGTTTTGTGAAAACCAAAACAATTAGACACATTAGCTTTATTTTCTAATTTCAAAAAGTAAAACTATCATTTTATTAGACAAGGATAATAATTGTCTAATAAACAAATCCCACAGAAGAAATGAGTAAAAGTATTTAAATTGTCTCCCCAAAATATGTTTGATTCTATTCAAAAGCTCCACATAGATACAATGAACCAATTAAATACTTTCTAATTCCTGTATGAAATGTCAAATTCCAAAAATGTTTTATTTTTCTTAAAATTAGCAATGGTCCTTTTTAAGTCAAGTCTCTGTGTGACCCTATGACTTTGAATATTCAGTCAATGGAATATATATAACATACTGGAAAGCTATTAAGTGACAGAAAAAATGCAGTTTAAGTTGCTATGCCATTTTAAGAGTGCTAGTGTCTTCATGCTTTTTAGAGATAGTCTGTTAAATATATGGTGTGGTACTGAGTAAATATGTAAACTCCAAAAATACTTTGTAAAGTAAAACCCCAATTATTTTGATCCCAGTTATTTTTTTTTAAAGATTTATTTATTTATTCATTCATACAGAACTGGGGTACAGGCCAGAGATGCGGAGGGTGAGAGAATTCACCAGAGACAAAG
>NW_004567123.1:12114378-12166162 GCF_000260355.1 Condylura cristata
ACACTGCTGAGGGGAGCAGCAGGCGGGTCAGGAGAGGTCTGCCACGCCATGTGGTCACCTCCGGGGCAGGCGGGGTTCGAACTCATGCTGAAGTGGCTTAAGCTTCTTAGTGCTGTGCTTTAACCCGCTGCGCCACCAGGGAGGGCCTGATCCCAGTTATTTTTCACACCTCTCAAAGGTCAACAGAATAATTATTGGAAAATAGGTATCTACTCTCGTACTCCCATTAGTTAGATCAACATGAAATAACAGAGAATTCTTTTTAAAGATTTATTTATACATACAGAATTGGATGCAGGGGTATGAGAGGATTCACCAGAGACAGAGTGGAGAGCAGAACAAGCAGATGGAGGAATACACTGCTGAAGGTAATAGCGAGCCAGGCAGGAGAGGTCTGCTTTGCCATGTGGGCCACATCCCTGACAGGGAATCGAACTTGAGCTGAAGCTGCTGCGGCTAGCTTCACAGTGCTATGCTTTAGCCCATTGTGCTACCAGGGAGAGCCCAAGATCTGGAGGATTTGAGAAAATGGAGACATGTAGATATTAAGTAAGCATTAAACCAATTAATCATTACATTAACCCCCATCATTTGCTAGCCAGGAAATGCTCCTATTGGACCTCAGTAATACTGGGATATTGGGTAAACAGAATCATTTTTAGCCAAAATGGATACAGTTACCTGGTTTAATTAAAGTAAATCTAAAATGATAAAGTACCTCCTTTGTCTTTAATCCCATGATGCATTAAGCATAAAGCGCTTATTTCATTCTAATCTGGGACAATTTTTCTAAGATTCACAATAATCACAATGCATGCTATGCTCCACATGAAGAAAATATTCAGTACATTTTCCTAAATATTACTACTTCAGATTGTAATTTAATTCTGAATTTTAGTTAAGTTACTCATCATTTTAGTATCATATCCTTTTTAAAAACTGCTGTATTTCCTAAATGTTGTTTTCCTAAAAGTTATAGTTCAGGAAGAAACTGACAAGTATTGGTTGTGTCATTGATCAGGAGCAGATACACTTGAGCAAAGATGCCATCTGTTAAAAAGTACTTGACTTAATCTCAGGTTACAGAGCTAAAGGTGCTAAAGTTACCTTATGTATTTAGAAGATTGGATACAATGTCTTATCAATGGCATGTTCTAAACATTTCAGTCAAGGTGTTTGGTGAACAAAAATGCTACCTGTCAATACAAACCAGCTGACACTGGTGCAGCCACTGTTCCTCCTTGCCTCTAGGAACTAACCCTTACTGTACGTCTTCCCTCATTACTTCAGATCATCCAGTGACTCCCTCAACTCAAATGATCCAAGGCTTAGTGGACTTTACAGTGAAATTTATAGTGGTTTTTCTGATTGACATTCTCCAAAGATGGAATGTGAGCATGTTATGATGTATAAAGGTTGCAGTCAGTGAGTAGGTTACCAGGACACTTTAGAAAAAGAAAAGGCCATAAAATACTTTCACTTACAAAGTAGTGCTTATTAATCGTGAGTTTGGAATGTGGGGAGAAATAGTCCCTAATACTGGGAATAACATATACATAGGTGAAACTTTCATCATTCTCTTTATTTTTAATATATATACAGAACACAGACAGTTTTAGGTATTTAGTACAGAGTATATTTTCACCTTCACTAAAAAGGGAAGAAATAAGTAAAAATGCTACTCAGATATTCTTGTAGTGTCATTCACACAAAACTTCCATAATGTAAGACTTCAGCATATTAAAACTCATGTGCAATTGAAACTCATTCTTGGTGTATTTCACAGATGATGAGACAGTTCTTATCCTTCACTGATTAGAAAGGTACTTAAAAAGTAGATCCATTCATATCAGCATAAGTCTTTAAGCAAAACTCTGAGGGTCCCTTAAATAACTATAAGTCTTTAGAGGTAATCTAGATTCAAGTTCCCAAACCCAACTCATCATTAAACACAGACTTCATGGGCCTCTCTTCATACTACTGTCTAAATCAAAGACAGGGAAAGTACCTATTTTCAAGTACTCACTAGCTTTGTTACTCTAGCCAAGTTACTAGCTCCAATTTCATCATGTAAACTGCTAGGGCAGAATTATTAGTTAAACACTTTAGTATTCAGTGGTTCACCACATAAATGGAAACTATGAAGTTAGAACTAGAATCCTTTTACTGCAATTGCAGTCCTTGCATGCCTTTCCCTGGCTCAGTTGAAATGCCATCACTTACATCCTACTGGAGTACAGAACCTAAATTGTTAATGCATCTTTATGGATTGCCATTTTATTTTTTTGTTAAATTTTTGACTATAACTTTTATTTTTTTTGCACCACCAGCGTGACTAAAACTTTTAGACTTCATTATTCAGAGAAAGTATGACTGGCTATAAGAAAATCACATCCATGCATGAGTGTTTCCAAAGACTCATACAACTTTTCCAGGTAGTCCTGTTGTTCCTTTCCAATTGTTAACTAAAAATTCTGAATTTATGAATTTCCCAGGCTGACTTTTTGCTATCTCTTTGAGCCTAAAACACATCTCTTTTTGTCAGTTCACTTTGCAACGTATTATTACAAAAATGTTTGACTCTTATGGTGGTGTATAAATGTAATTCAAAGGGTTTATGTTTTTGTTTTTGTTTTTTCTTTTAACTGTTGACCTATTTTTAGGTGCACTGATGCTGAAGGACTATGAGCTTTCAGAAGTTCTGGAAAGACTATAAAGTTCTGATTGTTATGGTGCCTGTAGTTGGACTCATACACTTGGGGTGGCACAAAATCAAAAGCAGCCCTATTTTTCAAGTACCTAATAACAACAACGTTCCTGAACCAGATAGTCTGGCACTTGCAAATCCCCAGAAGAGCCGTGTCCAGGGGAGATAGCAGACTTGCAGTCTTCAGGTAAGCTTGATTGTTTGGTTAGGAAAACCAAATGGTATGTTTCACCAAATGGAAAACATGATCATTAAAAAAGCAAGGTACTCTGTCACACACACACACAAAAAAAATCCTTAAGTTGCTGAGATGGAAAAATGCACAAAAATATGTAAAAATAAACTAATATAATTTTTTTAAAAAATCCTTAAATTGATAGGTAACTTGTTTTTCTTGTGCCCCACTGGCAAAATATTTTTCTACAGTTGCTTCCAGAAAAGTTTGTTGCAACAAAACCTTTGACACTTGGCAGTTTTTGGATGAAAAGAGAAATGGCAGTCAGCCTATATTACTTGTTCTGGACTTTCTGCACGGCAATTTTACCAGAATCATGCACTTATCCAAAGAAGCAGTCTTCTTTACTGTAAATACATTCTAGCTCTTACAAATCTGTTACTTGCAAAAAGAGGTTCTTTATTATTCTAATATTTTCGAAGGCAAAACTAATTGTATTCATCATTTTTGTATACAAAATAATATGTTACTATTATATTGAAATAAGAGGATCAAGTTATATAATTCAGATTTTAGAATCCTTTTTCCATAATTCCAAAACTCAGAAATCCAAAAAGTTTTGTCACAAATGCTTTGGTAACAGAACCCAATGTTAAATGACATATAGCAATATGCAGTCTTTATGTCACTGCAGAAATTGTTTGATTATTAATGTTATACTATGCTATTATGGCTATTAAACACTATTATTTTCATTATGGATGCTATACGCTGCATTTCTAAAATGTAAGAAACTCATTTGGCCCCAGATAGAGAAATATCCTCTAATTGCGGAGGATGTTCTATTTAAATGAAACTTATGACCTTCAAGTGAGTAATAGTAGGCCTTAAACTCCTCACAGAAGAAGAATCTCAGATTTTATTTTTTCACATATAAAAATAGTACTAGTTAGAGGGAATGCAAAGTTGAGATTAGGAATTACACTAAAACATTAAAGTAAATGTAAGTGACTTTAGATGCCATTGTTACAGTAGTTTTACAGTCAAAGTTAGAAGGTAGAAGCCACTATTAACAGTCAAGCATGCAAAAGCAGATACTAACACAAACAATGGGGGAGCAGAAATAAGTTAAACACTGCTTCTTAACAGTTGAAGTCTACCAAAAGAATGAGCCTATTGTCGTCTTTCCATTTACTTTTTATTATGAAAAATTGCAAACATTCCCAAAACAGGGAGAACATAGTATATTATACTAGTGAATCCATAGCTAAACTTTAAACTTATCAACATTTTGTCAATCTTTTGCCTTTCCCTCTCCCTTTTAATTGTTAGACTATCTTACAGCAAATCTCCAGCTTCCATATATCTATTCTTAACAATTAAGAATAAACATTATGTGATCACAGTGCATTATCACACTGAAAAAATTAATGGCAGCTCCTTACTACCATTTCATAGCTAGGATTGTATTCATATTTCCCACTTTGTCCCCCAAAAGTCTCCTTTTATAGGTGACTTAGGGTCCGAAGTCAATACACAATGTACTTGACAGATGTTTCTTGGAGCTGTTCCATTTCCCTCCCCAATATGCCTTTTTAAAAATTGTCCACATTCTGAATTTAGTGGATTTAGTCCTTATTTTATCATTAAACAAATTCCTCCCTCTCCCATATTTGCTATAATTAGTAATTAGGTAAGGAGACTTGTTTTGGCTCTGTTTCATTTTCTTTTTGGTCTACATCATACTCTGCCAATTCTACTTCAATCTGACTAGTTAAGTTAGTTTTACTTATACAGATACTACCCAAGTGGTTACCAAACTTGAAATTATAGTTATCCTGAAATTAACTATTAATCAGCTGAACCTTCGCCTTTAACTTACTTAGCTTCAACAGCCTCATGATCTGAAATTTTGATTCTTTCCATATATCATTAAAATGTCAGAACTTTATACCTTAAGTCACATTATGTAGCCTTATTAAGGAAGCTGATACAAGTGCCAGTGCAGTTGGCATATATGATAACTAGTTAAACTTACCAAGGTCAAGCTTACAAATCAGACCATTTAGAACAAAGACTAAAAACGTGAATATTTAGTCTAACTTGATTTACATTTCTCATTTTATAGAGGGTTTTACCATAAAATTCTGTTTTCTAAAGAAGAAACAGAACATTAAAGTACTAAACTGCAATCTAGAATATTTTGAAATTATTTCTCTACATTGCTTTATTTTTGTTTCTTACAGAAAGCAGCAGCTTTGAATCTGAGCTTGATATTGAAAGAAGAGATGAAAAACACCAGTTGGATTAGAAAGAACTGGCTTCTTGTAGCTGGGGTTTCTTTCATAGGTGTCCATCTTGGAACGTATTTTCTACAGTGGTCTGCAAAACAATCTGTGAAATCTCAGTCTATAGGCAAACAGAAGAATATCGAAGAATGAAATAAAATTAATATGTCATTAAATCTCTATATACTGATTACCTTCATAAATATGGAGCTGTTTAATTTTATAGCTACATATTTAGACTTTTGTTCCTAAAGAATAATTTTTTTCAAATGTTACAATCCATGACAAAATGCAATAAATAGATAACTGGTTAACAAAATAAAAGCTGTCTTTGCAAATTACTAGGTCAAGTAAGATGTCTCGTTTAGAAGCTAAAAAGCCATCGCTGTGTGAAAGTGAACCACTGTCAAGCGAGAGATTCAGGACCACACTTTCTGTCTTTAAAGGAATTGTAACATCGTGCTATGGCCCGACAGGTCGGCTGAAGCAGCTGCACAATGGCTTAGGTGGCTCTGTATGTACAACTTCACAGTCATCAGCTCTGCTTGCTAATCTTTCCGTCACCCATCCTATTTTAAAGATCTTGACAACTTCCCTGCAAAATCATGTGTCGTGCTTCAGTGATTGTGGCTTATTCACAGCCATTCTTTGCTGCAACCTAATTGAAAATGTTCAGAGAATAGACTTGACACCCACCACCATCATCAAATTAAATAAGCATCTTTTGAGCCTCTGTACCAACTATCTCAAGTCTGAGGTCTGCTGTTGTCGAATCTCAGTTGACTTTAGTAGTACTCATCTGCTCCTTTGCTTGGTGCGCAGTATATTAACCAGTAAACCTGCCTGTATGCTTGTCAAAGAGGAAATAGACCATATTAGTACTTTGATTTTGAAAGCCTTTTTGCTTACAATTCCAGAAAGTGCCAAAGACCACATCATTTTAGGAAGGACTATCATTGTACCTTTAAAAGGTCAAAGAGTTATAGATTCTACTATATTGCCTGGAATACTTATTGAAGTATCAGAAATTCAAATGATGAAGATAGTACCTATTAAAAAATCAGAGACCCTGAAGGTGGCCCTCTTTTGTTCATCTTTATCTGGTGACCTTTCTGATACTGGGGAAGGAACTGTGTTGGTCAGTAATGGGGTTTCTCTTGAAAATGCAGTCCTGGAACAGTTGCTTAATCTAGGAAGGCAGCTAGTGAATGATCATGTAGATCTTGTCCTGTGCCAAAAAGTTATACACCCATCTTTGAAGCAGTTTCTCAGTGTGCATCATGTAGTTGCCATAGACAGAGTTGGAGTGGCTGTTATGGAACCCCTGAGTAAAGCAACAGGTAAAAAGCATTCTTGACTTTGGCCCTTATCCTTAACAAATAACATTTTCCTTGAGCAGAGCTTTTCTTACTTTTTGTCACTGCTAACATCTTGAAAATTTTTAGAAGATGTCAACCTCTCCAAGTTTGAATATTATGTTCAGCAGCAAAAGTGTTTTTTTCTGAAAAAGATGCTATATTATTCACTTGTCAAAAACAGTGATTAGGGCTATTCTCTATGTGTTTTTTTAGCATCAAATGTACTACACTACCTGTCATAGTCTAAAACTTCATCTGCAAATACTTTATAGATCATGGAGAAATCTAACATCTGCATAGTCATACAACGTTTTTCATACTTCAAGTAAAATTCTATTTAGTTTTATGAAAGTCTCTGATCATGTCATATTCAGAAAGTAATTTTATAGATAGAATATTCCCTCTTCACTTATGTAATTCCAACAAACAGCTGTACTCTGCCTAAATAGTGGTTTTTAATTATGTGAGTGTGCTCTAGCTCTAAATAGCTCAACTATTTCCAGATGAACTCCTTGAAAACTGGCTTCATCTTTTATTTTCAGCACTTAAGACTAATCTGATCTACAATGGGTATTCTCAGATGCTTGCTGAATTGACCATATGTTTAGTAACCAAGAAATTCACTGTATTTCACTAACTTAGCAAGTATAGGTTGATAATCTGTTAGAGCCAATGAAAAATGACAAGGTGAAGAATTCCTGATTTTAGTCACTATTAAATAAAATGTTGACAGCCTATCAGATGATTATTTCATTCTGATTGCTGTTTTTTAAGTTATTAAACCAATGTTACCATTTGCTATATAGTCTGTAAATCATGAAAAAGGAATATTATATATGCTAAGTGTTGAGTACATAAAATGAAAATTATGGAAATAGTTCTGTAAAATTCATGTTGATATGGATCAGATGCAAATATTTACTGGCTTTTCATAAATCAGGTGATTTCCAGCTAATGAATATTGGTTAGCACACTTTTAAAATGTAAAGCATTTGCCTGTAGAAAAGATTGAAATTGGGAACTGACTTTCCATGCCAGTCCAAGGTTGTTATTTACCTCTAAATAACCAGACCTTTAATTTTAGATCTTTGGAGTAGAGATCTTTTGAGATAAAAGGAGGTGGGAGGGTATGAGAATGGAAGCAAGACTTTAGCAGGCCTATGGCTCAATAGACTTAGTATGTTAGGAACATACCCATCTTCCCTGGCTTATCTAGATTAATGTTACTTCCTTCCTCCCTCTTGAAAAAAAAATTCCTATTTTTTGGTGATGGACTTTTAAGTAGTTAATTGTTACTGTGCTTGGGCCACTAGTGTATCAGAAGGTTATCATGATTTACAGAGCATTTTTCACATTCAATTTGGTTTGAATTTTTTGTAAACATTATTACCCCTATTTTGCTCTCTTATGGGGAAATCCACCCAGAAAAATGAAATGACGTAGATCCAATCAACATCCAATGACTAAGATCGTTTAAACCAGATCTCAATATGGGTTGTCTTTTCCAGCATGAGATTATGAAACATTAAAGCTTTCCCCCCACCCTCCTACACCTCAGCTTAAAATGCGTATCACTCATGTATTCCTTAGTTTTGAAAGCTTCAGAAGTCAAAAGAGTGAAATTGTTCGGTAGTTATTTTCAAGGTTCTTACACTTTTTATTTTAGCTGGAAGTATTTTTAGCTGGCAATGTTTTAATCCCATTAGCTTGCAAGAAACTGTCTTAAATGTTAGCTAGGAATCTGGCATAAAGGGATGTATTACTCAGAATTAGTTTTAATTTTAGGACTTCAAAGTAGCATTTTTTTCTACACAAGTTTGGTGTACGAGTTTCTTTTCATACAACAGAAATTTGGGAAGTTTTCAAGACTTCCTGACTTCTTGTTTTCTCCTGTTTTTACTAATTTGTGTATTGGAAATTTTCCTATTTTACCTATACAGGAGCAAAAATCAGAAGAATAACAATGAAATCAGAATGTCACAATTTATGTAGGCACAGTTTAATTTAAATAACTTTTGGCATACAAACAGTTGGGGGGGGAATTACAAAACCAACTATATTGCAGCTTCGATAGCTTAATTTGCATGTTTTAAGGTGAAGATAATGCCTTAAAAAAATTATCCTCTGTATTTACATCATCTTTATATTAGTGGGGTTAACTTTGAGTCGCTGTTCCCTTAATAGGTTTCCACGGCTCCTAGACTCCTGAAAAATGTAAGCAATATTAACTGTGCTTTTTTTCTGAAGAAGTCTGTTGGCCAAAAGACTTTGTTTACTAGCAGAATACTACCTATTTGGTAGCTTAAGATGTACCTTTCATAATTTTTTGTGCTTCTGGAACTTTTTGTATTGACTAGGAAGAAACAATTTTAAATGATTATATTTTTTGTTCTATAAACTGAAAAATAGGAACACAGCCTATTGCTTCACTGGACTCAGTCTCTCCTAGTAGCTATGGAAGTGTGAAAGATTTATGCTCCACAAAATTTGGCTCCAAGCATTTTTTTCATCTTCTTCCCAATGAAGCAACTGTCTGCAGCTTGCTTCTCTGCAACAGAAATGATACTGTCTGGGATGAGCTAAAGGTAAGTAATAAACTTTGAATTCTGTATCCATGGGCTGAGGCAAAGATTAAATAGTCACTTAGAAAGACACTAAGTTTTTGTATATCAATGAACTATTTTTTTATAACTTTACATGGTATCAAAAGCACAAACTACAAAAATGAAAGAATTAAAATTATCAGTTCATTTAATTGTCTGAAAACAGTAGACTTGGCATGTGTACCATTTAGTATTTCTAGTATTTACAAGCAATCTGAGGTGAGCCTTCCTTGAGAAATTAACTCAAAATGTGTATTGTTTGATAACAAATATATATGAGTAATTCAGTAATTCAGTGAGTTATTTAAGTATACCCACCACCTGCCTCAATAGAATTTGTTCTCTAATAGCAGTAACACATGCATAATATAAGGGAAGTGTTAACCTATGATATAGGTCATATAGGCTTGAGAATTCAGGTATATTCAAGGAAATTACCTTGGAGAGTATTAAGGTTTTAGTGTTTTTCTTCTAACTATAATAAGTATTGCCATCCTATCATTTCCATAGCAACTTTGAAATAAATCCTATACCATTTAAATAATTTTTTAATTTATTTATTTACGCATACAGAAATGGGGTACAGGCCCGAGGTGCAGGGGCGGTGAGAGGATCCACCAGAGACAGAGTGGGGAACAGAACAGGCAGATCACTGAAGTACGCTGCTGAGGGGAGCAGCGATCAGTCAGGAGAGGTCTGCCGCCCATGTGGATCACCTCGGGGGCAGGCGGGGATCAACTCATGTGAAAGTGGCTTTAGCTTCTTAGTGCTATGCTTTAACCCACTGTGCCACCAGGGAGGACCCTAAACAAATAATTTTTAAACAATTTTTTAGTAAAAGTACTGGTACATATTGCTGAGCCAGATACTAGGATTTTACCCATTTGTAAATCTTAATTTGATAGCCAAGTGTATATGAAAGTATTAATCAGGTTCACAAAAACAAAACCTGTTTAAAATACTTTTATTCAATCTCTGATTTTTAATATTCCAAAATGTATTCACATTACAACATTGGCAACAAAGATTTGTTTCTTTGCCATTAAAAGTAGGCTCTTTGAATTCTTTATCTAAGTTGCCTTAGGATAGGACATGGTTATATTTCTTTGTGCATCTATATAAGTGTCTGATTCTGATGATGTGTTTCTTTTTTTTTAGCGCACATGCCAAGCAGCACTGCATGCTTTGCAGTTAACAATCAAGGAACCGTGCATGTTGTTGGGAGGTGGCTGTACTGAAACTCATTTGGCTGCATATATCAGATACAAGGTAGGGTACATATTCCTCAGATTATCTAAATTCTCAGAAACATTAGTTTTATGAGATAATAATCCAAATCATAATACCCTGGAGACTTTAATGCTCAGTTTCTCAGTAGTATAACTTGAAAGCATTTTTGAAAATAACGTATATAAATACAGAATAATATCTTTATTACAATGATTAGTATATAAATTATCTAATCCTTTTGCAAATGATCACATTCTTAGAATATTATCTAATTTCATTGCATGTTGAAATGAGCATTCTGTTCATGAGAGTTCTCAGAAATCTAACCTGCTGTGGTACAGCCATAATTGATACTTACATTGAAAGTTTCAAGTCTTCAAAATACTTTAATGCCTTTTAGATCATTAAGGAAATACTTTCATTTACTAAAGCATTCCAAGTATTGATTGGATTCTACTATAATTTTAATTGGTATTCATTTATAACAAATGTTAATTCTATTAGACAGACTGTGTTTGATTAGGAAATTCCATTTTGTGACAATTATTAGGTGAATTTAGTACATTATAATTCTGATTGATTATTTTGTAAATACTGACCTTCTTTATTTAAAAATGAATAGAAAAAGGTATGTGTTTTCCAAATACTTAGAGTTGATTATTGTGTTGGACAGGAATGTTATCAACAGATATTGCAATACTGCTAGCTAATGACTAGGATTGGTGAGAATATAAATACCTTTTATAGAAATGCCCTGCGCTGCTTCCCCAAATAATTTAAAATGTGCTTAATCAGAAAGTCCATTCATGAAAAGTTATCAGTATAAATAAGTACTTCTTTTGGGATATAGTCTTCAGGAGCTGCATCCTGTGTGCATTGATGAGTGAATGAGTAAAGAAAATGTGAAATACCGACACACGCTGGTATTAAAAATGGAATGGAACCTTATCATTTGTGATAGCAGTGGGTAAACTATTCCCCTTTCACACAAACACACACTGGAATATTATTCAGCCACAAAAAGAAGGAAACCTTGCCATTTGTGCAACATAAGTAGGCATCAGAGGAATTATACAAGTGAAGTAAGACAGAAAAAGATAGTGTATGATCTCACCTATACTTGAAAACTTAAAAACAAAGATAAAAAGACCTCACTGACACAGAAAACAAATTGGTAATTGCCAGAGTCAGGGGTGGGAGGGTTTACAAGGTACAAACTTAAAAACAAATAAATGATGGGGATGTGAATACAACATGTGACCTGTAGCCAATAGCACTGTATTTCATATTTGTAAGTTAGGAAAACTTTACTCTTAAAAATTTTCATCACAAGGAAGAAAAATCTTATAACTGTGTTAGCTAGACTTATTGTGATGATCATTTCACTATGTGTATGTAAATATCGAATGATTATGTTATATACCACAAATACATGTTAATGTCAATTGTGATTCAGTAAAATGTTGTTAGATACACATTGTGGTAAACAAAGTTAGTGCCAATGTATTGATTCTGAGTAGACAGTGACATAATGTATAAATGGGATAGAATAAGCTACAAAGTGTTTTGGAGGAGGAAGATGCCTGGAGTAGGATGTTGCAGTAACAACATCATGTGAAAGAGATGGTGGGGGAAAGGAAGATCTGCAACAGAGATGCTCTCATCTGATTGAAATTTTATAGGAAAAAAAATACCTTAAAATGGCCACTGTTTTCAAAAGTTGTATCTCTTAACAATAATTCACTTATTGGTTTGTAAATGTATTATTTTTCTTTCTGTCATGAAATTTATAAGACAAACATTTTAGAATCATGGAACCAAAAAAATATTATCTCTACCTTATTTATTTTTTTAATATTGATATGAGAATTATATATGACTCTTAATGTTCTTTGTCTTAATAATAAAATGTATTGTCATTTAAAACACATCTCTAAGGTTAAGAGGACTGTAAACTGGTCAGCTAACTCATACATATAGAAACCCCTAAATAAATGAAAAAAATAGCTATATGAGTAAGAGTTGGATCAAATACTTTATTTTTTTCTGAAACATTTTTATAATTTGCTCAATATGTGTTTTCAATGGTTTTATCACTCTTTAGATTTGTAATGAGCCAGAGAACATTCTCAAAGATAATGGATGTACTCAAATAGAACTTCAACTAATTGCTGAAGCATTTTGCAGTGCACTGGAATCTCTCGCTGGCTCTTTGGAACATGATGGAGGTGATATTCTCACTGATATGAAGTATGGACACTCTTGGTCCGTTCAGGCAAATTGTCCCTCTGTTGACTGGCAAGATTTGCTTTCAAGATGTGGCTGTGGACTATGCAAAAGCCAGGAAGAGCTTAGCTGGTCTTTCTTAAGGAGTCCTCACAATTCTTTTATGCCACAAACCTGCCTTCCACAGGAAGCTGTAAGCTCAGCCACCAACCTAACCTTGGACTGTTTTGCTGCTAAGATTAGTGGCCTACAAGTGGCTGTGGAAACTGCCAACTTGATTTTGGACCTTTCATATGTCATTGAAGATAAAAACTGATGTAAGAGAACACTATATTCTATTATAAAGAAAGAAAAACTTAAAAACCACTCAGGTGTCAAGAGAAATACTGAACAAAGTTGTTGTCTCCCAAATGCCTGTTCTTTATATTTGGACAGGAGATTCATAAGATTATAGATTCATTTTCTTATGGAAAAAAGGTATGATTCTTGAGTGAAAATACTAGAGAATAATAAAAATGTGAAACATTGTGATTAAAGATATTGTAGTTATCTTAGGGATTCCATACATACCACTGTACATTGTGTCACTGGTATTATTTTTACATCACTCTAAGAATATACAGACATCTACACTCCAGTTAAAGTACAAAATTAAATTCCAATGTATCAAAAAATACATATTGCTCAATCCAAAGAAGTGCTCAAAATGCACATTTAGTAAATTCACTTTCCTCAATATTCTTTGTCTGAAACTATGTCATTCATGTCAGGTGTTGTAAAGCCTGGCTTAATTGCAACTGCTAATTTGTAGCACAGTTTTTGAATTTTTGTCATTTTGAGAAAATGTGTGATTAGAAATAAGAATAGGTTTTTATAGTTACTAAGGTAGAAACAACTTTGTAATCTCTTCACATTTAAAGCAGTAGGAAATACTAGTTTTTCAATGAACGGAACAGTTCTCAATTTTGGCACTGTTGACATTAAAGACAGGTAAATATCTGCAGTGTTGTGCTGTCCTGTGCATCACCAGAGGCTTAGCAGCATTCCTCCAGTGGACACTAGAGCACAGTCCAGGGAAGACAAATCACAGATAATTCCAGATGTTGAGAAAATTGTTTTTGATTGTGAACTGTTCGTTGATAGAAAAGGAAGGAAAGCAACACAGGGAAAGAGTGGAAATTATTTCTCTAGTTTAGTCAATAGTGCTAAAATGAAAACTAGAATGGGTCCTGTAATTAAAGTGGAGACACTCATGTTTCACTAAGGAGTGCAATTTGAATTTTATGCAATAAAGATATGGCTATAAAGTGTGGGAGACTGACAAGATTTCCTTAGCAATAGCCTTTACTTCAGTGAAATTTATGATTTTCTTTTGTATAAGAACAAAAGACAGAACCTGAAGGTGGCAGTACTTTTGCCCAAACCTTAAGACTGGAACATGGAAGGAAAGTGACAACCTGGAACCTCTATTTCCTACCATAGAATGGGACAGTACATCGAGGCAGAAAACCTTTACCCACACTCAAGTAAGAAATTTTCAACAACACGTAAGGACTATAAGATGGCCACGAAAAGCCTACCACAAGTTCAGATTCGAGGCCTGAGAGGAACAGCACATCAGACATAAACAAAACGTGGCACAGAAGGAAATAGCAAAAACAAAATCCCAAGAGGGAAACCAAATGAAAAGCATGACTAGATTTTACTTCTCAAAAAAAGCTTTAAGAAAGAAAAGTCCTGAAAATGTAAGTAAAAGTCTAGGAAGACAACACCTTCTTTTGGGAGTAAGAGTAAAGGTTGTGTGAGAAATGAAAATAAATGGTTCAATCAATATGAAGACAAAATTCTCAGTCCAGAGTAACCAAGACGTAAGCTTCACCAGTATCCAAATCTCACTTCCCAAAGGCTTGGACAGAAAATTCCTACATTACTAACACCAAGCAATGAGATTTAAGAACAAAGTCTTAAGAGACAAATAGGAAATACAGAAAATAAGTACCTTCTTGGAGCGAGCAAACAATATGAAAAGATAAAATTTTTAAATCCCCAAGTCATACTAAACTAGCTCATTCAGTTTCTTCCTTTGATCCATCTTCAATTTAGAGAGAGAAATAAAAAGATTTCTCACCACTTTTTCCCATTAGATTTCTGCAGATAGAAAGAACAGGAATCTCACTTGATCAAAATCATTACTTTCTTTGCAAATGTGTTCAGAAGTCCTAGTTCTCATCCCCTGAGATACTAACAGTTCCATCTATTTATTAGGGATCCTGACTAGTTCACCAAATTGCAGGCCTACAGGAAATCACCCCCCATATTCCTCTGGGTTCTTCTAGGCTGGTAAATAATCAAACAAGTATTAGACAAACTGATGAGAAAAAAAGCAAAAAGAAGTTAAATAATAACATGGAGACCCTCCCTGGTGGCGCAGCGGGTTGGCGCTGCACTGCGAAGTAAGCCAAGCCGTGGCGGCTTCAGTGCAAGTTCGATCCCCACCCCAGAGGTAATCCACACAGCATAGCAGACCTCTTCTGTCTCGCCCACTGCTCCCCTCAGCACTGTACTTTGTCGATCTGCCTGTTCTGCTCTCCACTCTGTTTCTGGTGAGTTCTCTCACTGCCCCTGCACCTCTGGTCTGTACCCCATTTCTGTATGCATAAATTGTAAAAAAATAGCATGTATTCCATTTACATACAGTAAGAAATATCCAGCATGATGGAGTAACTTGGCTACGTAATTGTATATATAAAATAGTGCTCCCCACTCTCTCTGGTGAATCCTCTCACTGCCCCTGCACCTCTGGCCTGTACCCCAGTTTGGTATGCATAAATAAATCCTTTTAAGAAAAAAATAGTTTCGCTGAGGTGGAAGGACTTTGGTGGGTAAAAGGGAAGGTCAGTTAAGAGAGGTTACCAGAAGAGGCACTGCAGACGAAGATAGGCATATTTAATTTCTGCTTTTTCCATTGAAAAAGAATAAAGAGACTAGGTCTTCTTCCTTCATTCATTACAGAGAGAAGTTTTCATGTAAATATCATTCTCAAACGCATCCTCCACCCAGCCTTCAGAGCCCCTCCATGAAATCAAGCTTTTGCCAAAAAATTTGTTTTGAGGTGACAGATCTTTTGCTTCCCTACAGAAAGAAATGCTAGTGTCACAGATGAGGTAATTTTGTGGGGGGGGGGGGGCGTTTAAGATTGAATCATTTAAAATTTACATGGGATGAATTTGACAGGGGAGGCAGTTAAAGGAAGGTATTTATGCTTACATACTTTAAAATGTTTTTAAAATGTACCCTTCTTCCCATCTGCATCTCCTTCTTACCTCTTAGCCACCAGCAGTGCACCTGAACAAGACAGTAGGTGGTTCAAGAGTTTTCATTCACCCATATTAGAAATTCCTCCTTTTTCTTCATGTAGCAATGCTTTAATCAATCATGGAAATTGAGTTAAATCATGTAGCAATGCTTTAATCAATCATGCCCAAGTAATGAAACTCCAATAAAAATTGTAGGCACTCAACAAATTAGTTCTTCAGAGAAACAAACCCAAAGGAAATATCTCTTAACCCCGGGTCAGCCAGGCAACGGTAGTCTCGAAGTGAGGGCTGGGAGTGATAATGAACCAGGCACACACACACAACACACGATTTGCAGGCAAAAGGAAGCTCCTTTATTGTTCTGATTCCCTCATATATTCCACAGTCCTCCCACCCTTACTTTTTCACACCCCTTGTTTGTACACCGTCTGTGCATTTAGTCCTGCCAGCAAAAACACTCCCTTTCGATACAAGAGACCCTTGTTCTTTAAAAGCCCACAATGTTTCCTTCTAGTCCTTCAGTAACCTCGACTCCACAGCTCTCCACAAATATCTGTATGTATTCTTTTTTTTTTTTTTTAAGATTTATTTATTTGTGCTTACAGAACTGGAGTACTCAGGGGCAGCAGCGAGAGGCTTCACCAGAGACAGAGTGGGGAGCAGAACAGGCAGATCGACGAAGTACACTGCTGAGGGGAGCAGTGAGCGGGTCAGGAGAGGTCTGCCACGCAGGCGGGAATCGAACTCATGCGGAAGTGGCTTTAGCTTCTTAGTGCTGTGCTTTAACCCACTGCGCCACCAGGGAGTGCCTATCTGTATGTATTCTTATATATATTTCTATACCTAAATCTATAGATAGCTTTACTATGTAGAGGATATAGATATATCTTTATCCTCTATATAGAGAGATTGCCTTTGAAAGGTGACCTATAAGGAGTTAACTCATGTTATGATGGAAGCTAAATTCAAATTCTGCAGTTATCCACTTGGAGACCCTGGATTTCATGATCCGAGGGTTGTACTGAAACTATAAATCCTAATCCAAGGGCATGAGAAGATTAATGTCTCAGCTCAAAGGTAGGCTGAGACAAAAGATCCTGTCTTATGGAACTTTTTATTCTACTCAGGCCTTCAGTGGATTGGCTGTAATTTACAATCTGTTCTACTCACTATCAATTCAAATGTCAATCTCATCTGGAAACACTTCACGTGCATACACCCATAAACGTTTAATCAAATATTGGTCACCACATGGCACACTCAATCTGACACATAACTATTGCTCTGAGACTCAGTGGAGTTTCCTGATTGGCAAATACATTGATGTGAAGTGAGGGAGACACACCCAAATTCTGTGAAGAGAGAACATAGAAGCTGTGTTACCAACCCCCCTCCTTATCCTCAGTCACCCCTTTGTCTTGCACCATTTGTCTCTGGTTTTTCCCTACCTAGTATTTATAATAACACTTTTGAGTTTTGTGAATCATTCTAGCAAATTATTAAAACTGAGGATTCTTGGAATCTCTATTTGTAACTGGTTGTCCAAAATTAAAGATGCCCTGGAGACCCCATTTATTGCTAGCACTTGAAGTGGGAGCATCCTGTGGAAAATTAGTCATTCACCTGGGGTATTTGCATCCATTCTAAATAGTGTCAGAATTGAATTATGGGCACTCAGTCGATGTCACAGAATTGGTGTCAGTCAGTCATGCCTTTTGACATTGGTTCTGCTACAGTTACCAAATTGCCCTTTATGTTCAAATCCTTATTTGTCTTAAAGGTGGATTTTAAATATGTATTAGCCAGCCACACTACATACTACAGATAGCTTATAGGTATCACAGTATACTTAGGAAGTTCTCTATTTATATCGCCAAATCTCTATTTTCCAATTTTTACCAAATTCCCAAGCTACCCAGTGAATATTTGTAATTTCCACTCCACATGATTTCCTATTCTGTCTTAAGTTTTAAGGATCATGGAGGCCTAGGCAGCACTTTTTCCTGACAGGTTGGAGTGTTCTGTTCTGGCAAAGATAAATTACAGCAACGTCTGCAGGGCTCAATCCTTGGATCTTTTTCTCTAACTGTATTCTCTTTTGTTCATTTCATCCAACACCATCTGCATACTCTAAACTGGACATCTCTGACCCCAGATTCTTAAATTCAGTTGTCTAGTCAACATTTTCATTTAAAGTTCTAGTATCCCTCTCAAAACTAAACTCATTCCCCCACTACCACCCCCTTAAATCTGTTCTTCGTACCTTCTTCCCAATCTCATCTATCCAGCTACTTACTGTTTAAACAACTCAGGCCTCTGAAAAATTGTAACAATAAATATAAGTCTTCACCCAGTGGATCAAAAGATGGAGAGAGTTTTGACCCACACAGGAGAGAGCCTTAAAAAAAAAAATGTAAAAAAATATTTTTACTATATCTTATCTATTCTTACAAGAATCTTTGTATTGTGGTAAAACACATATAATATTAAATTTGCCACCTTAACTATCTTTAAGTGGATAACTCTAGTTTGTAGATATTCAGGTAGCTGTCTAGCAGATCTGTAGAATTTCTTTCATCTTGCAATATTAAAATTCTATACCCGCTAAAGACTAGTTACTTCTCCTCTAACACCGCTTGGTAACTACCTTTTTGCTTCATGTTTCTATGACTTTGAATATATTATATACTTCATATGAGAAGAATTATATGGTATTTGTCCTAAAAAGACCAAAAGAAAATTTAATTCCTTTTATGCTATTTTGATAGGCATAATCATTAGAAGACATTCTCCCTTAGAGGTTAAGTTTCCTGATGTGCAATTCAAAACTAGACTGAGAAAGTTGATTATTAATTTCTTTATCTGATGTATTCACTACAGAAAAAGATTATTATCATTATATAAATGAAGCCGGTCAAATTACCCTATTTTATCAAGTTATTATCAGTTTATCAATTTAATATCTCTGAAGTAAAGATATGTCTGACCAATGGAGTTTTTGCATTGTGTCATAATTTAATTGGCAGCAATTGTTTCTTTCCTTCTGGCATTTTTCATTGGTATATTTTACAGGCAATGACATCCTAGAGCTATGAAATAAGATAAATGATTAACTCATTATCTCACACTTAGTTCATGAAAGAACTGATACTAGACCTACAGTTTTCTTGACTTTAAAGTAATGTTTTAATGATTGGGTCATATTTTCACTAAAAAATAAAGTCCTCAAATTATTTTTATGCCATACCTCATGCATTTAAAGGAATTATCATTCTCCTGCAGATCCTTCACGTTTGATATCAGACATTCTTAGGACAAATTTCTCCCAGCTGGGTCCTCAACTAATGTTGACAGAGAAAATCGCAATATACAAATAACTCCAATATTGAATGGGACATTTAGACACTAAAAAATAATTTATTGTTTATCTGAAATTCAAACGTAACTGGGCATCCTGTATTTAATCTGACAGTCCTTCCCTGAAAGAAACAAGATCAAAGGACTGGTTTTGTCATTCCCTAAGATTCTCATATAGGGTAACTGGGTGAGGAGGCATAAGGCTTTGCTGTTACCAGGAATTAGATCTAGCCATTGTCTCCCAGGACCTTAGGAGTTTCCTGATTCAGCAACTAGATTCTTTCTTGTTGGAAGTGTACCAAACACTCATTTTGTCTTAAGGCAAAAAGGCCCACTTTAATAAATATTGGGCCAAAGCCAAGTATCACCAACTTAGAATGGTCTTCTAAGGCAGTCTGTTTTCTTTAAAAACTTATAGTCGAAATTGAGTTAAATAAAAAGATAAATATAGCTTTTGATGGTTATTTTGATTAATGTTATTAACGATAATAACCAATAATTGTGCTAAGATTATAAATATGGCTTATATGTAATCTATTGCCCTACTTTTCAATCTTATTTAAAATTGTACAAAACTTTGTTGGTTCAAAAAAGATAATGTGGCCCTCCCTGGTGGCGCAGCGGGTTAAAGCACAGCATTGAAAAGCTAAAGCCACTTCCGCATGAGTTCGATTTCCACCTGCCCCGGAGGTGACCACATGGTGTGGCAGACTTCTCCTGACCCACCCGCTGCTCCCCTCAGCAGTGTACTTCGTCCATCTGCCTGTTCTGTTCCCCACTCTGTCTCTGGTGAAGCCTCTCACGGCCCCTGAGCCTCTGGCCTGCACCCCAGTTCTGTATGCACAAATAAATAAATAAATCTTTAAAAAAAAAAAAAAAGATAATGTGTTCTTCCTAAACGTATTCACAGAGGTTTTTCTCAAATAATATTCCTATTAGTTACTGGTCTATTTTTTTATTAACTGAAACTTTTTAATCATTGATTTTATACACTAAATTAATTGCTTTCACAATCACTATAGTAGAATTTTACTCTTACAATAATATATATTTCAACTGATTGATGGGAAAGTAATATATAAAGCTTACAAAGAAACTTTCATTCCATATTTTATCTAGATGCTTACTTCCATTTGAAAATGGATGTTTAAATGTCAACAGTTTGGATGATTATCTGCTTATTTCACTTATGTATTTCTTTTATATTTTATTAATATATATTTTTAACTCAAAGTGTGGTCCTAGACTAGATGTATCTCTTGGGAAATGCTGGTGGGACACGCAAGATCTAAGGCCCACCCCAGACCGAGGCATCAGAATCTGAGTGTGGGGACTACTTTTAACAAGCCTCCAGGTGATTCTATGCACATTGAAGTTTGAAAAACCCTGGCTTTGAAAAAAAGTGTCTTGGCTGCCAATTAGTAATGTAGGATGAGGCAGCTCCCTGGTGGCTCAATGGGTTAAAGCAGAGCACAGTTTTGCAAGGTTGTCCACTGGAGCAGGAGTTCAATTTTCCAGCAGGGAGGTGAGCCACATGGCACGGCAGATCTCTTCTGACCCGCCCGCTGCTCCCCTCAGCAGTGTACTTCAGGCAGTCTGCCTATCCTGCAAATCCTCTCACCCACATACCTCTGGCCTGAACCCCAGTTTTATATGCATAAACAAATTTTTTTTCTTAAAGGAAATTAGGATTGCAGGACATCACAGACCTATAAAATCACCTGCATATTGGCCCTCCCTGGTGGTGCAGCGGGTTAAAGCACTGCACGAAGAAGCTTAAGCCACTTCAGCATGAGTTCGATCCCCGCCCGCCCCCGGAAGGTGACCACATGGTGAGGCAGACCTCTCCTGACCCACCCGCTGTTCCCCTCAGCAGTGTACTTCGTCGATCTGCCTGTTCTGCTCCCCACTCTGTCTCTGGTGAAGCCTCTCACCCTCCGCATCTCTGGCCTGTACCCCAGTTCTGTATGAATAAATAAATAAATAAATAAAAATCACCTGCATACTAAGAATCTGCATCTTAACAATGTCTAGATGATTTGTGTCCACAATTAAGTCTGAAACAAGCTATTCTAGAAGATAAGAAATTTTAATGTTTTCTTTCATTGTGATTCTTACCACCTGAAGCTAGTGAATGGTCTTGTGCCTCAGAATAACAGGACCTGCTTCAGAACTTTGTAGTCAATTAAATATAGGGGCTGTTTTCACCAATGGTGAGCAGATGTCAATACTCATATAAACTTCTGGGGGAGGGGTTCTGTCAGTTAATAGTCACCTTCTTTCCAACCAGGATGGAGAAGCAACATCACTTCCCTTTGAGATGCAAGACATGGTGGGTCCTATACCTTGAACATGCATAAAAGCTCATTTAAATAGGGAATCTGTATATTAATTTTCACAAATCTAAAAAACTATTATTGAATACCAAAATTCCTAGAAACCAGAACTAACAAGACTATTTATAATGTTTGAATGTTTTATGTTTCATTATAGAGATTTCAATATATTTATTACAGGAGGCTGCTTTAGACCTCCCTGGAGATATCATGCACTATGCCATCTGTGCACTGCATTATTTTTCTGTACTCCAAAAATGTCAGATTTCAATCCACATCTGGGATTGGGGAGCTGTAGTCAAGAATTCATTTTCAACAGTAGAGAAGTTCAACTCTGCAACTGCAGAAGGTATTTGGGTTCACAGTTGTTTACTGTGTTATTCACTGTTGGCATATCAAAAGTTTTCCATGATTTTCAGATTTTGTTTTTCTCTCCCTAAACAAGAGATTTCTCCTCAGTGTCTGAAATTTCACTCCTCAACTACTTCCTTATTTTATGGGCAATTTAGGATTAATTGTGGTGTTTGAATTTGTGAATATTAATGCTTAGCACCCTATTCAAATGAGATCAGCAAGCTATATAAAGAGTGCCTGTGTATATGTAAGTCATAAAAGTACAAATCCAAAATGCTTTGCAATTCCATTCTGGAGCTAGGGGGTGATCTTCCAGAGGTTATATAGGTTCTCTGAGACTAGGGCTAGTACATATGTCTTTTACTGCTCCTTTGCTGTGTTGTTGCTGAATAAATCACTTGTTGCCTAAATGACTAATTGCTTTGTCTGAGGTCAACAAACTCAAAATTAAATACTGGTTGTGATCTCTCAATGCAACAGTGCTTTAGGAGAAAATATCCATTTTTATAACTCTTCTGACTACAGGATTATTGCTTAAATCCCTCTAGCAGCTTCTACTGTTGAAGAACAAGTCTTCTTTACAGCTCCACACCTTACATGTGCTTCAGAGTCTGAAACTTTGGGAATATAGAAAGGCAATGCAGAACATAGATGGCATAGTGCATTACATCTCCAGGGAGGCCTAAAGCAGCCTCTTATAATAAACATATTTAAGTCTCTGCAATGAAAACATAAAGCTTCACACTAAGAGATAGACATTACAGTTTCATGGGAAGGTAGGATTTGTCATTAAATTTAAAGAGAAACTTAAAATTTCAGAATTTTTTTTCTGTTTGGCATTATGAATAATATGGTAAATTCCAAGTTACTGTAAGTCAGTGAAAAAAGAACAAACTTCAGTTGGGAAAGGCTGATGGAAATCAAATGCACAACAGCAATGGATACAACAGACTTCTTCCCACCAAGCTGGATTTGGAATAAAAATTAGGCCCTAAGGGGCCATGCTTAGAGCCCTAATCCTTGCAGTGTAAAAAAGTCTAATTTGGATTAGGAAATAGGTTTTAGAAAGAGGTGAAATGAGGGAGATAATAAAAAGTTTTGTGAATGCCTAGAAATACTGTCTTATAAGGGGGCTAATTATTTTCGAAAATAACTCATCCTTAAGCAGTTTACACCTGGCTCCCTTTAATTTTTCCTTCTCTTTTAATTCACTCACATTAATGTAGTTAGTGGTGGGTGGTTCAGGATAGCCTGGCTTACCTTCGGACAGACCCATTGTTCTTATAACCTTGCAGATATCTCATTAACTCACTTCAGATCTTTTGATTTTGCATCCGAAAACCTTGTGCCCTCTCTTTTTCCTAGACTTTTATTTTTAAGGTAGAGGGGAAGAATCCCTTGGGTCTCCTCTTGTAACAGGGTGGTCCCTAGGAAAAGGGAAAGTTCCAAGTTCTCTGCCCCACCCAGAAGTAGGGTGGAGCAGAGGAGAGAAAAAAGGAAAGACGAGGAGTCTGAAGAGAAGAAGGAAGCAGGATGAAGAGCCAGAAGGAGACCTGAGGAAGCCACATGGAGTAGTAAACATGTGATGAAGAAACCGTGCTTGTTTCTTGGCCCTGGACTGGTTGAAAGTGATGAGGGTGAGAGACCCATGGGGAGGTTGACTATGGCAGTGTTTATATTGATTTTGGAGGAGGTTGACTATGGCAGTGTTTATATTGATTTTTATTTTGCTCTTTTCCTCCCAGACTTGTCTGGCCATTTCTGACCCTTTTCTATGGGTCCAGGCCAGAAGGTGCTTTAGTCTCACGGCAGGCTTTCAGGCCCTGCTTTAGACCAATCCCTTTTAGGTGTACTTTTGCCCAGGAGAGGATGGGTAACTTCAGGTGTCTGATTTAGAAATAATATTCTTTGTCTTCCGTATTCTATACTCACTGTATTAAAGTTCCTTTTCAATTAAAGTCTTATATGTTTTGTCTTGATGCAGAGGATGACAATGTATTTAGAGCAGACAGGTTTGGGGGTTCAGTGGTGCCTCCCTCTCCCTGCCCTGTAATACTCTGATTATTTAATTGTGTTTTGCTTAAGGAGAATGGCAGTTTAATGGAAAAAAGGTGGAAATTCTCATGATCTTCCTTCCATTTAATATTCCATATATACATATATTAAGTCTTTTTACTCTCTTCATTTGTTCATGGGCACTTACATTATTTCTGTATTTTGGCTATTGTGAATAATTCTCTAATGAACTTGGGAGTTAGATATCTCTTCAAGATCCTGTTTTCATTCTTTTGGCTCTATACCGAGTAGTGTGCTTTTTTGGGTTATATGGTAGTTCTATTTTAAGTTTTCTCAGGAAACTTCACACTGTTTTCTCTAGCAGCTGTACCAATTTACATTGCCAGAAATATCCCCATTTTAGAGAAAAGGAGGTAGAGGCATAGAAACTTAAGTCTGACTGTAGAACACAGACTTACAGCAGTTTTGCTATGTGACCTCCAACCTAATCAATTGATTATCTATTTGATTTATCTATACATTTTTTTAGGAGCTGGATGGTATAAATAAATGATAAGAAACCAAGAACTGAGTAGGTTTAATAATAAACTGGGTGTCTTATCTTTTCAATGTTGACTTCTGGAAATACTGGTATTTTCTGATAAATGATTAATCCAGAAGAATATGACATGTAGAATTGGTTTTGTTCTCAGGAAATGTGGATAGTTTTGTTTGGGTGGGCAAGCAGGTGAATAGAAAAACTGGCCATGTTGAGCTTTACTTGAGCCTTGTGCTTCCAGATAGCAGCACAGTTGAGATATTCTTCCAACTTTTTTTTTTCCTGAAATTCTACCATCTTAAAGTGTTCCAGGAAATTGGCTTACTGAAAAGAACCACCCTCTCCTAGAGTATTTAGATAAGATTGGGATTTCAGTTTTTCTTGTGAGGCCTATTGGATTTGCTGGTGACTGGCTTTTGTTTACCTGTGACAAGCCAAACACAGACCTTTCTCTTTTTGCTGAAACTAGCTGAAACTAGCTGAAAGACCAGTTTTTGCTCTTTGTGTCTCCTGAATGAACTGAAATGAGAACTAGTCATATAACCGTCAATTTAACAAGATATAAAAATGAAGATTTCTTGTTCAGGTAATTGACCAAGACTTACCAAGACAAGTAACTACAAAGTAATCTAGTTGTAAATCACTCCAATTATAAGAATTATATAGAAGTATAAAGCCAACTACTACTGCTGAGATTCCGTGGGGTCTTCTCCTTATTTTAAATCAGAATAAGAGCAAGTTCTTCACTTGTTCAGATTTTATCTTGGGCAGAGTTCATGGATCCGTGGCTTTAGTGACTGAGCACTGAGGGTTAATTTGGCAAAGGTGAACATTGCCTTATTCCATGTGCTCCATTTCAGGGAAAAGAAATGACTAATTTCGAAGACTACGAGACTATCTTCTTCCCAAATTACTATCATTTTGTACCAGATTCAATAATGTTACTGAGCAAAGGGTCTTAAAAAAAAACTGTCCCCAGGTCAGGCCCTCTCTCACAGTGGGTTTAGCCATCTGCTGCCACAACTCCAAACAAAAGCATGTTTGGTGCAGCAAAAGAAAAAAAATCTAGTTTATGCTAACCAGTAGTAGAGAGGAAGAGAGAGCAGTAGCAGGGAAGAGGTCTAGTTACAGCAACAGCATAGAAGGAAAGGAGAACTAGCAGGGTAGAGATAGAGAGGTCCAGTTACAGAGTGATGGTTTGAGCTAGAGTTGCAACTACAGAAATTACAGGGTTTGGAAGAAGCCTTCTTCTGCTGAACTTAGGGGCTCCCCAGCCTGTCCAGTCAGAGGCCATTTGCCTTGCAGAGCAGTTCTGATGACAAAGAGAGTGTGAGCCCACATGCATGATATTTAAAGCTCCCTTCCCACAATCAAGCAAACAAAAAACCCAAAACTGATTGCTCTGCTCCATTTCCTTCCTTGCTTAAAACATAAGGGACAGAGGTAGGTCCCATGCTTTGCCACTTGTCTCCTGGGAAACTGTAAGGCTTGCACCCTGACCCAGGACCACACCTGCTGCCCAAGGACCAAGGGGTGCAGAACTACTCCAAGGATAATTCTAATAACCTACCATCTTTTCAAAGCATCTCTGGACCCAAGACATCACATGGGCTGCAACTTCAGTTTAAATCATCCCTAGCAGCCTCACTAGCTTGATTCCTGCCAAGGAGCTGAATATGTTTGAAAAGTGTGAAATGTTTAAAATGGAAATCCCATTTATCTAAGTGTGTATGAGGTTAGATAATTGACCTACAAGTGTAAACTTTGAAGTAAGATATATAATACAGATGTTCTTTCAATATTTGCATTTCACTTAATGATATTTTTTGCTCATCTAGAAGCCTGTATAGCCTCTGAACACAAAAGATGTCATGGAAGAAATACATATGTATTTAATTTCACTTATTAACAGAAAGAAAAGCAATCACTTCCCTATACTTTACTTATAAAGACCTGCTTTCTACAAAATAGTCACGTTGAGCATCTTTTCACATGCCCATCTGTTAGCTATTTGTATGTCTTTGGAAAAATGTCTGTTTGTATCCTTTGCCCATTTGAAAAGAATACAAAAACAGTTAAATGGTTTGACTTTGGAAACTTTTAACAATTGAATGTGCTATGTAGTGGTCTTTTCATAGCAACAGTACAGTGTATTATATGACTCCAAATTAGAGACTTTCTTTTAGGTTCTCTTAAAATTAGTACCAAGGTATCAGCTGAAACTGAATGATCAAAATCTGTTCATCATCATTTTTATAAAACTCTACAAAACTATTATTAATGTTCTTAAAACCAAACTGTCAATATGTAAATGTTACAATTATATAAATCTTAAGGTATGTAGACTCTGCAGAAAGATACCTGTTTACTTCTCAGATGCTTTCACTACCCACCACCAAGCTGTTTCAACTGATAAATCAAGTTTTATATTGATATCTATACTTCCCGGTCTGCGTCTAGAGAATAATTAGGCAGACCCAACATTGAAGATAATTAAAAGGCTGCAGTAGACTTCAAAGGTATCGAGAAATAATTTAAACAAAGTACATATCTTTATGCACTATTGTAAAAGAATGGTTAGAGTTGAGCCTAAAGTAACAAATAATTTTGTGGTATGAATATGCAGTTATTGCCAAATTGTGTTTTCATAAAAGAATCTCATTACACTGATTGCAAAACCATCATTTATTAATTTTTCTAAATTATTTATAAATGGAGTTAATCTCAACCCTTAATTTTGTCAGGGTTTTTGAAAGATATAAATGGCATATACCATTGCCTAAGTTGAAGATGTACAAAGTGACAATTTGGTGGGCATATATATTATGAAATGTATGGAATGAATACCACATACATTTAATCTATATCTTCATCACCTCAAATATTTTTGTTTATTTGTGTGTTAAGAGCATTTATGATGTATATTCTCATAGCAATATTTAATATGTAATACAATGCTGTTAACTATGGTGACATACATGGATCCTCAGAACCTATTCATCCATTCATCTGAAACTGGGAGTTTGCACTCTTTGACTGACATCTTCCCATCTGCCCCACCACCCAGCCCCTGGAAACCACCGATATAACCTTGTTTGTATGAGTTCAGATTTTTTTAGATTCAATGTATGCATGAGATCAAATAGCATTTGTTTTTCTCTGTTTTACTTATTACAGTTAACATTGTGTTCTTAAGGTGCTTCCATGTTCTATAAATGTTAGCATTTCTTTCTTTTATAGATGGATAATCTATTACATATATCACATTTTCTTTAGTCATCTAATAATGGACACAGTGGTTGTGTACATGTCAAATAATTCTTAAAGAACCAGGGAGTTCAGCTATCTCCTCAAGATAATGATTTCATAGAGGCTTTAATAGGACACACTATTAGTGAACAAAATATATTCAGGAACAAAAATGGAGTTTCTACTTTTTTTTTTTTATCATTGAGATAACATTGCTTTACAGCATTGCATCTAATGCAGTGGGCATTCCATTCCAGATTGCCAGAGAACTACCTATATTCCACTAGACAAATAATTATCTGGCTCTAATAAAAAATTTCCTACTTGATATCTAAGGTAATAACAGGAATAACTGAAGGATGGGAAGAGGGGATTGGAAGCCCAAGAGTGGGCCACTTAACCTTTATTGACTACCTACTACATCCCGTGTACTTTCTATAGACCATCATTCAGTCTGAATACCCATCATGCATCTTTAGTTTCTAGCACCTGAGTCCTAGTGCATGGTGGAGTCAGGATTTGAACACATGAGCTGCTGACTCCAAGAGCTTGCTTTTGTTCCACTGCACCAGTTTGTTCTTCCTTATCCCTCCTATGCTCACGATGCCACTGTAATGTGTAGACAAGAAAGTCTTTCCTTCTGGAGTATTCTATAGCATATGTAAAGTTGATCACTACAACGAAGCTAAAAGTTAACTTCTGTGACTTGTAGTAGATAATAGTCAGACACCCATTACAATTTCATAGGAGTTGGTCAAATATTTCAGGGAGGAAAAGTTAAACAAACAAATGAACATTATTTTATCTGTCTTCTCATCAGTCCCCTAACTTTATAGAAACAGTTCTTAAAATTTTATAAGTAATAAACAGTTCTAACTTTACAGAAAGTTCTTATGTCCAATATCGTTTCACTTTCCCTAAGTATTCCAAATAGAAATATTTTTTTAATTACAAAAGTTTATTTTTACATCATTTTGTACATTTTTTTTTCCATCTCAATTGTAATCCCTGCGGGTTTCCCATCACCAAGTCACCCATGTGCCATCACCATAATCCCGTGCATTTCCCTCCCCCCACCCCGTTTTTGATCCCATTCCCCACTCCACCCCCACAAAATGTCTCTGGTATATGGTTGTTCATTATTTTTGTTATTCCAAATAGAAATATTTACCGACTATCATCTTGCCTTTGAGAGTTAATTATGTCTAATTCTTTCAGTCCTTGAATCAATTAAAAATAAGCACAGGACACTTCCAAGAAAAAAAATTGATTGCTAAAATTTCTTCAAGAATTTATACTTCAGCATTTTTTTTTATTGTTGATGGTTTGTGATTCTGTAAAATTATACTTGCAAAAATGGGCTGAAAGGAAAATGGTTATCATGGATGAAGAATAGTTATAAGCTGCCCTAGATAATTGTATAGCCAAAGACTAGATCTGCTTCTCTATCTTGAAAGATGCCAGTTTACCCTTCAGTGTTTTATTCAGTTAAAGTCCTATGATTAAAGTCTCCTTTTTATGTTTCTGCTAGACTGAATCCTAAATTTGTCTGGGTAAAGATTACATGATCACAAAACAAAACAAAAATAATAGCGTCAGGGACTTTCAGTGTAAACAAGTTTGTATTTAAGTAAGCTGCTTCTCTTCCTGCAAACTCTCCAAAATCTTCCTGAAGACTAAGGAGAAAGGGAAAGCACTCCCCATAGATTCCATCTTTTGTGAAAGTAAGAGATAGGTATGATTCATGAACTGTAAAATAAATAAAGCAATAAAGGGGACAACAATGAAAAAAAAAAAAAAAAAGGTCAGGAAAGAAGTTAGTGAGAGATCCCAGAGTAGAACAGATCTCAGAAAGCACTGTAAGAATATACTGCTGGGCCCTCCCTGATGGTGCAGTGGGTTGAAGCGCAGTACTGTGAAGCTATCTGCAGCCACTGCAGCATGAGTTCAATCCCCAGCCAGGGAGGTGACCCACATGGTGTGGCAAACCTCTCCTGACTCGTCTTCTGCTCCCCTCAGCAGTGTGTTTCAGTATATCTGCCTATTCTGCTCCAACCAGCTCTAGTTTGCTGACCCCTACCTGAAAGTGACGCTATATGTGTATTTGTTTGATTCACTATTTAAGTTGATTAGGATTCAGAAAAGTTATACATGTGTGATGTTGGATGTTCCTTTATTAGAAACTTGAAAAGATACAAATAATTTATGTACAACATTATACAAATAAATTTTATCCAGAAACAAATATATTTGTCTGATGTAGTGATTTTTCTTGTATAGAAAAGTCAACTTCAAAGATTATGGTTTTAGTAGCTCAATAATCATAGTTGCATCTAACTTTGTGATTTATTACAGAATTCTTCCTTCATTTCACTATCTAACCATAGTTCCTCTTATCCTCTTTGGAGTCAACTTTGTCATCCTGTTGCTTTCTTCATTAATGAGTTTAATTTAACTTTGATTTCTATGCAAGATTTCAAATGTATAATTGTATTATTTTAAACTTTTTGAAAACATACCTCAGATATCTTTCTGTTAAGATATTTACCTAGATGAAAGAACAAGAAAGTGGGAATGGGCCTGCTTGCCTTCTGTGATTTCTAGACCCCCTTGGCTGCTTAGCTGTACCTCTAGTTCCCAGTAGCTCCCCCACGCAGGAAAGCCAGTTTTGGTATTCTGGGACATGTGATTTGAAGGCAACTGCATATAAGCTGAGGCAAGAAAAATGGCACTTTTCCTCCCTTCATGGAGGTGTAACTATAACGAAACGAGAAGGGTAGTATGATAGGTGTTTCTAACTCTAATAGGCTACTTGTACCAAGTAAGTGTCTTGCATCATTTTCTATTTTCTGGTTATCATAAAATGACAGATACTTTACTACTGGAAGTTGTCAGCACACTTCTCTGATGTTACCATTTTGTCATAAATGAAAATGAAACAGAATTAAAATAACTCTTAAGTATAAGCTAAAACCATTCATTAAGTAGCTCTCCCCTCCCTTTCGCCCCCAAGCAACCCTAACAGTTATTTGAGAAATTTCAATTCTTTTTTTTCCCTTTGGTTCATGCCAGTGACTGTACCTGCTTTCAGGAGAGACTGAGTCTTTTGAAAGACAGCTGAGTTCATGTTAATCAGCAGGTAGCAGCAAAATGAAATGGCTTTTTTTTTTTTTTTCACCACGCTAAATTGTATAGTGCTAAGCTGAAAAATACTCATTTTTACTTGGGATTTATAGGATTTTTTTTCTATTTTGTGATACTTTACAGTCAGAGATTAAAAAAAAAAATGTCATGTAGATCACTACTGAGTTCCCCTAGGATAATTGGAGATGGACAGTTGAGATTCTTAACTGAGATATGAAGAGGTCACTTCAGCTAGGCTGTTCTCTAGCTAACCCCTGCTAGTCCTCATTCCAAAAGAGTGATTCATTTTATTGTGTCCAGTAGAGACTTAGGTCTGAATATTAGTCAAGACTAATAGTCAGCTTGGTTCCTAGAAGTTTAAAGTCGCCAATTTATGAACATATCTTAAAAGTTAATTTTTTGGAAAGGGTAAACTCATGACTCTCATAAAATATAAAAATAGCCTAAATCAAAGATTTTATTTAACTCATTAGTTAAAGAGTGAATCAGGGCCCTCCCTAGTGGCTCAGTGGGCTAAAGCATAGTTCGATGAAGCTATTTACAGCCACTGCAGCACGAGTTCCATCTCCAGGCAGGGAGCTGACCCACATGGCATGGCAGACCTCTCCTGTTTCGCCCACTGCTCCTCTCGATTGTGTATTTCAGCTAGTCTGCCTGTTCTGCACCCCACTCTGTCTCTAGTGAATCTTCTTACCCCCTGCACTCTGGCCTGTATCCCAGCTCTTGCATGCATGCATAAATAAATCTTTTTTAAAAATTCAAGAGAGAACCATAAGATGTTACTGCTAGTGTAAGGAACATACAAAGAGAAGACACATGTGCAGGCTGTCAAGAACATGCAGTGAATTTGAATTTGTTTAGTTGGAGCCAAGATGTTCTCCACAGAGGAAGAAAATTAATTGAACCTTATTTGTGAACAAGAATTGTTTGCATCTTTTAGTTATCTACAGTTTACAAATTTACATAAACACCAATAAAATGCAAAATTTAAAGAACCCATAAAATAAGGTAATCTGAAAGTGTAGGATAGATAATGCCTAGTTTTCCACTACTAACCTCAAGTAATTTTTGGAGGTATATTTCAGTCCTTTCCTAATTTTCACCTCAAAAGCAAGCCTGACTAACACTATGTTTGTATTTCTAGGGTTATATAAAACAGAAAAGGCAATGTGTTCTTCTATATCTGTTTGCCAAAAACAATCAAATAGGGCGACAGATGGACTGAGTAGCAGATAGTTGAAAACTGGAGAAAGCAAATGGAAGAAAAGTAATCTTTAAATAACCTTTCCTTAATCACTGGCCTTATAGCATCTTACTTTGTATATTTGTTATGGAAATTTTTCAGAAAGAAACACTAATAGTCTGAATTGGCTTTTTAGCTGTCCTGTTTACATTTGACAATCCTTTCAACATTTGTTATGTCAGAAATAGCACCATAAATTTTGGAGCTGTAGGGGAGCAAAACTGGCACCCCCAAATATATCATTTTGATGAGAGTTTGGGGCCTGAAAGCTCGATGGAAGTTGTTTTTAATGTTTACACTAACTTTCTCTCTGTAAAGGCCAATCCCTTATCTCTTTTGGGTGGAAAATGCAGAACTCAATAAATCTATGTTTGTCTTCTGATAACTTTCCTTATTGTACTCCCTTCCCTTCCCCCACCTCCCTTGTCTTCACTAAGCTCTTTAAGATGATAGGTAAAGCCACGTAGACAAGTTACTCAGCTATATTAGCTCAGTCATCTGTGTGTACGCAGGAGGTGTGCATGTTACTATTAAACTCCTTTCTGGCATTTACCTCTCATCACTCTGATGCCTACTTGATTGTTTCCTGGCCTAGAAATATAGTGCATATACTATAAAGTTTACCCAGTCTAGTTAGGGAACTATTCTTACACTCTGTAGGTTAATTAAAATCTTTCCAAAGTTGTATATAACTTTACAATGTTTCATTAATAGATGAGTACACAAGGCTTAGAAATGTAAATAACTTTTTCAGATCAGACCGAGGTGGATGTGGATCTAAAACTCAGGTCCTTTCCCTATTTCCTCATCAGTAACACATTCTCATTGTCTGGAAATTGAAGAGCACAGCTAAACAAAAAGAAAGAAGAATCCCTTCTATTTTCATTACTCAGAGTTCACCATCGATAATGCCTTTGGCATATTTCTTACAGTTGTTTTCCTACTCGTAGGTATCAAATGTCTATGGCCTCTGATAGAAAAAAACTCACTTGTACAAGATGTCACACTTCTTTATTTCTTTATTTTTTTCAGATAAATTTGTCTTTGACCTTCATTTACAGGTTGTTAGGTTGTAAGTATTGGGATTCCTGACGTTCCTTGGTGTCAAAGAGAAAATGGGGAATCTTACATGCAGTTAAGACAGTGAAGGAAGGCCTTTGAGCTTCACCCCAGAATGGTAGCTTAATTACTAATGTGCTCAGGAGCGTTCAGAGGAGAAGAGAAAGTTTTGTCCATGGGGTAGTTTGAGCTAAACATTGAGGTTTTGTCACCACCTAAGGCTACTTGAGGCATGGGGGCTCACAAGTTAAAAAAGAGCAAAACCAACAACTTAACAACTCCTTTTTGAAAAGACAAAAAAGATGTTAAGCAGCCAGGATTGGATATAAAACTGGACATGTGGGCTTTGGGGGTCTCTTGGCCTCGTGGCTCGTGGTTTGATTCTTGGCTCTTCACCAACTTTCAGTGTGCTATTGGGGTTCCAGGTCAGCAGGACTGGTAGGAGGCATTAATCAACTTCTCGCTCTCTCTTTCCCTGAGTTATTCATTTCCCTTTTCTCTTGTAAATAAAAATAATATTTACTTTTGTGTGTGTGCCTGCAGTTGAATCTTAAGCACATGGGTGAGGACCCACAGTCCAGTAACACAATGTGAATTCATATTGGGTTGCCCTATAACAAATCTACAGATGAAATAGTGGCAAGAATTGACATCTCTGGCCAGGAGTGTCAACCAATGATAGCAGAAAGTTAGCTGATAAATGCCCAAGCTTTGCAAGGCTCCGTGTGCATGTTTGACAATGTTTCCTAAAGCTCTCCAGCAGGGTCAAGTCCCACGTAACCATAGTGGCAGTTTTCTACTAAAACACAATTTATTGACTGACTTTGTCTCTCCTGTCACTCCACCACTCCCTACCAATGTTCCCTGCAGTCACCACTCAAACTACTTGCCCTCAAATATCTCATCTTAGGGTTTACTTCCCCAAACTAGAAATCCAAACTAAGACAAATCTGTAACAACACTTTATTAGAAGGCAGGTTCAAGTAGGGCAATTCCATTTCTGAAATATACCCAGTTTCCAAAGTAGGACAAGTTACAGGGTACACCCCAAGAACCCCAAACCCACTCACTCTAAATAGGCTTTGCCATCCACCCACCTCATCAAGACAAAAATATACTCTAGTGCATAAAACCTTTCATGGAAAGGAACTTTAATATAACTAGTGTGCCATAAAGAGAAGAGAAAAAATAAAGTTTCCAAATCAAGGACCTGCGGTTACCTGTCCCCTATGGGTAAATGCCTAGCCAAACAGGGTTGGCACAAAGCAAGGCCCCTGAGGCCAAATGCCTGCCACAAGTCTAAGACACCTTCAGATGGGGACAGACAGAAAAGGTGCAGAAGGGTACAGACAAGTCTGTAGGAAAAGAACAAAATAAAAATCAAAATACGGGTACCATTGTTTAATTCCCCAGAGGTCTCTCACCCACATCTCTTTCAACCAGTCCAAGACCAAGAAGCAAGTGCAGCTTCTTCATGTCTCTCTGCTCCCTGTGCCTCCCCTGGCTCTCCTTCAGGCCCTTCATCCTTCCTCCTTCCTTCCTCCAATCTCTTCTCTAGCTTCTCCTCCTCCCTGCTCAGCTCCACCCTTCCTTGGGTGGAGCGGGGAACCCAGAACCTCCCCTTAACCTGAAGAGATAGGACCTGTAACAGGACCAGGCCTGCTTAGTCAATCTAGATAGAAAATTCATTGTCTGATAACTTAATAGCCACCCTGGACATTAAATTTTATTCTTTCATATAAAAGGTTGAAAGGAAGTGCCCCCTGTCAAGTCTGCTTTCTCTCCAGAAGGAAAAAAAAGGGGGGGGGGATAAAAATGAAACATTTAGTTTCACTGAACATGCATGTACATGAAAATCTCCAACAAAATAACAAAAATGTTAAAAAGCTGTGCTGCTATTTTAAAGTCAGAGGATTTGGATTTGCCTCAGGCAATTTTTAGCTTCTGGGGTTTTATGGCTCACTAGTTTCAGGTTAGAAAATTAGAATTGCAAAGGCATGTTGTGGTTTCACTCTGCTATTCTTTCGCAAGTGTTTCCAGAGAGGGAGATAAGGTTGGGGGTGGAAAATTTGGGAAGAAGGAATGAGTGAATGAGCAGTACCAAGAGAACTGGCCCAGCTGTCTGTCTTTATGTTTAACAGTCTTCAAATCAAGTCATGCATGCATGCTGAGCTCTGCACAGGCATCAGGCGTGCAGGGAGTGGGGGAAGTCAGCCTTCTGGGATTATACTCAGTGAGAGGAAGAAAATGGCTTCATAAGAAATGATGCAAACACAGTACTTCATCCTGCCAGCAGCTTCTCTCTTTGTTTTGCAATTGCAGAGTGAAATATCTACTACATTCAGGCCTCAGTCAGCTGCAAAAACAATGTATTGTAATCTAATCAATTTCTTTGTGCAGAAATGGAGTTATAGTGCTGCCATAGCAGATTCTGCCGCCTTGCAGAGCACCCAGGGAGACTTTCTTAACCTTGGGGAGTGCAAAAGCCTAAAGAAACATCCTCACTTTTGCAATTTAATTTTTCTTCAAAAGTGCAATCTAGAGCCAAACAAGTTTCCACCCAGCTTTGGAGGAAAAAACAAAAACAAACAAAAAAAAAAGAATTAAGTAAGTTTATTGGAGAGCCTTTAGATATATAAAATCAGTCCTTTATTATGATATATTATCAGCCAACACTTGCTTCACTTTCCCTGGGAGGAATTGAATTGGAGCTTCTATCAAGGAAGTTCTTCATTGTCCTTCCAGCCTGCACACTCAAATGATTTAACTCTAATCTCCAAGAGACCTTACATTATAGAGAGAAATGGTATGTAAGTCTTATAATGAATACATTAATAATCTATGAAAACATTACCTCAACACTGCTGAATTCACAGTGACTACCACCGTATCTTTCTTTTCCCATAGCATCAAGCTTCATGGAAGAGAAATTACTACTCCACTATCCCATCACCTAATATTTCCTTACCTCTCAGATCTGCTGTTGGAGAACACAAGAATGATACTCTTCTTTGGAAGAGCATCTTCATCAAGGATCTCACCTCCAATCCAGTAAGTATTTTTCAGTTCTAATGGAACTCATCATCAGACACAACAAACTTATCCCTCTGTTTGTCCTCGGAAACTTCATGATTCTCTGCCTTTTGTTGACATGGTGCTGAAAGGGTCTTCTCTTTTTCCTGTGCATCCACCCAGCCCTTCCTTATGGTCATTCTCCAAAGTTCTTTCTTCCAACTTTCCATCTTTTATATTCATTCTCTCAGCATTCATTACCAGATTTTCAAGCTTCAGCTCCTTGATGTCTAGAATTTCAGTAACACTCTTTTTTTTTTTTTTAAGATTTATTTATTTATGGATACAGAACTGGGGTACAGGCCAGAGGCTCAGGGGCAGCGGCGAGAGGCTTCACCAGAGACAGAGTGGGGAGCAGAACAGGCAGATGGACGAAGTACACTGCTGAGGGAGCAGCGGGCAGGTCAGGAGAGGTCTGCCACGCCATGTGGTCACCTCGGGGGCAGGCGGGAATCGAACTCATGCGGAAGTGGCTTTTGCTTATTAGTGCTGTACTTTAACCCGCTGCGCCACCAGGGAGGGCCACAGTAACACTCTTAAATGATGACGTACCTACCCTTGAGGATGGCAATCTCCAATGGAGGAAGCTAAAGCAGGACATTTAAAGGAACTTAGTTCCCTGATAATGCCATGGCAGCTACCATTTTTATCTTGCCCTGCCTACCTCCTGATTTCTTTTACACCTTTGGGAAAAATCTGTGTGTTTACACCATTGTTAGTTTGGATTGTATATGCAAGAGATTCTAATTAAAATAATAAAAGTGACTACAATGATATCTTCCTCTAAGTTCAGTGTAAGATTTACCTGATATAAATCAGGTACCTTATAATACCAGGCCTAGCCAATTTGGTCCAAATATTGTATATATTTATTATAAATTCCAGTCCCAACTTCATGAAGTAACATATCACAGAACATCAACTATTTCCTTCCAAAATCAACTCCTGCTCCCAATTTCCTTATTCACTTGTTTATGATCTGACTAACCTTACACTGATGATTCTCTTTCTTCTCTGCATATTGTATCAATTGCTAAATCATAGTGTTCTCCTTCAAAATTTCTCCAGTTAATTCTCTCATTTTTGTATTTCCCCTGCAAACTTTCTAATTTAAACTTTCATTATTACCTGTTCAAATCATTGCAACTGCTAACACAGTTGTTTCTCTAATTCCTTTTTCTACTCCACATTATTTTATGGAAACTTAGCAACAAATCCTCCAAAAGCACTGCTCTAGTTTTGTTGCTCCTTTGATTTAAAAAAAAAACTCAAGTGGCTTGTCATCACCCACTGAATTTGACAACATACTTCTCAGCTTAGCATTGAATCCCCCTACCTGCCTCCTGAACTTCATCCCCAATTCCTTCCTTCCCAGTCAAGGTAGAGTCTTTGATTTGCCTTCTGTCTTCTTAATTCTGTTCTTTGACTCATGCTTAACTCACCCAGAATTTTCTCTTCCTATTCCAGTCCGTACATTTAAATATTCAAGCTGACTTTAAAATTTTCATGTTAGTATGGTCAGTTAAGGCAGACCACTTTTACAAAATAGATGGAATTTTCCCTTTTAGCACTTTTCATTTCTCTTTTGATGCTTCTTTATTGCTTAAGAGCAGTGGTGCTCAAATTTTAGGCTACGTCATATGATCTGGGAGAATTATGAAAACACAGATTGCTAAACCCAACTCCTAGGAACTCTGATTCATAAGGTCAGGGTGAGACATGAGAATTGCAATTTCTGACAAAGCTCGGGTGATGAAATTGCTGCTGGTCTGGAAATCACATACTGTGAACTATGTTCACACTGTCTCTCTCTACATTGTAAACCTCAGATCAGAAAGATGGTTTGTTCTAATCTTTGTATTTCCTAAAGTTACCAGTACAGAGTAGATATTTAATTAGTATTTACTAAACATAATTGAATAGAACAAGAGGCCAGCTTTCTCTCAAAGCTGGTGTTGACCCTTTGGGATCAGTTTCAATTACTGGCTTCCACCTCCCAGAAAAGGACACAGCCGAATGCTCTTGCTGAGCACATATTCTTTTCTTTTTTCCTACCATGTGAATATTTTATTTTTCAATATATATTTTTTACATCATTCTTCATTTTGTACATTTTTTCCTCCCACTTGTAATCCCCGTGGACTTCCCACCACTTCACCGTGTGCCATCACCATAGCCCTGTATTCTTAGTGTTTTCTGCTGCCCTTGGTCTGGGAAAGTGAGCTCAAAGCATATGCTTGGAGAACTGTTATGTATTGAAGGCATGATAGGACATGAATTCATTGAAAGCAGAAGTTCAAGGAGTAGGTGACAGATGTTCAATATTTTGGGGAATTAAATATGAAGGTTGCCATGGTAAAGTAACAACAGATTTCAAGTCTATAATTGTACCCTGAGAGAGGTATGTTGGGGCCCCTCCATATGCTTTTGTTCTCTCTTATGCTTTTAATACTTCAGAAGAAAGTCACTCAGAATTTCAGCCGCACTCATAATTACATTTATTAATAATAGAATGTTCTTTAGGCCCAATGTGATTTTTTTAAATAATATAATAGTTTATTTTAACATCATTTTGTGCATTTTTCCATCTCAGTTATAATCCTCGTGGGCTTACACCAAGTCACCCGTGTGCCATCACCATAGTCCAGTGCATTTCATTTGGCCCAATATGATTTTAAGGAAAAGTTAACTGCAGCTTTTCTTACTTTTAAAATGTGGGCAAGAAAGGTGTCCTAGTAAATTCATTTCCTGTTTTCTTCCTATATAGAGATAACAGACTGATATTCTCCTACCTGTCCCCAGTTTTCCAGTCAGGGAATTTATTCAATTGGATGAGGGGAAATTTTGCATATGGTGAATGTTTTTGAAATGACCAAAAAAAAAAAAAGTCAGCTAATGAAACAAAATCACCACAGACATTTCCCAAAGTCCTTTATTCTTAGCTTTTAAAATGTCATGTCATAATTCTCATTAAATAAATTCTACAGCAATAACAAAGAGTAGGTGAAGACTATTATAATAGAGAACATGTATCAAATATTGGTGCTTTTATTTTACAAAAGCAATTCAAATATACCTAAATGGAATATTAAAAAAAAGTTAGATCTGGCCCTCCCTGGTGGCGCAACGGGTTAAAGCACTGCACTGAGAAACTAAAGCCACTTCCGCATGAGTTCGAGCCCTGCCTGCTTGGGAGGTGACCCACATGGCGCGGCAGACATCTCCTGATCCGCCTGCTGCTCCCCTCAGCAGTGTACTTCATCAGTCAGCCTGTTCTGCTCCCCTCTCTGTCTCTGGTGAATCCTCTCACCGTCCCTGCACCTCTGGCCTCCTGTACCCCAGTTCTGTATCCATAAATAAATAAATCTTTTTTTTTTAAAGATATGTGTGGCATCATTAAAAAAAAAGATTTATTTATGCAGGGAGCAGAACAGGCTGATTGATGAAGTACACTGCTGAGGGGAGCAGCGGGCAGGTCAGGAGAGGTCTGCCACGCCGTGTGGGTCACCTCCCGAGCAGGCGGGGATCTAACTCATGCAGAGGTGGCTTTAGCTTCTTTGTGTTGTGCTTTATTTAACCCGCTGTGCCACCAGGGAGGGCCATAGCATCATTTTTTAGCAATGGCACAGATGGCACCTTTTCATTTGCACCCTGCACCAACATAGTGTTTTCAGCTATCTGCCCACCCCTACATGATTCCAAGTTTACATGTAAGAAGACATGTTGGTTGTGTTAACTCAGAGACCCTTGGGAGTCTGTACTCTTGGGCACTGACATTCCTCTTTTATAGTATTTCCTTCTTCATGGAAGCATATGGGTTTGCCAGACCGTGACTTTTATCTGTTGTTCTTGACTAAGGTGCCCCAAGGCTTCCTGCTCCTTCCCAGAGATAGACAACAGATCTACCGTGGGTGGAGTGAAACATGCAACATCTGCAGACCTTCTGTATAAAAGCTCTTGTTTGTCTAAACATCCTGTTTCTTGCTATTCATGTTTCTAAAAATTAGGCAGATATTTATCTCTTCTTGTCTCAATGGGAGACAAATTATGATTAAAGTCATCAGGGCTCACAATTTAAATCCTAGTTTTAAAAAAAACTCCAAAATCCAAGTGGAAATACACCACTATCATCACTATGACTTCCTTGGGGATAGTAGCAGAATTCCTGCTTCCTCTGGAGGAGTTGCTGTGATATTCTACAGTTAGCAAACCAGCAAGAGAACCTAGGAGAATCCCATTCAGAGAAGGTACCAGGCGACTCATAACTGGGTAAGTTATATTTGAGGGGAACTAAAGAGCGAATGAACTGGTCAGTTGATCTCATACTCTTCTTCAATTTCTGTCTCATGATGATGAAATAAAATTGGCCAAACAGCAGAGAATCCCAAATTTATACCTGCCCTTGGGTCCTAAGGCATCTCATGGACTAGACTTTTCACTTTAAGTCTCGACTTCCTAAGCTAACTGGTTTTATCGACAATGATTGAAGCTTATCATTTCCAACATTACATATCCTTTCTTTTTTAACCCTTTGTCCAATTCTGGACAAATTTAGCTTCAATATAATTCTCTCGTGTGTACACTTTTTCCCACTTCCACAGTCACCAATGTAGTCCAAACCATCTGCATCCTATTTCACCTGGACTTTGTAATGGGATATTAAATGTTCCCCATACTTTTCCTCGTGCTTCCTTGCAAGTGAGTCAGCAGACTAGGGATCTTTATATGATCACATAAGGTTAGTTTTCCTGCCTAAACCCTTTGGTGAGTTTGCCTTGATCATAGAATAAAATCTACTATGTTAACAGTTATCACATCAAACTTGTAAAGTATTGTCCCATCTTCTTATCAGAGTCCTAATTCACTGTCTGCTCTTTTTTTTTTTTCAGGTTTGTTTATTTATGCATACAAGAGCTGGGGTACAGGCCAGAGGTGAGGTAGTGAAAAGATTCACGAGAGACAGAGCAGGGAGCAGAGAAGTCAGATTGACGAAGTACACTGCTGAGGGGAGCAGCAGGCAGTTCAAGAGAGGCTTGCTGTGCCACGTGGTTCACCTCCCCAATCAGGGATCAAACTGGTGCTGCAGTGACTTCAGATAGACTCATAGTGCTGCGCTTTACCCCAATGCACCACCAAGGAGGGCCCTGTCGGCTCTTTTTTATCCTCAACTAAGTCACATCCTTTTCCAACTTAGAGTCTTTGCTTTGCCCTTTGCCTAGAACACTTCACCCTGCAATGCTGCTTTGATGTCCCCTGTCTCTGCTTAAACACCATCTTTTCCGGGAGACCCTTGTTATCCTCTGTTTAATAGGCCTTTCCCAAGTTGAAATCATACCACTCAGGTGGTTTCTTTCATAATATCAATCACAATTTGGAATTTTCCTTATAGTTCGCTTATAGTCATGTTTCTGTGCATAGTAAGGTTAAAACTAGAAGACTCTGCCCTCCCTGGTGGCCCAGCAGGTTAAAGCACAGCACTAAGAAGCTAAAGCCACTTCTGCATGAGCTCGATCCCCGCCTGCCCCAGAGGTGATCACATGGTGCTGCAGACCTCTCCTGACCAGTCAGCTGCTCCCCTCAGCAGTGTACTTCATCAATCAGCCTGTTCTGCTCCCCACTCTGTCTCTGGTGAATCCTCTCACCCTCTACATCTCTGGCCTGTACCCCAGTTCTGTATGCACAAATAAATAAGTCTTTAAAAAACTAGGAGACTCATATATATGTATTTGTATGTATATGCTCATAACTCCTTCAACCTCACACACATGCATTGTGTACATATCGCCACACACTCATTCATATATGCAGACACACAGGCATGCACACACATGCATGCACGCAGCATGTCTATATGCACAACGTGTGTGTCATGTATGTGTATGCACATATGTAGTACACGCCGATTACTGTATAGCTATATGTATAATGTTTAACTATATAGATTTTTTAAAAAGATTTATTTATTTATTCATACAGAACTGGGGTACAGGTCAGAGTTGCAGGGGCAGTGAGAGGATTCACCAGAGACAGAATGGGGGGCAGAACAGGCAGATCAACGAAGTATACTGCTGAGGGGAGCAGCGGGTGGGTCAGGAGAGGTCTGCCGCACCGTGTGGTCACCTCTGGGGCAGGCAGGGATCGAACTCACGCGGAAGTGGCTTTTGATTCTTAGTGCTGTGCTTTAATCTGCTGCGCCACCAGGGAGGGCCAGGATTATTTATTTTTAACCTACACACATAATCTGCATGCTATGAAAAATAAATTGAACATTTTTTCATAACAGCAAATATAAACCTGCATCATCCTTATGGTTGCATCATGTTCTTTCATTTAAATTGAGCCAGAGATTCCACCCATCTTAGTCATGAGGAAACAAAGACTGAGTGCAGTAAAGGGGTCATCTGAGCAACGAATACTGGACTTGTATGTGAGTCCCGGTGTCGGGCGGAAACTGAAGAGCCAGCTTTTGTGCTCAGGTGGTATGTGCATGGATGGAGGCATGTTTACTGGGGAGGAGTGGAGATCCAGTTCCTGCTGCTGATATACTACATGACTTCCTGTTGCCAATCCTCCCACCAATAAATCCATATCCTAACAATTTGAACAAGATGACATTTGTCTCTGATTTTCAAAAATTAATGTCATAAAATTACCCAGAGATCTTGTTAACACACAGATTGCTGGGGCCTCCCCTAAGAAATTCTCCTCCAGAAGCTCTGGACTGACTGGAGGCTGAAATACTACATTTCTAACAGGTTCTGAAGGATGCTGACTCTACCAGCCCAAGGGTTTATGTGAAGTGCTCAGTAAACGCTAAAGCCTACTTGAATTCAGGAGAATATGAATTTTGCGCCATTTTTTTTTTTTAAAGTCCCTCCTGAATATAAGCTATGGTGCCTGGCATTTGGAGGTGGGGGAGGGAAAAGTAACAATGGGGCTTCACCCATGAAGACTTTAAATTTAGTGAGTATTTGTTTCTTGTCATAAAATGGAGTGGCTGCTGATCTCGGGTGGCTGAAAGGAGATTAAGAAGCCCACAAAACCTCAGATCACTGGCCCAAAGCCACTGCTCATGATAGAGGCAGCTCCCTGGGTGAGCCAGTCACACGCAGGTGTCTCTCTGTGAACCTGTCCTTCCTCCCCTCCAGGTCAACCTGCTCCGAAGCTTTCTGAAGCCTCATGCCTGGGGTGCTCCTTTTGGCTTTCTGTCTATCAAGCAGTGTTTATTTTCTGCTTGATCTTTTTTATTCTGCTCTCTCGCTTTCTTTCTTCTGCCTCCCAAACAACTGTGACTCACAACCTCAAATGCTGCTCCCTTTTTTCATTATTTTTAGGAACCACATGATTTCCCTCATTATCACCTTCAGGAGTGAGATGAAAAAGAGGAACTGGTGCACAGTGTTTTATTGTTTGGGGTTAAGATGAGGAGCTGAAAGCAAGAAACAGCTCAATAAATTGGGGTTCACTTGTATGTTTTAGGAAGTCTGTCGCTCTGTGGAGGTGGTGATTAAACATGGAATTTGAAAATTAGGGGTTGACTGGACTGCAGTTAAAGGGATGATGTTAGTAGTCTTTTCAATCTACAAATTCACATATCAACTCAGAGTTCCTAGACAACATTTGAAGTCAAATGTAACAGTCCTTTCTAAAATTTAACAGTTTATTATTAACCTTCAAGAACACTTACTAGAGGAATCCGAAGGCAGGGGTAGTGTGGATGTATTTTCTCCTTTTTATGCTATTAGAAGTAAACATAATGTAATTATGGAACATGGGCTCTCCTGTTGGCTGATGACTTGTCCACAAAGTGGCTGAATTCATTATCTGTTACTACGTAACAAACTGCCTCAAAACTTGGCAGTTGAAAAGAAGTATTTGTTATCTCACCAAATTTCTGAACTCAGGATACAGGAGTAGCATAGTCTAGATTAAAGTTTCTCAAGTGTTTGTAGTTAAAATGTTGGTTGAACTATTATAGACTTCAATTTACCGAAGGGGCTCTTGGAGTATCTGCTTCCAAGTCTTACTCATATGTTGACTGCAGGCCTCTGTTCTATGTCACAGAGACCTCTCTATAAGGTTCCTTAAGTCCCCTTATGACACAGCAGCTGGCTTCTCCTGGAGTAACTGATTCAAGGAAAAGAAAGAAGGAAGCCACAGGCCTTTGATAATCTGATTAGAAGTTGCATGCTGCTGGCATGGCAGACCTCTCCTGCCCCGCCCACTGTTCCCCTCAGCAGTGCATTTCATCAGTCTGTCACTGGTGAATTCTCTCATCAGCACCCAACTACCTCCCTCCCCACCCCCCACACCCCTGGCCTGTACCTCAGTTCTTGTATGCATAAATAAATCTAAAAAAAAAATAATAATAAGTTGCACACTGTCACTTCTGCCTTATTTTGTCCCTTAGGAGTGAGTCACTAAGTCCATTACTAACGGGGAAAATACTAGACTTCACCTTCTGAAGAGAGTATTAAAGAATTTTCAGACACATTTTAAATCACCAGAATGGCTCTTCTTCAAATAGCTTCAGAGAAGGCAAATAAACTGTTACCCTGTGAATGAAATATCACCTGGCATTTGAATGTTCTGCTGAGAGATTGTAAGAAACATGGAAGATTTGCAGCATCATCTTGGGAATAGTGAAAAATAATAGCATGTAATACTAGTAGCAAAATGATAAATGAGGAAGGTGGAGAGCTTACTCTGCTCTCCTAGGTATGGGTAGGGAAAAGATTTGGGAGAGTAGGGGTGACGTTGGCTTCAATTTAGTACTTTCTGTTTAATGGATACACTATTAACCAGCTAATCTCATTGTGCTATTTGATCCAACAATAACAATGCACAATATCTTAGGTGGTTAGACAAAATTTCTGCATTCAAGGAAAAGCAGAACTATCTCAACCAAGCTGTCTCGGTAAAGCCCAGCCTGGAGAGACCCTCCTCTGACCCTTAGATAAATGAGTGAATTCAGCAGGGACCAGAAGTACCAAGCTTGGATCTGCTGAACCTTGCAGAAATGTGAGACATTCCTTATGTTGTGTGCTAAGGAACGTGTGTGACTTACATTGCAGTAGTAACTGATACCCATTCAATGTCATGAAAGAAACAAGCATAAAGACAAAATTTGCAGATCGATCTACTACGTATCATACTGGACAATGAAAAGCTTTTTCGGAAAAGACCAAGAAAAGAGTGATGAAACCTGCGTCAGGGTGGTGAGGGCAGGTTCATTCCAGTGGATGCTGGAAGGAATCCTAAGCATGAGCAAGTGCTAGAGTGGGCTGGGCAACTGAGTTGCTGGGAGGAACATGTCTTTGGCTGATAACTACAACGGTCTTAGCAGCTGGGAGGAAACTGGAATGGAGGGGTCCTTAATTGTTGGCAGTCACTGGCTCACAAAATCTTCAAGTTTCCTACTAAAGAGTTGTTTTTTTTTGTTTTGTTCTGTTTTTGTTGTTGTTGTTGTTTACCTTAAAGGTAACGATTTAAGGATTTGTAAGGGAAATGGAAGATCTCAGGTTCTTGTTCATCTCCCACCACCAGCCTCTTTGGCTGCCACCTGCTGATTTGCTTTCCGCCTGGGTTTCATTACCTACACGTGATATTGTGTTATTGCAAAGAGCACTTGGGAGCACAAACACCCGGCACTTGCACCTATGATAATGGATACTGACTGGTGTAGAGAAGCCAGAACACATGGGGCATGCGGATATAAATGTGGACACCTGGGCCGTGAGGGGGCTGAGAGGAAGAAGCCAGGGAGAAGCCAGAAAGTAGAGAGATCGTGGAGGTTGGGAGGTTCAATTGCCACCTGCCTCACGGCCTACCTGCCTGCCAGTCTGCCTGTGGGTCCGGTCCCTTGCTTCAACATCAAAGGTCTGTCAACTCTACCGAGGCTTCAAGATTTGTGTGTGTGTGTGTGTGTGTGTGTGTAAGAGAGAGAGAGAGAGAGAGAGAGAGTTCATCAGAGACAGGGTGGGAAGCACAACAGGCAGATCTTACTGCTGAGGGGCGCAGCAGGTGAGACAGGAGAGGTCTGCTGTGCCATGTGGATCACCTCACTGGCCAGAGATGGAACTCATGCTGCAGTGGCAGCAGAGAGCCTCACAGTGCCATGCTTCAACCCCTTGCACCACCAGGGAGAGCCCTAATGATTTTTTTTTTCATAATTTTTTTACATTTCCTTTTTTTAGCAGTTGGATGTTCTTTCAAACAAATTCACAGTTGAGATCCATCTATGGCACCAGGAAATGTAGAGTTGTTAGGGTGAGACCGATGCCTCCTCAGCTGAACAATACACAACCTGCTGGTTGTGTGTATGGGGGGATGCAGTGCATGCAAGACACTTTTCAAAAACTCCATTTCTCTTGTCCCCATCTCTGATTCCAGGCACAGCAGTCAGCTTCAGATAGATTTCAACCAGCATACAAACAGGAGCCGACAGTGCCCACTTCACCCCACCTTTCAATTCTGGGCTGGGATTCTTTGATCTCCTGGGACATCCTTGAAGAGAACTCTTACACAGTCATGCACATAACCTGGAAATATAGGGGAGTTGAGACAGCTGGGTAAGTAAATTTTCTCCCCTTCTTACCCCAGGAAGACAGTACCGATAGGCTTTTCGTAAGGCCTCCAGCTGCCCTCTGGTGCCTGTAGCATGGCCAACTCCACAATGCATTCCTATGTTGCCTCTGTTCTCCATCATTTCACTCTTCTACACCTCGTTCCTGTACTTTGAATCACATTCCCAGACTCACTACCTTAGACTTTAGACTTATGCCTCTATCACAGCCTTTGTCTTTTGAGGAACCAATCTATAACACTCCCTAAGTCAGCCTCCTGGGTGGTGGGGGAAAGCCATCCAAACCCACTCTGACAGTTGTAGTTTTAAAACCATTGCTTTGGATAAAAGTATGTTGAAAGAGTTATTAGGAATATCTTGAATAAGGTATTGCTCATGTGTCTCAGAACTCAGCAGGCTATTTGCCTTTAAGGTATATGTATGAAAGATCAGGTCATAGATCATTGCCACAGTCTTACCAATAGGTATAGAAACAAAATGGATTCCTGGTGGAGAAGTATTAAATTTCTAGTCCCTTAGAGAATCTATTTGGCCTAGTTTGGAGTTTTGCCTTTAATAACAAATGAGAGTACAGATTTAGGTCTCTAGGGCTTTCTAGCTCTGCAGTCTCTGAAAGTTTAAAAACACACACCATTAGCACTTGCCTCATCGTTCCCAAACCGGCGGTCGTCACAGTTCCTTTAAAGAAGTAAGACAGTGCCTCTGAAGACAGCAGTCACCTCCCACACCCCCACTCCCCCAGACACCCAGGATATATCTTGTGTATACTTAAGCTGTCTCTGACACACATAATTTCTTTTTCATCCCTGAGTAATCAGTCTTTTTTGCCTTTTAGCAAAAGAGAGCAGTATATTTTTGTACAGAAAGATTGGGAGGAAAGGAAAATAAAAGAAAGTCCCCCACCCCCTTTCCAGTGTACAGTCCATAACATAGCTACAAATAAAAGATGTTGGAAAAACCAGAGAAGTTTCTAGAAAAGGGTTTTTTCAAGTGCTGGTTGAGGATCTGGTTCTATTTTGATCATTTAAATTTTAAAAATTCTGTTACTTAGGGGTTAATGACAGTATTAAAAACCCCATTACTTTGAATAGGAGGGATTAATTTCATTATCTCAGGATTGAGGTCAGTCTTATCAACAGGCTGCCGCCTTCCATCAACAGCCCATGTCACACAATCTTTCTGCTCTTGGTTCTCAAATCCTCCTTTGGATAGCAGTTCCTCTAAGCCCTATTTTCCTTTGAATATTAGTAAAGGGATGAATGTTAGCATGTGCCCACTCTCAGACAACAGCTCACCCTAACCTTTGTTTCCATAAGATGCTGAGGACACAGAGGAGAAAAAGAAAAATCCCACAGGTTTCTTTGAGAGGGCAGTAGATTGACTAACAAGGTAGCCATATTATTCAGCCCTCTTTGTAGCCACCCCTTTTGCAATGGACTTTGGGGCTTTCCCCATTTAGATAAGGAATATATTATTCCCTCATCTCTTGCATCTGAACTGTTCACATCATTGGCTTTAGTCAAAGAGGAGAAAGCATTGAAGATAGACCACATGCTTCCACTGTTTTTCTTGAACTTTTCCTGACATTGCCATGAGAACAAATCGTGGTTGGCCTTCTGGAGTATGAAACACCACCTAGAGAAGAGGTGAGGAAACTCAACCAACCAACTCTCAGAGTCTGAGCTAGTCAGCTGACCTGGAGTTGACTTAGCCATATGAATAATCCAAGTACGGAAGAATTGCCAGCCAAGCATAGTCTAAAATGCCAAACCACAGAATTTGAGCTAAATACAGATTTACTGTTCTAAGTCAACTTTTTCAGAACAACTTGTTACTTAGCAATAGCCAACTATTACAAAAGCTCACTACCACCCTCATTCTTTGGATCTTTCCCCAAATTTCGCTTATTATTATTAGTGGTGCTAGCAACACTGAATATAGGCTAGAATATAGGCCATGCAACTAATTTGATTCTCAGAACATCTAGGAAATGATTCTTATTTTAGACAAAAAGAATAGAAAATACAATGTCAGTGTCTTTGACTTTTAATGACTTTTGAATAAAAATCAGAGAGACTGACCAAACTTTAATAGTGGAAAATTTAGTACACCAACTGCTACAGTTAGGACCATCAGTATACTTGTATAGTTTATCGGGAGATTTAACAAAGGTGTGAAACATTTTGATGTGTAAATTTATTCACTTAAATGTAAGATGGAGTTCAGTGAGTACATTATATTTGCATGCATATAATAAGTGAACTCTCTAGTTAAAAGGGGAAAAGGCCTGTTTCTACCCCTAGTGCTGATCATGTCATATTTCATTTTGCCATTTTGGTTGTAGTATAGAGCTTATAAGGCATTTTGATGAAGATTATCCCAGCTGATATTCTCAACCTCCTGTGAAAGACAAGCAGCATTAAATCTATTTTGTTCAGACATACAGACTGAGGCTCAGGGAGCCTGACAACTCTAAATTGAATTCTTTTTCCATATCACCTCCACGCTGCCCTTTCGTTTAAAACTAAGAGTTAAAAGTTTTGTTTATAACTTTTATGTAAACTTTCATTCCTCCAAATCTTGTTTGGGGAGGGTATGATGGGACAGAAGCTGCATTTCACACATGAAAGTCAAAGGCCCAGGAAATAGTTAGTATTGCTTTGTATGCATTTCCTTGCTCACCACTGAAGAATGCCAGTTTTTAAAAGCAGGCAGAAGAAATTAAGAAGTATTTCCCTAAGAAGGATGGATCCAGAGTCTGCTGGGGAGTGAGTGAAATGCAGCACAGAGCTCTACAGCAGTATTTGGGGGCAGAAGTAATGTGGATCTCACAAGAAGCTATTATCATCAATAGGGCTTCCCCAGAAGCAGATCCTGAGACAAGAATTCGGGGGCAAGTAGTTTATTTGAGAAGAGATTTCAGGAAATACGAATAGTGACAGTGGGGAAGTGACAGAGAAGTGTGAGAAGATGACCAGTAACGATGCTGATAATTATCTGTTACGTTATCAGGTAACTGGATATGGATTCTGCTGGAGAACTCTGAGCAGCTATGTAAAGCACACCTCTCAGAGTTATTCAAACTGGGCCCAGGAAGCTGGGAAAACCACTCATATATTGCCATTCTCCCTTGGTTGAGGACCGCTTTCAAGGGCATTAACATTTCACCACACTGTCATTCCCTGTTCTGCAAAGGCTCTTCATGGAAAATAGCCTCTTGTGATAGCAGCAATACTCCCAGGATGTGGGCAGGGCCCTAGCAGCATCTTCTAAATTCATGGACCAAATTTTTCTGGATTGCTTGAGGAAAGACGATTATGAACTCAAGATAGAAACCACCTGAACAGAATGGTCTTGAGACTATACTGAGGCCAGAAGAGAGAGGGGCTACAGATGGTGGTTAGGGAACACAGCTGGTGGCACCTGCCTGGGTATAGCACTGTAGAACAGTTGGACACCTTGGCATGCTGGCTGGCATAGCTGTACTTCAGTAACTTAATGGTTCACTTTTCCTTACTTTCCTTGCTCCCAAACATCTAGAATACTTCCTACTCGTCTACAATTTTATTTGCTATGTATCCCTAGCATCCCTTTTTCCCTCAGAATTTGCCTTCTTGCTCATGGTCCCAAGGATTTTGCAAAGTTTTTTTTTTCCTTTTCTGGGCAGTGTGGAGACTAGTATTGAGTGAGTTGCAGTGATGGTACTCTAATATCCCTGAGAAGACATAGGCAGATTTTATGATTCATCACTCCTGGAAATGCTTTTCAATGGGCTCACTCTGGACATGTTTTCTTATTCAGGTATTTCAAGTCTTTCAAGTGGATCTACTGAAATACTTCACTGAGGGGAACAGTAGGTGAAACATCAGGAGAGGTCTGCTGTGCCATGTGGCTCAGCTCCCTGACTAGGGATCAAACTCAGGCAATAGTGGCTGGAGATAGCTTGATAGGGCTGAGAATAACACCTGTGCCACCAGGAAGAACCCCCCAACCATTCTATTTTAAAATAGTATCCTCTCTCCCACCTTCTACACTTTTTCTTTACCTTTTTTACTGTTTTGTATTTTTCTGTGACAAGTTTCTATTTTATTGGTTTGTTTATCTATCTCCAGCTTTACTGTGAAGTTAATGAATACAGGACTTTTCGCTCTCTGTCCCCCACTGCTGTATTTCCAATACTCAAAACAAGGCTGAACATAGATGCTCAATAAATACTGCATGAAGGAATGAATGAATGGATGGATGAATGAAAGATTGTCTTACCATGACTTTCTGTTAAGAAGTGCATTACATTTGTCTTTGCTGCTATTTGTTAATCCACATGTCTTCTGGGGTTTCCTGGTTGGCTGAATTGAGAGAGGAACAATCCTAGATTTATCTCCCAGGCCTCTCTATAGCTTCAGAGTCACACATACCTGTTTTGAATCATGCCTGTAATTATTTATTAACTGAAAATTGTGTCCAAAATAAATCATTAATTTCATTTTTCTCAAAATGGGGATAATAGTGCCAATCTTGCAAGTGAAGAGGGTTCAATGAGGTGACAGAAATCAGACACTTAACACAGCACCTGATAGGTACTTACTAGATAACCATAAAGTAGGACTTTTCTTTCCTTTCTCTTCTTTTCCAGTTCAATTATCAATCTGCTAACAAGTCAGTGATAGCAAACTTGGGAAGCTGGTTAAAGCAGCTGCAGGGGGAAAGAAGTGGAAGAGAGGTACCTGAAACTGGAAGTAGAGAGTCAGACAAGAGGAAAGTCTTCTGCTTTCTAGGAGCTGGACCACCCTCACCTTCTGGTTTTTAGCAGAAGGACATTCTCGCCAGTGCCACATAGGAAAGGGTAGAGGATTTAGCCTTTGCAGAGTTCTGTCTTGCCAACTGTTACATTTCTAATGTACTTCCTGAGTTGGCGCCTTACCCAGAG
>NW_004567123.1:12166262-12167469 GCF_000260355.1 Condylura cristata
GATGCCTAATATATCTGAATCTAGGCAGGCTCAAGTCTGAGTTCGCAGATATGTTTCCACAGATTTTTTAAATAGATCTTTTGGAGAACTGTATTTCTGCCAACAGCTAACACTTTAACCACACATAGGTATTTATGAGACAGATTATCATAGGAAAGGGTAGAGGATTTAGCCTTTGCAGAGTTCTGTCTTGCCAACTGTTACATTTCTAATGTACTTCCTGAGTTGGCGCCTTACCCAGAGCTGATTCATCCTTGGGGAATATGTCTTCCTTCGGCCAAAAGGAAGTGACTACATAAAAGCCGCGGCTGAACAACCTCAATTATGAAAGGAAATATGGTTTAGAATGTATTTTATGATGGGCTTTAAAGCAAAATGCCTGTGTCTGACATTTTATGCATCTTACTTTTCAGAGGGTTTTAATTACTCAAACAATATGGAGACACACTCGCTCACCTGAGAACAGATGGAGTTGGAATGGAATTTTGAATATACTCCATACTTTGATCCCTTAGCAACCTTGATATACATAGCATATTTATGCACTGTCTTCTGTCTTCTGGCATCCTCTCCCCTACCTTAATTTTAAGGAACAAATGTGTTCCTTAGAATAATTTCCCTTAGCACTTGGGTATCTCCGCAACTATTCTGAAGCTTGGAGAGTGGTTCAAGAACTAAATATTTATTGAGAAAATTAATTTGTCATGATTGTTTTCACTTCCTAACTATTGTCCCCAGACTTCCACAAAAGCTGGTGATACTGTCTGGTAGTTAGCCAAGGCAACCAGAATAAATCCACCTGCCTTGCTGTTAAGAGAGTAGTAGAGACAGAGGAGGTGGTAGAGGTGGGGGAGGCATCGGTGTGCTTGGTGAAGGTAGAGGAGGAGATGGTATATGGACTGGGAGGGTGGTGATGATAAAAGTGGACATGTTGAAGGGGCTAGTTAAGATGGTTAACTAGGCCCTCCCTGGTGGTGCAGCGGGTTAAAGCACAGCACTGAGAAGCTAAAGCCACTTCTGCATGAGTTCGATCCCCGCCTGTCCCGGAGGTGACCACATGACGCGGCAGATCTCTCCTGGCCTGCCCACTGCTCCCCTCAGCAGTGTACTTCATAGATCTGTCTGTTTTACACCCCACTCTGTCTCTGGTGAATCCTCTCGTGCTCTGCCGATCTGGAGATAGCTTGATAGGGCTGAGAATAACACC
>NW_004567123.1:12167569-12191224 GCF_000260355.1 Condylura cristata
TTAAAAAAAAAGATGGTTAACTAAAGCATTAAAAAAGTAAAAAATAAAAAGTCATTAAAAAAGTAAAATGGAGGTAGTGAAGACAGTTGTGGTGGTGGTATAATTAGAGGTGGTACCGGCACCAATAGAAGTAGTGGTGGTAAACAGGTTAGTGCTAGACGCAATGATGAAGGTAAAAGTAGTGATGTTAGGAGAATTGAAAACATATCCCCACAAAAACTTGCACATGAATGTTGTTCATAGCAACATAATTAGTAATATCCCCAAAGGGAAAAGAGTCCATATGTCCATCAATGGATACAAAGATAAACAAAATGTGCTTTCCATACAATGGATATTAATTAATAAAATGGAGGGAAGTTTTATTACTTGCTACAACACAAATGAACCTTGAAAACATTAAACTAGATAAAAGAAGCCAGTCATAAACAATCACATGTTGTATAATATCATTTATATGAAATGTTCTGAACAGACAAATATATGCAGGCAGAACAGAAATTAGTGCTGGGGGTTGGCTGCTGGAAGTGGGGTGGGAGTGAGAACTAATAAGTTTGGGGTTTCTATTTGGAGTGATAAAATTATTCTAAAGTTAGATTGCCTGACTGAATATACTGAAAACCATGACGTTATATCCTTTAAATGGGTATATTTCATAGTATGTCAATAAAGTTGTTAGAAAGGAGGAGGGTCATGGAGGGCTCAATTTTGATGGTGGGATTTTGGAGAGAGAAATAAAGAGTTGATGATGCCTAATATATCTGAATCTAGGCAGGCTCAAGTCTGAGTTCGCAGATATGTTTCCACAGATTTTTTAAATACATCTTTTGGAGAACTGTATTTCTGCCAACAGCTAACACTTTAACCACACATAGGTATTTATGAGACAGATTATAAACATCAAGCCAAGTTTCAACTGCTATTGAAAATTGTGTCTAATGGGTAAACTCCATTTTGTCCATACAGTGTCCTCAGCACCCAGAACTGGCTATCGTAGGACCACTGGAGCAGAGCAGCTGGGATCCCTTCCTGTAAGTGCAAAATCAGACGGGGTCCATAAAGAAATTAAAGCAGACATCTGAGGTCTATAATTTTTAATAATTTTAAACTAGCTACAAAATGTCAATCACTTTCACAAACCAACAGAGGAGACAGGAGGAATTTAATATTACATGCTGTAATGATATTTATCTCACAGTTTATCTATATTTCATTCATTTATAATATTTTTAAAGGTTTCTTTATCAGCTACTAAACATCTTAGCAATTTGGTGTGCATAGCTCTAGATTAAGCAACAGAGAATTGTACTGATAACAAACCACAGGGGAAATGGTGATTAATAATAAGAGTCAGCCTTACAAAATTTACATCTCCACACTGTTTCACAGCAAGTTTGCCTTCTCCAAAACATCACCTTCAAAAGCAGCAAACAAACCCTATATTACATCCATTTGACATAGTTTCAGCCAAACGTATATTTTGCTGGAAATGATTAAGTGGTGAGTGTGTCAATTCCATCTTTTTTTTTTTTAAAAAAAAAATGATGATGATGGATAAGTCTATATGTTGACAGAAAGAAAGTGACACTACGCAGTTTTGCTGGTATAACTTAATCTTGACAGCGTCTCAATACTGAGCATGCTTCTTGTTGTTGTATGCTTGTGTGTATTCTCATCAGTATGCTACTGTCATGGAAAGGTTTTGTTTAAGTAGGAATCTAAAAATCTATTTAGTTCTCATGCATAAATGCATAAATCACATCACTTTTAGTGCAATGCCTGTTAAGTTATTCCACATTGTCTAATCATGAAATCATAAAGACAAATGACAGCCAAGAGGAACCAAAGACAGCAAATTTTGAGAGTTTCAGAGCCTGACACTCAAAGAAAGGACTGGGGCAGTAGCTCTGTGGAATGTCACAGTTTTACAAGAACAATACTGTGTATTGAAAGAATCAACAGCACATTGAGCATTCCTAAATTGTTATCATTCAGCAAACGCCACTGAGGAGAAAAAAAGGGAAACTGAAGCCCAAGATACTTTATGTAGGGAATTAGAGCCACCAAATGACCACTATATACAACCTTTGGAAAGAAAGAGACCCAGAAAGAACGAAACACACATAGTATGTTGGGAAACTGATGGATGACACAAGACAACATTCACAATGGGGGCGAGCTGATGTGTGTGTGTGTATGTATGTGTGTGTGGGTGTGTGTGCAGACCTACTGGGTAATACCATGAGAAAAGCATGAAGGTGCTATCTTGCCCAACAGCACTTGGAAGAGAACCCAGTGGGCACATTTAACCACTCCCCAGCATCTTTGTTGCACGTTGGTTGGCCTCATCAATTCTGGTTTTGTTGGAATCAGCCTAGAAAAAAGGGGAAGAAAATAACCATGGTTACCGCTCCCATTCATCCTTCTGGTTCATTTCAACCTTTCTTGGGTGAAGCCACCTACTGAAACCTTCTGGGTCAGAAATGACCATCCCCTTGTTGTGTGTGTTCTCAGTAATAATCATTACATATGGTAATTATTGGCCATCATCAAAGAAACATGATCTCAGTTCTCAGATCGGTTTTCCAATCAGAGAGCATCCTTTTGAGGACAGAGCTATAGTTTATCTTTTTCTACTGGAAGGGCATCCAGTGTTTTCTGTGAGAGGCATTCACCTCTATTGGAAAGTGCTGAATTACCAAGACTTGACAGCTGGATTCAAATATGGCTAACTTATTCGCAGTTTAATGGTGGACAAATTACTTAGTGCCTTGCAATTGCAGTTTTCTTGATTGAAAGCTGGGGACAATAAATAATACTGTTAATAAGCACTACAGCCTAGTATGTTCCATTCATTCAACTTTGATAACATCAAGACTGACATAAACTATGCAGTTATTTATTATTAATGGCTTTTGCCAAGTAAGGAAACCAGTCAAGAGGGTTTAAGAAATTTGTCTAAAGTCATGATACTAATGATTGGGGAAACCAAGGTTAGCAGCAAGTGGCCTGGAGTCAGAGTCCACAGTGGTAATCACTGTGTTAATCATTATACTACTTGCGCTCAATATATCTTACCTTACAATTACTGAGTGAATACTTGCTTTGAGGATGTTTAATAACTTTAAGCCCCACTTCTGAAGACTCACTCCTCTGGCTGTTTTAACACTGGGCACATTTACTGTAATTTTGTGCATTGTTTTATCTCCTCACTGCTTGACTTACCTTTTGCTGTAGATGCAACATAAAATTAGGACTACTACCAGGATAGACTTTTAAACCCCAGAAGAATAACATATCTCCAATATTACTGAGAAATATATGAGTCAACAAGTAGAGAGACAAAGATAAAGATTCTGTTTAGGCTGTTTTGTTCCATTGTGACTGGTAATATTGGTCCCACAATAGACTGGGAAAGAGGGAAAATGAGAGACAATATAATCAGAATTATTTTTATATCAGCAGTATTAACCAACGATTTCTGATTTTGTACCTACTATTATGCTTGTTACTTTCCAAATAATATTGACTTGGGATTTCTTTACTTAGTTTAATTGTGAATTCATAAAGCACTAGAGTTATCTATGTTTAAATAGGAATTTGTAAAATTAAAATGGAAATATTTCAAGATTGTTCATGATGCTAGTTATCTGGCAACAATTCCTTACCATCTGTTTGGGTAATCTACAGTTGACTTTCAAAGCAAGTGAAATAAAGTACTCATTCCTTTGACTGTATTGCTATATAGATTCACATTTTTTACCTTAGTTACTAATTTGGAAAATGAGTATTCCTCCAATCTTACCTGACTCACATCTTCCCTCTGTAACTACAAATCATATTGGAAATAATGACCCTTCACTTCAAAAGAAAATTACAGGCTAAGATCAATGCTGTGGCAGGTTGAATTTTGTTATTTTTCCAGCCTAAACTCTGAGAAAAACTCAAATGATAAAAATAATCTATTAAAAAATGGAAGGCATTTCTGGAGACAAATGTTCTATGATCTTCTGCATAAAACTGCACTAGAGAACTTCTACCTGGTGGTATAAGGAGATATTTTGAAGTCAAATGTGAGGTTACTCATGGTCTGAAAACATCTTGGAAAAGCAGAAAAAGAACTATTTGATGAGCATCTGTGATTTCCCCTTATATTTTTTCTGAAGCAAATCTAAATTCAAGCCCACAGAATTTCTGACACACACAGTACCACATCCTCATTTCATTATGTAACAGAGTGTCGTTTGGGGAAAAAAAAAATCTTGTGATAATCTCTTTTTAGACACGTTTCTGTATTTGGAAAATGCCTCTATGTTCATCCTATTTCTGTGCCTTAGGACTTTATTATGGAATATGCCACATCCCAATTTTCCTATTTCTATGTAGAGACCCTAAATTTGTCCGCCATCCTTGATAAGCTATATAATCAAGCCAACATGACAACCACAGAGCTACTAAGAGCTTTGGAAGGTGCTATCTGGCCTGCTCTTCTGAGCACCCTGGGAATTGTCTCCACTTCAGACCATGGCAGTTGAGTTAAGTCCATGCTCAGACAGCAGAAGTGGACACTCACTTCCCCTCCTGACAGCCTGTTCTCATCCCATGTTGAAACTTCTCTCTTACGATCTTTCATGTGAGGATACCAAGTCCTGAAGCTGATGAGCAGAAGAACCCTGTCAGATCTTAGTTCCTTCTGTTTCCTCATTGATAGGAAAATGTGAGAAATGCTAACACTTGAACCTCACTCTATTTTAACATATGCATGGCCTCTGACATAGTTTAAATTTGAAAATTACTAAGAACTTCCTTACAAAAGATCTCATAGAGTAGCTGGCATAAACTCATCCCATTATAATAGCCTTCAGAAATAGTACACATTTTTAACCTTAGAAGATTATTTATTTACAAGATTGTGTGTGTGTGTGTGTGTGTGTGTATTTCCTTAGAGCAGAAGATTATTTATTTACAAGATTGTGTGTGTGTGTGTGTGTGTGTGTGTATTTCCCTAAAGCAGAAAGCAAGGTTTAAAAAATATATACAAAGAATTTTCAGGGAGGGAAATCACATTGTTTGGGACTCCCAAAACATCACTATTAAGCTGAGTAGTGACAAAGCATCATGACTAATGGATTGGGTGCAGGTTGTTGTTGAACTCAAGCAAGAAAATGGGAGAAATATCAAAGATTATTCCATTGTGTGGCTTCAATTAGATATTAGATATTCAGGTGACTTTTACATTCTGTTCCCTGTTACCAGTGAGAACTTACAAGAGAACCTGGAAGTCTACCCATAATTGTGTATATAGCATGTATCATTTGAGGGCAATACTGGGTGGAAATAGGCTTCATCTAAATCATATTCAGATGGTGATTGTGGGCGTGGGGACTTAAGCTAGTTCTTCAAAGGCAACTGAGAACCTACCTTCCCTTTTACAACTCAGTATTTGAAGAGTGGCTATTTCCCAGACAGGCTATGGTCTGACTTTGATTAAACCTCATAGCTGCATGTTTTTGTACTTGTAGTAAACTGGGCCCAGAGTGAATGGTCTTCCCTAAAGATGAGAATTATTGTAGAAATACAAAGCAGCAGAATGAAAGTGTCATTTTCCTTTCTAGGAATACTTTTTTTTTTTTTTAACTTCAAGACCAACAGTATCAATAAAGGTTTGACTTCCTCTTTTTAGTAAAACTTCTCTTGGAACTCTAATTGGCTTTGATACACTATCCATCAGTACCTGTGAGTAAAGTGGGTCCATTAATAGAAAATAATTACTTCTTGTTTTTTCAAACAATTTTTTGTTGGAAGCTATGTTAGCAGCTACTTTGTAGTTCATTTTTCTTGGCCATAATGGGTTAGGTCAGTTTTTATTGGCTCCACTGCTTTTTGAAACTCTCAATATTGTTCTGAAATCTATTGATTTGCACAGCTATAAAAGCTTTCACATATCAAAGGATTCTTAACAATGATAAGTATGTAATAGTTTGCAAAAGTAAGCTAAGCAGAAGCATTTTGCCAACCAACACTGACATTTGTGTAGCTCAATATCAATCAAAAATATTTATGGAGTCAGATATTTTTAAAATGTAGTGCATAGACCACAATAAGGCAAAGTGTTTCTTTTATATCTATTCATTCCTTTTCCAACTCAATGGAGGCTGACTTGAAAAAGGACATGAAACTTATATTTAGCCTTATGATTTAAGAGATCTCAAAAGCATCCTTCTCTGTTTACTAAAGTGGTGATTTGTTAAAAAGAAATTCAGTGTTCAGACTCAAAACTTTACTATCTTCCAGGGAATATATCCACACAAGAAAATCAACTAGAATAAGATTATAAATGCAGTTATTATTAAACCTATACTGTGTATCAACCTCCTGTTTGGCAACTGAGTATCTTTAAGACAATGTAAACAATATTCAGAACTCTACTGATTGGGGAGGGAGTGGAATAGAAGGACAGATAAGTTACGTCAGATTTCTAGAGTGTGAAATATCAGTGTTTGGGGTGCTCTAAACCTTTTGGTAAAATCTTTCCAGTGTTTCTTTCTCTTTCTCTTTCTAACCTCGGACCTCCAAACCCACCTTTTTTCATTCTATACTGTCCATTATTCCTTATGCCTCTTGTGACAAATAGGGGGGCCAGTCTTAGAGCCCTGGCTGGTGTCTTTACCTTGTGTTAGCTTTTGATGAAGCCAGCTTTGTCACATGTTCCTCTGAGAGTTGGACATATGAACTGTTGAACTGGCGATGTAATCGGAGCCTTTTTGAACTATCCTTAAAGCTTTGACATTTGTAAAATCAAAGCTCATATTCATCTTCTGACTAAACTAAAATAACTTTTCTTCATATCCTGTTTCTACTCCTACATCAGCTCTACTTTAAAAGCTCCTAACCATCCTTCAAGGTTCAATCCAAATTCAACTTTGGAGATTTTTTTTTCATCTCTGGGACCTTGAACTCTCTTTATCTACTCCCCGCTCCCCCCCCCCCCCCCAGCCCTTAGTATTGTATGTGTGGTTCTCCCAAATTACATCTTGTTTGGCAGTAGATTCAGCTAGAGGCTTGCTGCCTCCTGTGGGTTGTGAGATTTTTGGCATTAGGATGGTCTTTCTCATCTTTATATGCCCTTCAGGGGCTCGCAAAGTGCCTGAAATAAAGATGAAGCTGCAGGATTAAATTCTACCCTTCATTTAGCTGTTGCTGAGTTTTTCACTTGGAAAAATTAATGAGAAAATTGATATCTACTAGTGTGTCTGAATCCAGTGTTGTGGTTTGAGGTGTTATGCTCTCTGCACTTCCTTATGGGTTATTTCAGAAGTGAAGAGCAACAGAAACTTGATTACTGCCACACTCTCACCTTCTCCATGATCCTGTCGATCTGGCGATTCTGTGTATCGATCTCATTGCCCATGTCCAGGGCCATGTGACGGAGGTTTCCAATGATGCCGCTCACCTGCTCCAGGTTTTCATCCATTTCATTTTCTCGGGCATCATTTGTTACCCTGAGAGTCAAAGCAATTTTTAGCAGATAAGAGAGTGAGAAAAACTTTGATTATGAGGGACCTAAAGCACAGGAAAAACATGTAAACTTCTAAGAAGTAATTCAAATTTCATTTTTGACCCCTTGAATTTCTGCTTTTAATAAAGGTGTTTAGACTAGTTTATCTACTTCTCTTGCTTCCATCTGTGTGTTATCTCCTCTGTTCATGGTTACCCCATTTTCATCTTTAAAGCATAAAATCCTTTAAACTGGGGGTTCCCAGGCCAGAGAATGAGGATGGAACCATTAGAAGTTGTATTTTTTCCTTCTGAAACAACAACCCAAATCTTCAAGGGTCAAATTCAGAATGAAAGGAAATGTTTATTGTGCAAAGTCATAGACTTTCTCCGTTCATGTCCTTGGGAGCAACTTCAATGGGAAGAGAAACAATAATTAGTCTGCTCCTTAATGCTGCTTGCTTCCAAAACAACGGCAAAAGGGCACTATTTGTTCAAGGTGATTTTTATTTGCTCAACTTTCAATGTTATAGAGATTTTGGTGGCATTGTGAATGGGTGATTTTAGGGGAGAAAACCATGAGTGAGAAGGAAGGATTTCACTCACCAAGTGCCTTATAATTTTGTCATTTTTTTTTCCCCCACAACCCCACTTGAAAGTTAGAAGGGTACTAACTTTTCGTTGCGAGTGGTATTTATTCAAGAATGGTGTGGTTAATCAACATTTCCCATTACAGAATGTGATGGGTTAAAAATGTTGAGATGTTCAAAGGGGTTAAAATGCCCCACCCCCATGGTAATTCCCAATGTAGAGAAAATTAATGGGAAACTGTTAACTTGCTTATATAGAGAAGCTCATTTAAATAATCACTGACAATAAAGGCATACTTCTGGTTTCATGGTTCTTAGCCCTAATTGCATGTTAGAATTGTCTGAGGAGCTCTGAAAGCCACAGATGCCTGCTGCCACTTCTAGATTCTGATTCTGTGGGTGTGGATTATATCCAGGCACTGACATTTAAAGAAAAAATTAACTCAGGTCATTGTAATGTGTAACTGAGATCATTTCTCTGGGTGCAGATAGAAATAAAAATAGAGCTTCTTTCTAAGCAGAGATCTACCTTAAATATAGGTGACAATGACCTGTCTCTTGAGCCTGGCTTATTGGTGTCAATATCAGCTATAATAGCCTAACTATAGATAGCTATACAAATAGCTAATAGTCACTGCTAAATATTCATGATGTAGATTGTAAAAGGGGTCATTTTTCTTTTCTTTTTAATAACAGGAATATTTGTGGGGCCTTCCTGGTGGTGAAGGAGTTACAGCAAAGTACTATGAAGCTATCTTTAGTGACTGCAGCACAAGTTCAATCCCTGGTCAGGGAGGTGACCCAAATGGCACAGCTCACACCCACTACTCCCCTCAGCAGTGTGTTTCAGTCAGTCTGCCTGTTCTGCTCCCCATTCTGTCTCAGGTAAAGCCTCTCACCCCCCCCTCCACACTTCAGGCTTCTACTCCAGTTCTTGTATGCATAAGTAAATAAATCTTAAAAAAATAAGTAACAGGAATATTTGTTATAATAGTTCCTGTTTTCTGGTCATATGGGAGTCATGTATTGAAATCAGAGATCTAATTTGAGATTTCTAAGTAGATATTTAAGTTAGCCTTTGTTTCTAGGCATTAGAAACAAATGCCTAGTTCTCACAGGAAATAGTAAGAGTCCAGGTATGCTCACTATTTTCCACTTGTAGCTCCAAAATCATTCTCTGACCTTTTCTCTCTGTCCTGAAAGTCTAGCTCCACAACTGTATGATACAAGTTTTCCTAATCTTCAAATTCAGGAGAGCTTTGGCTCATGGACAGTGAGAGAGTGGAAGGCAAGGGACATTTCCTCTTTCACTTACTTATTTCCCTGTTTCATTTCCTGCTTGTTTTGACATCCACTGCATCTCTCTCTATCAACTGCCTCTCAGTACTAGCAAAGTTTTCAGCTCTTCCTTGGGACACTTCCTGCTATTGGTAAAGTCTGAGTACTTTACCTATCCTTGTTTTGTTCTTGTTGTTTGCTCATTCATTTACTTTCCCTGTTAATTTTTCAATATAATTTTTACAAATTAATACCTAATAGTAAAAAGAATTTTATAATATACCTAGGATGCACAAGGTACTTCCCACAGATTATCTTGCTTAATCTCTACTACAAATTATTATATAGAGAATATCATTCACACTTTTTCCCTTCAGAGGAAAGTGAAGATTATCAAGATTGCATAGCTTGCTTCAGATATGAGTTCAGGTCTAAATCACTCTACAGGTTCTTAATGATATCATGTCTATACTTTCACATCTGATACCACTCCTGGTTATTACCCTTGTCTACACCTCTGCAAACAATCTCTTTAAAAATGCCTGCCCCAAAATTATTCTGTTCAAAAGTTATGGCATGAGGTGGTATTGACTGCCACATGGAGGGTGTGACTTGCCTTGTCTTGTGAAACTTGGGCAAACATTATAAATGCTTGTGTGCTGGAGCCTGTCCTGAGTGATGCTCATGTAAAAATTTTGGGCTAACATGCTGGAGAGGCCATGAGAGGGCACATGGAGGAGACATCCTGCCAGCAGCTCCAGCATCCTGCCAGCAGCTCCATCCACCGGGGAGTGAGGACATCTTGCATCAGTTGCACCCAGTTGCTTGTGATGAGTGTGCCCTAGAGAGGCTCTCAGAGAACTACTCAAATGACGTACAGATTCACATATATGATAGAAGAATTGTTATTTTAAGAACCACTCAGTTTGGGGCGGATTGTTACACAAAAGTCCATACTGCTACAGTGTTGTCTGCACCAGGCTCACCTGCGGATGAAGCCACCACTGATGGCCATCTGCTCCCGTTCATCCACCACACGAGCAGGCTGGCTGGCCACCACTCCATCCTGATTATTGCCCCAGGCTTTTTTGTAAGCATCACTTGATTTAAGCCTATGCAAAAAAGATGGTGAGTGCCAGGGCAAGGGGGTGGAGCTTCAAGGTCATAGCAATGGTTACCTCTTCAAGCGAAGAACCGAACCAAGCGAATGAGTTTCAATTTGAGGCATTAGAGAATACCGATATATCATAATTCTGACCCAAACAGTTGGCCACCACCATGCCTCAGCTTTTCACTTCCAATTGGGTCAACTGCAGTTGTCAAGACTGCAAGATTTGCCCACAGGCTCTTCTGGTTTTGGTTTGTTTTTGTAGTTCAGTTGGATTAAAGACATAGATTAAGGTAACTGGAGGACACTGAGTTCTAGTCCAGTGACATGGTTCTATTTTGAGACACAAAACACAGAGAAAAACATACTGGCAGACAGACACACAACAAAACTGCCAAGTAGAGTGTGTACATCACACCACAGCAACACACTGTCAAGAAAAACGTACTTGACCAAGTTTTTACACACCTCATGCAAAGAGTCCCTGTTTAATTCTCGCCCCCCTGCCCCCCAACATGTGTGGAACTAACCATTGTAACTCTGCATGAAGGACATAAAGGACTGGTGGTTGGCCAAGGGTGATGGTCTTTGAGTTGCCTCTAGAGTGATTTGAATTAGATAATATATCGGTACTTCCAAACAGTCACCATACATCCAGAGTCGATGTACAAACCTTTGTCCACAGAGACAAAAAGTAAAAGAGGCGTAGTGAAATGAATGCAGGAAAATAGAAGAGAGAACAAGCCATCTAGCACCAAGAAGGGAAATCCCTCTACGTCTTCTTCATGCACCAGCTACAGGCATGAGTAGAAAGTGAAGCATTCTCATTGAAGCCAAACTATTCCAGAAGTTCATCATTCTCGAAAAATGGCACTAGCAGGACAGTAATAGCCTTCATGACGATTTGAAACGCAGGTTCAATAGCTTCTTTGCTGGACTGAGGGGCAGGATGGGGGTGATTACAAATGCCTACTAAAAACTATCCTGGAGGGTGTGTGTGTGTGGGGGGGGGCGAGTGATCTGGTACTGGTGTGATCTCCAGGGGCCGTATTTCACGGAGCTGCCTTGGAGAGAGACTTAATTAAAATCCAGGCATACCTGTTGTGCCCAATAGGAACATGTGCAGCATATTTTGGTGTGGGTGTGTTGCAATTTATGGCCATCAAAGATGTTTTTATGATTTTTTGCATAGTAGAAACCACACGCTTTTTAGTCCAAAAAATGAAAGAATGTCCTTTGGTCCCCCTTTCACATTTTCTATTCCAAGACACCAGAATTTAAACCCCCCTTTCAATTTTCATTTGCAAGAAAGAAGACCACAGCCATTTATTACGACTGGTTCTAAGGCTAATATTGGCAGATTGGGGTCCAAGCAACCCTGGAGACAAGTTAGAAAATTGTACAAATCATTTCAGTAACTCCCACAATCTCGTGTGGAATGCCATAGCCTCAGAGCTGTCAGAATTTACTGTGTTGAAAAGCCATGGGCCCACACAGTGGGACAGGATCCAAAAACTAAGAGAGTTTAGAGTCTGGCTTGTTTTCTTTTCCCCTCAATTCCCCCATCTCCTCCCTCCTGTTAGTAAATGAAGTGATCTGGACTGGACCTTGTGATGTTTTCTGCTATGTCAAATGTCTGGCATACCATCTTTGGCAAAGTTGGGAGGGTAGGAAGTTTGCGTTTCTGAAAGAAGGCAAATCACTGCACCCACAATGCTGCACATAGACTCACAGAACTGCCGAACATCTACTATAGTCCTTGGAAACATGCCGAGACCGGGCGAAGCCCTCAGAGTGTCCGGGGCACCACCAGCCACTGCGTTGTGACACATGGTTTTTAAAGCATTATTTACATACAATCGGAAACACTTCGGTCAAGCTTTGAAGCTCAGAGAGGGTCTCTTGTGCAGTAAGGAATTAGCACCAGCTATGAAGTAAAATCTGTAGGGGTCATCATTACATTTCATTGGAACTTAAGAATTTGTTGGGGGCCGAGGGGCTGCCTCCACTTTTTCTCCACACCCAGTTTATGAAAGGGGAATGCAGATCTGGTAGAATTCATCACCAAACAGGTGGCAATCTCACCTGGAGGCAAAATGCCATTGAAAGGATACATAGTTAAATCTTGACTAACTGGAATGTTTAGCAGTGAATCATTTGGTAAATTCTATGACCCTCTAAATAAGTAATGGGTCATGAAGAAAAATCAGTGTTTCAGAAGCAGTGAGAGTCTTGGGCCACTTTCCTGCCTTCAAGTCTTATGGCAGCCATCAGAATCAGAACTTTCCTTGCTTTGGCTTCCGGTAGATGTGTCTTGTGGCCTTTCCGCTGAAGATCAGCTCTTAACTGTTTGGTCCTCTTTGATATGAAGTTAAAGGATAGAAACTGAATGAGAGAATGCAAACTACCTCAATTGCCCTCAAAGAGAAGCAATTTTAAATCCCTGATGTGATTAATTTTTTCTTTATTCACATGTCAATTTTTCCCAAAAGGTATAAATGTAGTCAAGGATTCTCGCTTTCTAGATTCCAGTTAGTCAGGCTTTACATGGGTCTTTTTTTTTTTTTTTAAGTTTTAAATTTATTAATAAATTGAGCCCCTCCCCCTCCTAATCAGGAAGTGGGATATTTTTAATCAGCCTCAAAGTTTAAAGAATGTGAATGGTCACATAATCAGCTACAATGACATCAATTTCTATTCTAAAAGCTAGGATCAAGAGAGATTTTAGGTTAAAGACTTCTGTTCAAAGGGAAATGGGTGGGGTGAAGGAGATCTACTAACAGGTTTAATTTTCCAAATGCATGTCAAATGATCTGCTCATGCATTTTTTCCCCCTCCACGGCTAGTCAAATGAGGCTATCTTCCACAGCCCTCGTTTTTTTAGGTTCCTTCTGTTGCAAACCTTTATAACCACATGTCACATTTCTGCTACATTCCAAAAAAGCGTTGCAGAAACTTGAGAACAGTTGAATGTTTTGTGATGTTGTGCATGCAAAATCTACACATTTCAACATTTCGGCCAGTGTACGGGCAGATGTTCTAAGAAGAAAAATTTGAGATGGATGGGTCCAATTTGGTAAGACTTAACTCCTTCTTGCCAAAGGCTTTGCAGCCTCAGCATTAGGTTCAGCCATAGCTGACCAGACATGGTATTTGGTGGGTAGCTGAAAGAGAGCATGTCTGTCACCTCCTCTCTAACTCGGACAGCTAACTTGAGCCAAATTACCTGCTTCTGAAAAATCATACCTTGATACATGTGTTTCTCATCTTCCAATCTTACCCCTAGCCTTTTCTAAAGGTGCCATTTTGGCTTTTGGGTTTAGAGGGAAAGAAAATTCCCTAAGTGCCCGTTTCTTGACTCTTGTCTCTGTCTGGAGGTACACTTTCTGGAAAATGTTGAAACGTTCATCAATAAAAGTTGCTGACAGTGAAGCTTTCACTGTAGTATGCCTGATTTTTAATGCATTAACAGTAACTCCTACTAATATCATCTATGCTATGAGATGAATGCATCGGAGACGGTATTGATCTGTTCTGCATGCCACATGCTCATCCTGTCTCTGCCTGGCAGGAATGAGCTTGACAAGGCTTGGAGACGGGCCTTGGGAAACCAAAGCTTCAGGCAGGCAGGCAGCACCTACTTGTTACAGGGACACACACAAAGCCCGCAGAATTTTCCTAGGTCCGTCAAATTCTTTTCTGCTTCTTTCATGTCCTTATTGATTTGGTCCATCCCTTCCTCAATGCGTTCCAGTTGTTCTGATTAAACACAAGTATTTTATCCCCACAGAATGAAGCAGATGGAAAAGGACAAAGAAAAAAAAGACAAAACTTCAGACATTCACTTTGACATTAAAAAAGAAAAAAAGAAAAAAGAAAGAAAGAAAACTGGACGCCACAGATTAGAGCTGGTACCCAGTACCTACTTGTTACAAGGACATATGAAAAGGCCACAGCATTTCCCTAAATCTTTTAAATTTTTCTCGGCCTCCTTCATGTCTTGGTTGATATGGTTCATGCCTTCTTCGACACGATCGAGTTGTTCTGGTTAGGACAAAGGGATGACAGTGTGGAATGAATTTTTTGGGGGTTTCCAACAGAACATGAGAAATGACTATGTGAGACAGAATTTGAAGGAGAAAGAGAGATTACAATGCATTATTTGAGAGGCTGCATTGCTGTCGACTGCTGCTGCTGTTCTACACAAATGTGGGTGAAAGGAAATGAACAAAAATGATGCACAAAATAGGTTGTAATTCAGACATGATGGGAGAGGGTAGGTAGGCCTGTTTGATTCTGAGTGTCCAGGAGAGAAGCATGGGATAGCCACTTACTCAGACACCAGCGAAACCCAAGAGAGAGAAAAACAGGGTATTAATTTATTTTGTAGGCATTCAGGCCACTCAAGAAAAAGTACCTGCTTCAACTATAAAATACATGTATCTTTTGTTTTTTATGCATCCTCGACCAGATAAGGGGAGAAACCAGAATCCATCTCCTCCTTTATAGAAAGCAGCAATGGCCACAGTGATAACTGACCTTTTCTCCCTTACCAGGGGTTCTCTGGCCAAATGTAGCCCATCAATTCTTGGTTCTGAATACTTTTTTTAGAAGCCATACAAAACCAGTATCAGCACAACAGTACTGACATATTTTAATTCAACTAAGTTTATTAGCTAGGAAAGCATTCGTCAATGGTGCCTGATTTCCCATTCCCTATAAAGGGGAAAATGCTAATACTAATCCCAGGCAGAAAGCAGGGAAAGTGAGTACATGGGTCTGAAAAACAATGGCCTGGGACACAGGACCTTCTCGAGTCATCTCCGTAGTCAAACTGACCTTAGTGCATTTAGGACATAGATCAATAGCCATAAAAACAAATCATACTTCTAGGTTGCTAGGGTTACATGCATTACTAAGTTGATTAATTTTTAAAAAGTAGTGTCATCAAATTGAGTAAACTATAAGTGCAACGTAAGGATATTAAAAACAGTTTTAGACCATTAAAGGAACCTCAGTGGGACGGCTGTGCTCTCTATTACAAAACCTAATTACATTTCCATTCCTCCATCTATATTTTCATGCATGCATGCCTAGGCCTCTGGAAATAAAGGCATGGTAAGTACAAACTGATAAATAATTTGCAGTCTGAGGGCATAAATAATCACTTACGAGTAATTTCACATTGAATCATACAGAAGGAATGATCTTTCCAAAAAACTAGGATAGGTTCTCTAGCAACAGACTGGAAAGACTGTCCATTTGAAACATAACATATTGTATTCTTTTGGTGTGTTAAGCTCAACTAGACTAGTACTCAGCTTATCCTAGGAATCCTTTTTCTCTGCAATGCTTTTCAAATGATTGGTGAAAACAAAATATTAGTATTCATCCAGCATTGGATAGCTAGAGGAAATAACAGTATAGTGCTGGTGAACTTTGTTGAATAAATGCGAGTGTAGTAATATCTTTAAGAAAATCCTTAGAAGGGATTTTTTTTTAATGGATGATTCTTTAGATTCCAGGGAATCTTTTCTTTTTTGAAGATATCATTCAGGTTTTCTTTTAAAATTGCAAGAAACTAAGGAGTATCAAATTAATTATTTCATCAGGGAGTGGGGGGGGCGAGGTAATAGAAGCTCAACATCATTAAGAGAAAAGCCACATTAAGTGCAGATGGAAATAGGGCTACCAAATCTCAAGAGAGTAATTGTTAATGGCTTCCTCGTGTGTTGAGTATGATGGATTGAAGGAGTGTCTGGGCCCAGAGGGCAAGCACTCTGAGTCAACAAGAATATTTGGAATGTGTACAGATGATGGCACAAGGACTCACATTCAGGTATTTGCCCTTCTGAAAGAGTTTCTCTTGAGTTAATATTTTGGCCAAAATTATTAACTCTCTGATAACATTTCAGGAGTCCCAGCGCTGTGCTCTAAGATTAGGAGGTAATATGAAAATGTGAATTGGTCCACCAGTGTTGAACTTCTGGTCTGGAGAATTCAAATTAAAAGATGAAAGCAAAACTGCAGGACCAAATTCATATTTCTGAGAGGTATGTCCTGCTATGACTCACCAGCAGGATGGAGTAAGAGGGGAATTTGAAATATTTTGAGAAAGGTTATTCCCAATAGCTATTAGCTACCAATATCAGTTGAACTTCTTTTAATATGTGTACAATTTTAAATCAAGCACTTCATTAAAAAATGCTTAGAATCAATTTGTCAAAGATAGTCAAACCATAAGTACTTTTTAGAGTATTTTGAGTTCTACTTGGCACACTGGGTCCTCACAGCACCTGCGTGATTTCTGAGAAGACATTTTTCAGGAAATGCCTCAAATCAACCACCATCCTCATCTCACTCAGGACAGACAGTAGTATCTTGGAAGCTGATGTAAAACACGCTTGGAGTTGGCTATTTTTACTTCCCTAAACTTGCTTTCTGACTGTTTTTATTCTTGGAGCTTGGCAAGAGAATAACATTTTGGGTCTGGGAAGGGCCTCCAGTAGGTAACACTAAGTGTTGGAGGAAGAGCTTAACTTTTCTTTTGTCATTTTTGAATGACTGGTTATTTGTGAAAGATCCATCAATTGCAGACTGTTGAGGGATCTAAGTTTAGATGTCTTTTCAATGATCACATCTAAGACAACAAATGGCTCTGGGGATCCTCAACCCAGTGGAAAAAAAAAAAAACAGTAGAAGAATAGCACAACAATGCTAGGGACCCATTGTGCCAGGCTTCATAATATTCAGTGATGAAACACTGACAACATGGTTTTTGTTTAGTGTCTGTATGCATATGTAAAATCATCAAAATATATTTAAATAGCCACACGTGGTTAGTGACCATCTTATTGGACACTGCAGCTTTAGTCATTCCTAACAGGTATTGGTAAGTGGATGTTAGCAAGAAGGATGTTTTCTCAATTGCTACCTTTTAGCGCCATGTACCTTTAAGAAAGCTGGCAGCTTCCCTGGATGAAGATTCACTTTGCCTTTATTCTGCCAGGCAGGGATCAGAGGTTGACTTTTTAGTTCAGAGTTGATCCCAGGGGCTTTGCCTAAGAGCTATATCTTCACCATTGAAACATATAACTCAGCAAAGACTGACAAAGGAACAAGAACTACAAAAGTGGAAGGTCATTCCACATTAGTGGTAAGGTTGCTTCGTGGGAACTCCCTCGGAGAAAGTTTTCTAGAGAAATGAAAAGTTCCAGGACTCAATAGGTTTCCAGGGCTGTCTGTATGCTCAGGGCTTCTTGGTGTCTCCTGAAACCTGGGTATAAAACAAGATTCCCATAAGGAGTTCCTGAGTGCAACCATTTAGCTGCACAACCTGGGAGGATTCTTTAGAAAGACAGCTGTTCCTTGAGACTCAGGCACGGCTGCAGGGTGGAAGCAGTCAATAATTTTGGCGTTCAGGTAGAGAAAGTTAGCAGAGCACAACTGGAAAGAAACTGTAAAGCAGTTATTGATACACACAACTAAACATGCCATAGACAGAATTAAAATCAATAGACAGTGGCAGTGACAACTGCTGTTTACTTATGCTCATTGTCATTTAACAAGATCCCAATCTCCTACAAATGGAACAAGTACCACTTAAGACCAGGCAGACGTCACCCACTGTTGGAGGTTTTACAGGTGGATGTCTCTCATCAAATTCAATGTCGTCAACTTGGTAAAATTCAGGAAGTACATTTAACCATGGAACTCAGCAGTTAGTGTGGTGAGGGCACAAATGAAATGTTTTAGCTGAGAGTATTAACTATTTTGTGGGGGAAAGAAATCTGCTATTCTACTTCATTTCTCCGAGAATATATAGATGTTCCCAGGAATCATTTATGCTTCAGAATAATAAGTTTTCATATTTGTATGGAGGTTTTGGTAACTTTTCTCTCTAGAATTTCTATTCATAGTACAGTGGAAAATTTGCCACTCAAGTATGTTCAGTTTCTCTCTTCTTGATATTATTATGTTTTTAATATTATTTTCCAGATTTTTATATTAAAGTCTTAGAAGTTGGTGGGAGACATTATCCTGACAATTTCCGAAACTTTTCCTCTGATTGCAAGACCTCTCTTTATCACTTTCACATGTGAATTACTAACTGAGAGAGTTCGTATCACATGCAAATTATTAGCCAAAGGAGTTAAGGTGGAACTACTAATTATGGGAGTATGAATATATCAATTTAGCTCTGGAAATGAGGTTCCTCTCCCCTATAAGGACATCTGGTATTTATTAAAAAAAAAAAAAAAAAAAAGCAATGCTTTACTGCATGTAGTTTCAAACCTGGGACACGTTACACAAATCAAGCCAGCAAGTTTTATAATCACAGCAAATTCATTTGGGGACTTCAGAAGACTGCCACAGTTAATATAATTCCTTCCAAAATTAACTGCACGAGAGCCCATCATTTGTGTGTGTGTGTGGGGGGTGTGTGTGTGTGTGTGTACACTTACATTTTTAAAACTGAGGGGAAAGATTGGGGTTGATGTTCAATTATTTATTTTTTAACTAATGCTTAAGAATAATATATTTGAATGGAGCTTTTGGCAAATTTTCTTTCTAGACTTTCTTAATCACAGTACAATGAAATATGCAACTTAAGTAAACATGTCTTTTTTTTTTTTTAGTGAATATCTATTGAATAAGTTCAATACAAATAAATAACATAAAAATGGAAGTCCTGACATGACATCCAAGATGCCCACCTCAGACCTCCCTTTAAGAGGGGATTTTCTATGAGGAGTTCAGTGAGTGGACTTCCCAGCTGTTGTATGTGTGGGGCCCACCTAAGCATTCATATGGTGGCTATGCTCTCCCAGGGATGCTTCTCGCCAATGACTAAGCAAAATAGTGTTACCAGAGCTGAAGTGCTGAAGCACCTCAATGTGGAGCTGCTCTTTGGGTAGTCTTTGGGTGGACTTTCTCTGCCTCCTCATCAGCCCACTGACCCTTTCTCAGAATAGCACTTCATCTGAATCACTTCCCACCCAATTCTCTCTCTCCTCCCCATCTCCTGTTATAAGTACCAGACCCCTCACAATAGATGAAGGCTTCCCGCCTGTTCCAGCCCACTCTATTCTTGACTCATTACAGACATCCTCATAGACTTTTTATTCTCACAGACTAAACCTCATAGACTTTTATTTTTAGCATTTCCAGGAATACATTTTCCTCTGGTCCCTCCCTGTCCTGCCCTAATGCCTTAAAAGTCAGTAAATGAAGATTTATCTAATTTACCGCAATGGTTGAAGAATATTTCTTTTATGCTCATAAGTCATTTAGTTGGTTTCCCTACTCACAGACATTTAAATTTCTCTAGTTTTACACTATTAGAGGTAAGGCATGTACATTTTTCTTTGTCTAGTTCTCAGTATGTAGCCGAGGTATAAAATCTAGGAATGAGCATCTTGGTTTAAGATGCTTTAAAATTTGAAGATACTGTTATTAAATTACTCCGTAAAGATTTTTACCACTCTACACTACTATTTATTGAGTGAGAATTTTTGTTTTCCCAACACATTCACATAAGTGGTTATCAGTTGTGCTAGTCTGCTAAAGAGCAGTCTTTTATTATTTGTTTTGGTTGAAACATGGTTTCATGTGACTATTTGCAAACTTCTGGTTACTCCACATCCATTTTTCTTTCAGTGCCTGCCCTTTCCTTTGATGCTATGTAAGAGCTCTGTGGATTTTAGGGAAATGCCTTATGCCTATCACTGGCAATTTTCCCCAGTTTGAGTTTTGTTACTGGAGCTTGTTTATGGCTTCCATACTGAGAACACTCCTTACAGTTTTAATTTTGAAGCTTAAAGTATCTCTCATGCATCGTAGGAATTTTCTAATATTTTTAAAATATAGAAAGAGGAAAAAGTTCTCAAAACTCAGTATATGATAAGAATTCCAAAGGAAATCAGTAACTTGTAGCTAGATTAAATAAAGTATTAACATATGACTAGATGTACTGAAACAAAGACAAAAGTGATATTACCTTTCTAAATTCCACTTTTGAGTATAGATACTATATTAAAGTGCTGGTATTCATTGCTTCTATCATCTTTATAATAATTTTTAAAAACAAGTGTTTCAATTTTTCATATTCCAGTGATTTCCTTCTGCTTACATCCTATTAAAAGTAGCTTCCAATTATCTTAGAGATCTCCATTATGTCTTAGAAATAAAAAAAATACCAGATTCTGAATTAGGGTGGTCAAAAGAAACAGAGATAATCATATATTATTCCCTCATTCTATCTAGAAATTTTTAGAAGAGAGACAAATTATAGAAAAGGTGCAGAAGAAAAGAAATTCTTACACTGACCAAAATACCATCATAAAAAAAAATCCAAACAAATGACTTTGCCTTCAAAATTCTGTTACCTCAACATATATAACAGAAAAAGTTAATTTATCCTGTAGGTCTCTATATTTCCATACATTTGCCAAGCTTTGAAATAGAGAAAGGAGGAAAGGCAGGATAAAAATGCTAGAATTCTCATATACGAGTGTGACATATCAAAATAACCACCTGTATGTGAGCAAGTGATAACAAAAGCACTTTATTCAGATTGAAATTGTTCTTACTGAAGAAATCTCGACTTACCTCCTTGTTCATCCAACATAACCAAAGTCCTGATACCAGCATCTTTACTCTACATTCCAATAATGGTAGCAAAGTTGAAAAAGAGTTAGAGAAAAGAGAGAAAGAGAAATCAGTCAGGGAACAATTAGCCCTAGAAATGGAAAATGAGAGAGGATCAAAGGAAAAAGAGGGAGGAAATATGGTGAGAAAATTAGGGGCTGGGGAAGGACTCAGAAGCATGGGGCATTGCTTCTCTAGGTAAAAGAGAGGGATGTAGCTCAGTCTCCATGGCGGAGAGTTGGGGAATTGAGCATGGAGTTGACATACTCATCCTTAAAATTATACTGTGCTTTTATAGTAGGAAACTAAAAGTGATTACAGTTTTCATAATACCAACCAGACAACGTAACTCTTTCAAAATCTAAATGAAATAATCTCTAGCATGATATGTTTCTGGCATTAGTGAGTTGGGGAAGGGTGCCCCAATAACAAGATGTGGAAGAAGCTCAGAGAGTGAGATTCTTAGTCTTATGAAAAGAGATGTTTGCTTCATATAGTTCGAGGAACAGCTCAAAGGGAAACTCATTCTTCCATTATCCTTCTATGGAGAAAAGTTCTGTAAGAGTTTCCAGTGAGAAGCATACTCTATTCCGAGATCTAAAATCATGCCAATAATATTGTGTGAGAGAATAATTTATCCACAAGTTTTGCTACAATTCTTTTGTGCAGGAATAGCCTTTAAAAGACACTCTTCACTAGTTTATTATTATCAAAATAAACTAAACTCTTTCTAAACTATTTTGAGGGCCAGAGTGGGAGTTTGGAGGTGAAAGAACAGAGATATCTGTATGGCTCATGCTTGGGAATAATCATTTCTAGGAATTCTAACTAGTTAAGTAATGACTTTGTATTTTTACAGGGGATGATTAGTAAGTATAAAATGACATTGCTGACATTTTGGATAAATTGGGTTGTTTTCAAGGAAAGCTCATGGTAACTCCTAGGATAAATTCTTAAATGATACATCTCCCACAGACCATTTCATCTTTCCTCAGTTACTTTAAGAGAGATGTTAATGGGAGTCAACAAAGATTTTATTTTTAAAAAAACACTTTAACAATTCAATGCCAATAGAGCTTTTAAAAAATAAGGCACTGACAAATGATTTCTATGAGCTATTATAAACTCACCATTTCAGATAATGGGTATAGATATCATTCTCAGACTTAGGAAAAAAAAAATCTTTGCTTTTGAGCATATCTGCGATAGATTGAAGTTGTCAAGTCAGGCTGTGGGCTGGACAGTGATGATTCAGGACAACTTCCGGAGTCATTGGCAGCACAAATTGAGAGTCAAACTGAGTTCTAGAACCCTGGTGATTTCATTTCCTAGTTATAGGACCTTGGGCAAAAGTTCTAATTGTTCTGTGCCTTAGTATTCTCATTTGTCATACAAAGATAATAGTAGCTAATACCTAATTGAATGTTTATGTGAATTAGGTGAGTTAATATGTGGCACACACTAGCTTGGTGGTTGGTCTATAGTTGGCATCATGTAAGGATGTAGAAAATACTTCCGGAAAATGCGTCTATAGCAGGATATTGAGGCAAACTAAAAGTAGCATTACCAACTTCCAGAGGAAGTTTATAAACTACTATTTCTCAGATTTTAATGTGCTTGTTTCCTCTGAAAAGGAAGCATGCAGACGTCAATGAAGATATTGTAGATAGTGTTTCAGGAGGACTGGCATACCACCTTATATTTTACATTTCAGCAAGCTCTTCAATGCTGCGGATAATGCTGGTAACACATTAAGCAGTGAGCTTCTAGGTCCCATAGGAGATTTCACCATCTTTTTCTTTATGAAATAATATTGCTTTAGAACATTATATGTTTCAGGCATATAATATAAGTCACTATGTACCAAAAATCTAATTTCCAAAAATCTTTTTCTTCAATATGTTACAAATGAACAATTGTCTATACTAGCCTATATTTTAACAATTTCCTTTTCTGAAAATATTAGTCATTGCTTATGAGAAGACATAAAAAGCAGATGACTTATCCAGCCCACAGATGTGAGAATGTAAACTGATGTGGATGAAAGTATTTCAGAGCATTTTCTCTCCTGAGGACCCAACTCAAGGCCATGCATGAAATCCCTGTTCCATTCTGTTGAGGGCAGTGATTGTAAAGCAAGCTAGTGATTTCAGTTTGATCAGTCGAGCTCTCACCTGCTTACATTTCCTGTTATGCCCATTTATTTTACATGGTGCTCTGCCACTATGATTCCACATTTGCCCAATTAAGTGCTGAATGTTTCAGCACTGGAATGGTTCACAGAATATGTAAGAACAAGAGTTTGCCCTATTTCGGAGGATAGAAGCAGTGAGCTCCAAGCCGGACATTACGAATGCTAGATTGTGCTCTTAGTTTAGCCAACAACTAGTCATAAGGCCACTGTGGAAGTCATTTGACCTTTTAGGATCTGTGTCCAGATTTAAGATAAGGGTAAAGATGTCAAATAAGTCACCTAGTGGATAACTGGTAGGTTGGTTCATTCACTCATCCATCCATCCATCCATCCATCCA
>NW_004567123.1:12191357-12208865 GCF_000260355.1 Condylura cristata
GGTGCAAACAAATGCATGGTTTTCAACTGTATTTCACAAGTAAGAGTGAATTGGTGCAGAGCTGGAATCTAAAAGTCAATAATTCAAAATTCTTATTTATCTCTGTAGTCCTATTGCTCAAGAATCACCTGTTCTGTGTTTTAGCTTTCCCAGCTGTCAAGGACTGAAATGGCTCTGTTGCTTATGGGTATAAAATAAGCGGTAGGACAAGCATACAGTATGCTAAAAGTTCAAGTCTATGAAGACTATAGTTTAAAAAGAAGTACATTAAAATAAAATGTTTAATGTATGGGGAATCCCAATCAGTTTAATTTGAGCTACTACATTTGCTTTCTTAGATTCTTTTCTTTTAGGGTAATTCTCAAAGAAAAAAGCAAATATTGTAGGAGTTGCTGGTAAGAAAGAAGCTAAGTGCTTCTTTGCCATCAGGGAGACCTCAGTCTCACTGTCCTTTCTGTGATTTGTGTCTGTGTGCCTGAAGCAAGTTATGTAATCACAACGCACTTTAATTTTCTCTTTAGTAAACTGGAGCTCAAAGTAGTAATAAAAGGTGACTATAAGGATTAATTAGGAAATACATGCTTGATGAAACCACCTTGGAACACAGTACCTGGTACATCATAGGACCTCAAAAAATGTTAGACCTTACTTTTGGTTTTGCTGTTTTGCTTACAGCTTTAAGCAAAATAACTGAAATGCTCCTTGGGGGAAAGAGAAACACAAAAGAAGGCAGGTGGGGAAATAACTCAGGGAGAGGCAGAATATTATTCTCTCATTCCTTAAAGAGTATTATGTTTTAATAGCTGGGTGTGAGAAGAAGTGGCTCTATTTTTATCTTAGCTCAATTCTTCGTTTCTGCTTGAGATTGCTGGAGAAATCATCAATCTACCATGGCAGTTGTAGATGTGAAGTTTTTTCTTCTCCTTTTTATTTCTCTATTTTCACTTTTTCCTTTCTTGCAGATAAAATAAGGCAGGTTTAGGGAACGTTTTAATGTCTTTCTTTTGCTTCTGTGAGCTTCTTTCAAAAAGCTGATATAGCTGAGTTAAAACTTGACACCTAGGCATTAACTGCTAGAGTATCAGAAGAATCCACATCTGCTTATCTGAAAACAACTGCTTAGTCTGAATCTTCCATTTTTGGAAGAAAGTCTGGGTAACACAGACATAGTTTTGAAACTTTTATTCTTTTCTTGTAGCCAAAGTATCTTGAAAAATAAATTGGCATCAAAAGAAAAGGTGCTAAAACATCCATGAAATTTAAGGAGCCCTTAGTAACCACTCTTAAAATTTAGTCTGGTGCTTTTGAATGAGTCTGCCCTAAAGCAGATTCATGATTCTTTGATAAGAATTAATCATTGCCTTTTTAATAATTAGTTCCAAAGGCAGGTACAGTCTTTGACTTGCAGTGTTATACTAATATCTGTTTTCATGCATGATACCACTTCACAGCTTCTCTCCCACTCCCAGAGTTCAACATTCCAAAAATACTTGTTGAAACGCATTCATCAAAAAGAGTTCCTACTCTAGACTAGAAACCAAGTGTTACGTGATTACCAACATTTTTACTTTAATATATTTAGTTTTTCTGAACTTTCCTCCACTGGCCTTTGTATAACTTTACACTGTCCTTGAGATACTCGTTGACGGTGATGTTTATTAAAAAGCCTCTATGTCTCCATATCTGCTGCTCTGTTATACCCTAAAAAATTGTTTGAGAGTTGGTACTAAGTTGGATATTTCACTGAAAGTGGAATTGTTTGCCTTAGGGAGACTTCACATATTTAGTAACCTTTCCTGTCTTTGAGACTGAATTTCAATGAGAACTCAGCTCATTTCAAGTTAAACAGCTGATGCACTTTGGGATCATGCACAAGATCTTGGTATTTCAATGCTCAAATTTTCCAAATGATTTCTGCCCTTGATGAATATTTAATGCTGATTCTTTTAAAAGAGAATTTCCTTTATGATTGAAAGGCAGAATATCATCTGAATAGCCAATGTCCTAGACAAAAGGGGTGTCTGACCATAAATATAAAATAACCCAGGAGGAAGTAAGAGCAGATCAATCTATTCTAATAATGCAGATCAATCTATTCTAATAATGCCTTGCTCATAATTTCCTAAGGATGGAAAGTCTAATATCTACTTTCATTTTATTAGAGATAGGAGATGGGTTCCATCTGTTTCAATCCTTGTTCTAATATGCAACTTCATGCTTGATAGAGAAACACTTGAGGAAAGCAAAACTGTGATTCAAGAATCTTACTTCAATCAATAGAGTTTTGCAATTATTTTTCCCAGAACAAATTAGAGCAGACACATCATTTTGAAGACTGGCCCGCACTGTCTGTAATTTAAGAGAAAGAACACAAAAGGCAGTGTCTGGGCCCAAGATCCAGTGGGTAAGGAGCCCGCTCAGTGGGGTGCCTTCTGATGTATTTGCCCAACTACTTGCTACATGCAAGTGTTTCCTCATGCAGAGGTGGGAAAATTTTAGTAGTTCTGGTGTTTTAGAAATTTACTTCAATGTGTATTACTTCAAATGTGCATAGATTAAAAAATGACCTTGAAGGCTACCATTGGTCAGAAAGGCTTGTCAAGATAATTATTCAGCTGACTTCTGGGTTCTCTCAGGTCCATGTGTAGACGTTATCTAGGAAAGTTACTAAGGTTTGTTTATTTGTTCTCCTGACAGGCTGAGGGACAATAAATCAGTTCTGAAAGCTTGGTCGCCATCCTGAGATTTAGAATATTTGTCTTCTTGGTCCTCAAGTAATTTTGCATGAGCAGTGTTCTCAGATTAGAGCAAAGGAAATATTTCTCTTTTAGAAACCAATACTGCTTTCCTGTGCAGCTGGGGGCCCCTTGCTGGTCTGCCTTCCTGTGGGGGCCAATTTGAACCATGTTGCAAGATCAAACTGTCATTTCTCCTGATAACAGATTTTGCCAAGTATGTTTTCCCACTTTTCCATGAATTCCTGGGGAGTTCCTGGTTGCCACCTTCTCTTTCCTCCCTGTGGCAATAAACATTTAGCCATGTTTTATTCCTAGGTGAGAAGCTAAAGTTGCAGAAATAAAGATACTGGCTCCTGCAGTGTGACAAGCAGTTGTCTTCCCTTTTAGTCTTGAAAAATGTATCTTTTTTTTTTCCTGAGCACATGCCATTGCATAAGCAATTTCCAGTAGCATGAGGCCCGTGGGCTCATTTAATCATTCTGCTAGAGAATGCCCAAGATCACTAAAAGTCATTACCACACATGCATTGCTGCAGTGACAGTATAGCTAAAACAGCCTTCCACTGAATAAAAGCTATCAGGTATGTTTCATTTGGTTTTGATAAAGATAATCCATCCCATTCTTTTTCCATTTCATCTCTCCCAATGAATAAATTCAATTAATCCATTTAGTCTTCCTGGTTGACTGCTGTTTTACCAAATTAGAATAAGCAAGGTTTATTGCAAATACTCTTTTGATTGTATCATGGCTATCTGCCCTATTTTACCAGTGTAAAAATAGTTTGGGATTCATTAACCATGCCTCACAAATGGATACTCCAACTAGAGTGAGGAATACAAAAGAGCTGATATTAGAATTGATACTTCTTTTTATTAAAGAATTTTCCTATTGTTTTATGAATTTTAGGGCCTGTCTTTAAATACGACAATTTCTGAAAATTATACACCCATATGGTTACATGTTTTTAAGAGCCATATATATGTAGCTAAAATGTAGAAATCAAATGTGACTTAGAGGCACCACAACCACTACTAATGAAAATTTTATGCAGATCATTTTTTGTATATTAGAAATTGCTCTGATTTGCTTTAAGTGATTCAATCTTTTATGATTTCTTGGAAGCATTTACTTGGAAACACTCTTCTCACTTCCCAGACCATGAAGAGAATCTGACCTGGGAGGGAAAGTGAGTACCTGGATGATTTCCTGGCAGTTTATATGCAGCATCTCACTCCTTACTACTTCCTGGCGAGCTACAGTCACACTGCAACCAAGAAGATCCTGGTCTAGGGAAAGACAGTGGACTTTGCGAAAGGAGTGTGTCAGCAAAGGGATTAATTTAACTTAAAGCAGGGTCACCACTTACCTCTTCCACCAGCTGCAACATACGACGGGTGCTTTCCAGTGACTAAGATAAAAAATATATATATATTGTAAGTGCAGGATCCAGACTTTTGGGAAAATCAGAAATACTTTCTCCCCTTAAGAAGTACAAAAAGTTAGCCCTCCCTGGTGGCGCCACGGGTTAAAACACAGCACTGAGAATCTAAAGCCTCTTTCGCATGAGTTCGTTCCCCGCCTGTCACGGAGGTGACCACACCCGCCCGCTGCTCCCCTCAGCAGTGTACTTCGTTGATCTGCCTGTTCTGCTCCCCACTCTGTCTCTGGTGAAGCCTCTTGCCCCCACTGAGCCTCTGGTCTGTACCCCAGTTCTGTATGTACAAATAAATCAATCTTGAAAAAAAAAAAAAGTACAAAAAGTTGCTATCACATACTCTTAAGTTTGTTACTGAAACAAAAAAAGTCTTCCCATTTTCCATCACTTACTATCAGACCTCACTTACTATCAGACTCGCTACAAAGTAAGATTCCCTAAAGCAATTAAATATCAACTGAGCTTCAAAAAATCAAAACCATATGAAGCTGATCTTGATATCAAAGAAAAAGTAATCTGGAAAAGATAATTTTGCATGGGCAGGATGCATAAAAATTATCTCGAATGCTCAGTGGACTAATTTGGCCTCCTTGGGCCAAGAATATTGAATTTTAAACACAAACATAATTTTTCATGAATTAAGATGAATCTAACATCGAGTTTCCTATAAAGCTCCTAGGAACACAATTGAAAGTTCTTATCAATACAAATGAAGCTGTTGCCTTAGGGTGGAAAAAAAATCAAGCATGTTTGAAATAAGTAACCTGTAGAACACAGCTATAAAAACGGTCTTAATTTGTAGATAAGAAAAAGGAGAGGGAAAGTCTGAATTCAGATTAGGGCGCCCAGCAACAACACGTCACTTTTTTCTGTTCCTTTGAAACTACTAGAATCCAACAACCAGTGTCATTTCACTATGCTGCACTTTTAAATGACAGCTTACTTTGGACAAGATTCTACAGAACATGAAGAAAGCTAATTTTCTTGGGAGAGCTGTCGGCAGGCTATTATTTAAAATGAAGGCTTATAAGCAGTGGTGTGCTAGTACATGTTTATTAAAAACTGGCTCATAGAAAAAATATGCATATGTATCTATAACTGTATATGTACTTAAGCTTGTTATTTTGCTGACATAAAAGATAAATAGGGCCCTCCCTGGTGGCGCAGCGGGTTAAAGCACAGCACTGAGAAGCTAAAGCCACTTCCTCATGAGTTCGATTCCCGCCTGCCCGGGAGGAGACCACATGGCGTGGCAGACCTCTCCTGACCCGCCCGCTGCTCCCCTCAGCAGTGTACTTTGTCGATCTGCCTGTTCTGTTCCCCACTCTGTCTCTGGTGAAGCCTCTCACCGCCCCTGAGCCTCTGGCCTGTACCCCAGTTCTGTATGCACAAATAAATAAATCTTTAAAAAAAAAAGATAGTTATACATTCCATCTAGCCAATTGATTCTTACAGAAAGCTTTTGTTGATTTTTGTTAAACTCTATGTCCAGAACTATAAACATGCATATGGCAATGACAGTTCTGGCATGGATGGTAGTTGATATTTTCATTTACATTAGTGAATATAAAGGAAAGTGAAACAATGAAACCCTGCATTGGACTTCACTCATTTGTCAAATCATATAAGTGACTTTGCTCAACAGAATCAGAAATTTCAAACACTAGAAAGCTTCCTTAATTTATAATGCGTGTCATTTATAATGTAATGGCTACAGACATTTTCATGTTTGATCCGCATTATTAATATTTTTTTTCCACTTAGACAATGAATGAAACAGTAAGTCTAGCCTTGATTTGTGGTATTCGCAGATTCCTGGGTTATAAACATTCCATCATCATGGTGTCATTTGCCCAAGGTGAACTTGGGCAAATTTGCAGAAAACACCATTCTAGAGTCTTCTCACACTCCAGTTACAGCACATGTCAAGAATGATGAGAGCACAGATACTAGTAAAATATACTTAAAGAATTAGGAAGTGTTGACATTTAACTACTACCTTTGATTTGAGTATAATTGATGTAATTCTAAGTTTATATAATTCTACTTTCATACCAACTGGCAGAGTTCAAGAAACTGTAATAATCAGCTCTCAGAAGTGAGGCAGCATCAGCACCCTATGATATGTGATCGCTTTTGTTATAAGAACTTCATTTTTCTAGATTTCTGGAAATCGGAGTTTGGGCCAGGACACTAATTTATATATAAGCTTTATCAGTGTCCTTTCCTGTCTGTAGAGATGTATAGAAAATCACCTCTGCTACTTATTTTTAAATTTAGACTTTTGAAGAAACCCTTTTCTCACTTGAACTTGAATAAGACAAATTACCTAGTTCTCCCCATCTTTTGCCCAGTCCCCCAAATTTCCATTCTTTACCTCATCAGCCAGCTGGTCAGCCCTTCGCTGCATCTCCTCCAGCTCATTGCGCATGTCTGCATCTTCTGCCATGGTAGCGGTGGGGGTTGGCTGGACGCCTGGGGTGGGGACTCAGTAATGGGTTTGGCCACCGAACCTGAAAGGAAGTAGAATTGGACACTTTAGAGCTTTGTGGATGTGTTTACATGAATAGAGGAAGCTCTAGGTGTTCCAGGCTCTGTCTTTATGAATCAGTCACCCGAGCTGGAACCCATACCCAGAATAGCAGAACTATGCCATTTGTTCAGAAGGCACTAGTCATACACACCTGCCAACTTTACCATAGAAACAGATACCTATGTGCTTGTGAAGTATTATTATTGAGGTAACATTGGTTTATAGCACTGTATATGATTTAGAGATATAGATCATTCCCTTCAAGTATATGCTGTCAACATAATCCAGTGACGCCCCTCCCACTTTATTCTCCTTCTTCTTCCTATGAAGTATTTTTTAAGATATAAACCATCAAAAGTTTGGGATGACAGGATGTAGGGATGTGATTTTGGGTTACTATACTTTTCACTTCTCATTTAAAATTTATTTTATATTTTAAACAGCTTTATTAAGGTATAATTGACTTACACTAAACTCTCCATATTTAAAATACACAATTTGAGAAGTTTTGACATATGTATACATCCAGGAAACCATAACCACAATAACAAAAGGGATTTCCTCATGGATTTTGTAGCCTTGCCTTCTCACCAATCCCACTTCCAATCTTCATGCTGAGACAACCACTTACATTCTGTCACTATAAACTAGTTTACATTTTTTAGAAATTTGTATACACGGAATGTACTATTTTTGCCAGAATTTTTCACTTAGCATAATTGCTTTGAAAGACATTCATGTTACAGTATGTCTCAAAAAGTCATTCCTTTTTAATAGCTGAGTAGTATTCCATTGTGTTTAGAGACATTTAGAGACAAAAGGCAGGGAAATCTTCATTATCCTTCTGTTGTTCTCAGAGGTTATCAAGAGCACTTATGTAGGTGTGAACACTTATTTTTCCAAAGAGGAAAGTGTCCTTAGCCCTGATGTGTGGCCAGCCTATTTCTTGATTACTCACATAGAATACCATATACTGCAATTTACAGTTATCCTGACTGAGCTGCCTCCCAAGCCAACTAACCCCCTATCTCCCCCCTTCTTTCCCCTCAAATGTTTATGGAGTCCTTATAACATAGTAGGGCCATGTTAGACACCCAGGACATAGTGCTAAAACAAATGGGCAAATTTACTCCCATCATAAAAACTACAGTTTTGTGGGGATTTGAGAGTGACACAAGAAATTATGTTATTCAATGATATTCAATTTTGCAGAAAAGGACTTAAAAAAAAGAAATTATGTTATTTAGTGTGATGATAATTGTAGCAGGGAACATACTGTGGATCATAGCATGCTTTCCTGAGGATGTCATATCCCTGGGAATGGTCATCAGAGGGAAGTGGGTAAAGGGGCCGAGGAAGGGCTAGAGATGACAAGTATTTGATAGGCTGAAATCTGTGAATAGCACAGTTGTTGAAGGCAGAGGCTCTTGCTTTGTGGCTCAGATGGCAACTGGGATGCTCTCTGGGCAATGGCTGCCCAACAGGGACTTATACTTCCAGTCTCCATTGAAAGGACTCTGTGGCTAGAAATGTCTTGTTTCATAAGTTGCAGTGGAAGTGATAAATGTCTCTGCCAGACAAGTCAACTCAGAAGCAGACATTCCTTTCATGTCCTCTCTTACCCTTTATGCCTGCAAACACAGGGCCCTACAGGATCACCAAGCACAAGCAAGAACTTGGGCCTGCATGGAGCAAAGTTGACAGGTGACCAGAAAACCCTGCAACCTTACATGTGATTATAGGCACTTCTGTTATGCTGCACTACCAAAAAGGTGAGGGCTTTGCTTTCCTTTGGTATAGCAGCTGGTGTTACACCGAAGGCCTGAGGGAACTCAAAATGGAGTAGAAGCATTGCATAAGGGTATGATTGTTTTCGTCAAAATATCCTTGCAGTTATCTATTGAGAATTGAAACTAGGAGAGGAAATTACATTTAGGGCTTGGGACAAAAAATACCATAGCATTACTATTATTATTAGTTGTTGTTATTTGCATTAGAAGCCCTTTTATATAAATTAAATGAAAACTCCTCCTCAAAATTCTCAGGAGCATATTCTTGGAAAGGCAGGGGAACGCAAATTCACAGAAGCAGGCCCTGGATGTGAGCTCAGCCTCCTATGCTGTGTTGACATCTATGAATGACTTTCTCTGGTATTTTAATTTAGAACACATCATTAGACTCTTTCATATTTATCACTCTTGAGAAGTAACTCAGGCTATTCAGGGTTCCTAGGTAGGAGGAATCCTGAAGTGAAATTTCTTTAGAGATAATAGATTTCGCAGTTCTTTTCTACCCCGTGATTCATGGGTAAAGTGTCAAATATAAATTTTACAAAAATCATAGTAAAAAAAAAAAAAGAAGAAAACTGTAGATTTATCATTTCTACTGGCAACATTAGAAAAAGTTTGCAAGCTGAGTTTAGTTTTAAAGGCAATCACTTAAAAAATCAACATGACATGTGTCTGATCATTTTTGAGTGTCTATTCTGACCACCAGAATATGTACTAAGATGTTATCCAGGTTTCATGCATGTGTTTTCCTTAAACACAGAGCTCCATTTTAGAATTGAGGGATCTAGGAAACAGAAATTGGAAGGAATTTATACCAAGTCATTCCCGAGTGTTATACCAAGTCATTCCAGTGTTTCCCAGAGCCAGGCATCTTCTGTCCAGAATAAAACAATGGAGAAAGGAAACAGTCTGTTGTGAGCCATTGCTAGGTGGACTTTGGTATCAGAAGTCCCAACTTGGTCAGTTGGTTCTGGAACTTAGTACCTGGGTGGTTGTAGGTAAGTTTATCACTGACTCTCGGAACCTCAGTTTTCTCACCAGGGTAAATATTACCAATGTCACTGGCTTGTTAAGCGAAACTATAGAAAGATGTAAGTAACCTTGTTTATAAGGTCTTGTATATAAGGTCTTAATATTCAGAAAATTTTGTTCTTTCAGCATAAACCTATATCTGCAGGGAGTGAACAGACCCAGTATTTGTTAATTAGCCCTCCCTTGCTAACAGCTGGGCAGAAGGCCTGTTGCTGTGGTGCTGAGCACCCATGGCAGCCTGAAACCAGGAAACCAGCAGATGGCCCAAACCTCCTGTCTCTAGGCAGTGCCTCTCACAGGACTGCCATGTGGAGACAAACAAGAGCGCCTTCTAGCTCCACCTTTGTATGGGGCTGCTGGTTCCTTAAGCAACTAATCTTTGCTTTTAATAGGTCAGCTCTCTAAAGGCAGGGGTCTTGCGTGCTTTCAAGACTTCTGCAACTTCCCTCTCCTCTGGTCTGTTTGCTGATGGATGTGCTTCTCTCTCTCTCTTTCTCCTTTCTTGTCTCCTATGTGTTTCCTTGTCAAGCTCCCCTCAGAGTTTCTATTCTCAGTACCCAAGACAGATCTAGAGCCCCCTGGCTTCCAGCTGATGGCCACCTATAAAGATATGGGTCCTGGACAGCTGGCACAAGGGCAGAGAACTCATGGGGTTGGATACTCTTGTTTTCATGATTTTCACCCCCCCCCCGAAGTTCCCACGCTTCTGCTCTGAAATATGGGGCCATGCCTATGATTTGGATGAATTTGACAGATTCATCAGCACAGCATTTCAAAGCTGAAAGGGACATGACTACTCTATTTGTAAGAGTATTTGTAAGACTTGCAGGGAGGGTAAGACGAGGTGTTCCTTCACATGCTCTGATGGGACATTGACTGAATTATCCCCACAAACCCTAAACCCAAACATATTATCATTCTAAAAGACATTACCAGAAAAGGTACAATGATGTTGATAACGGTAATTTCAGTAGTGCAATGGCTGTTAATAGTGAAATGGCATTTATTATCTAGATGGCATGTAACACTTCACTTAGCACATTAAACCTGTCTGTTGCTGAGCTAGTTGTGTGATCCCTGAGCAATGCCTGTTTCACAACTGAAATTAGAAGCAGAACCACTCAAACAGTTTCCCTGAGTGGTAGATAATCTCCTAGTCCACTTAAGACCCAAGGGTATCCTATTCATTATTTTAATTCATCAGTGTTAGTTACTGTGTCTGACCCCATAGGAAGTATTCAATACTAGTTAGTTGACTTCCACAATGAAAGAATGAATGAATGAGCTGTTCCAACAACCACAGATGACTTTTAATATACCCAAGTCAGCAATTTTCCAGGTGTGGTCTAGGACAGCATCTAGCATTTCAATAGGCTGCAGAGTCACTGGAAATCCTGTGAACATAGATGGCAGTTCCCACTGGCAGGAATCAGGAATTCTAAGTTGGGCAGTCTGATGTGGGGTCCCAGAGTCTCATTTCTCATTACACCCAGGGGATGGTCTACAGGCAGCACTTTGAGTAGCTCTGACCTATAGGACACTCTCTCTGCGATGTTGAGTGTCATCAGGCAGGATGGGGGTAAGGGTTTGTCACCATACATCGTGACAAAATTGTGGGCTCCACTGGGGCCTCAGTAAACTGGCCAAATCCAGCTTCCGGTCTGTTTTTGTATTGGCCATGAGCAAGGGATGACTTTTACATTATTCAATGGTTCAAAAGACTCAAAGAAGAAGTATACTTTGTACATGTGAAGCCTGAACAAAAATCTAGTACTCTGTATAGTGAAAACTGTACAAAATTCAAGTTTCAGGGTCCATTAAGTTTTACTGGAACACACACACTCACCTATTGCTTCCCTACTGTGAGTGACTCCTTTCAGGATACAGTCACAGAACAAAGTGGTTACAGGAGACCACATGGCCTGCCAAGGGGAAAATAATTACTGTCCTATGTGGGAAACTTTTGCTGATCCCTGCGCTATATAAGTTTGAACAGAAAAGCAGCATTCCACATCTTTCATAGCCACAGGCCATTGCACAGTTCCTATCCACACTCAGAGTGTCGGGAAGTCCTCTTTTCTGTCTATATTTGTCTACAGCATTTCCTTTTCATGGCACTTCCCATAATGAAGTATGTTTTTCCTGGGCCCTAACTTTTAAAAGATAAATGATGCATGAAGTAGCAGATAAAATATAAAAATAAATGTCCCTTTGATTGATTATTCTTGCAGGGTTCTAGAACCACAAATCAGATTTAAGCCATGTGATTAATTGAAAGGTTCTGGGATGCCAGTATGGTCTTCATAAAGATTCCTAATCTTCATGATCAGTTTTAGACCAAGCTTCCAAGTTCAAGCAGAACCACAGGACTATTTGTGTCAGAGAGAGAAGCATCTGAAGGTCTGTTGTGCTGAAGTATTTATACAAAGTGGGCAAGCTGTAGCTATGCCTATGTCAAGCATAATTTACAAAGCTCTTCATTCCCTAATGCTGCAGCCACGTCTATGTGAGACTCATCTTAGACAAGGGCACGTAGACCTGGAATATAACCCTTTCTTCTTCACCCAGGGGCTTATTTATTTGCAAGCATTAGGGTAAGACTCCTTTCTTATTGTCACATCTATACTGAAGTATGATGTTAGCACCCAGTAAGAGGTAAAAGAGGATATAAAAGGCACTGTTTTGAAATACCAGGTAGGCAAAGACACAGAAGAATTGTGTTGAGAACATCAACAATTAATCCAAGGTACCATAGTCTGGGAAGCCCTGGGGTAAAGGTTAAGGGATAAGCCCTGAGCTAACACACATTTCTTTCTGTGTTTCACCTTTTACTTAATAAAACAAACCAACAAATGTATATACATCAACACCTGTCAGCTAAATTGTCACAGCGATCTGAAACCTTTATCTTAATATCTTCCAACACTGCTCAAAATTTTAACAAAGCTTCTGTGGAGTACTTTTTCACTCTTCCTGTAGACCCCACCTGCTTTCAGGTAGAAAAGCACTTTCAAATTCAACAAAAGCTTATTAAAGACTTACTCTGTTCAAAAAAGCCCACAGCAGAACAAAAGAGCTTTATAAACCACATCAGACAACTCTCCTTAATTATTAATAAAAATCACACTAATAACTATTAAGGGCTCTCTCTGCTGCACACTACTTGAAGTGTTTTTCATATATAAATTTACATAAATCTTAAAAAACACATGATGTAGATACTACAACTATCCCAACATGTAGATTAGGAAACAAGCTTACAAATAATTCTACCACCATGCAAATTAACTTCAGGTCAGGAATTTGGGCATTTTTAAAGCATGTTTATTCTCCAAGAATATTATATGGACATTTTGTCTTTTACTAAAAAACTAGAAATTTCATTTTCATTTCATACACACATTGGAAGATAATACAAGGTGTTTTGATAGGAACTTCTCAATATCCCAGGTTTGATAGTATTTATCATCTCTACCTATGTTTTTAATTTCTAGTTCTTTCCCCCCATTATTATATTTTTCTCTTTTTTCCCCAAGATGTGTGATTGTTTTGTTCTTTTTGTATCCTGTTGACTTGATAAAAAACCATTACATATGGTTTGGAGTTCATATGGTTTTGGTATACAGCTATGACTACTCTAAACATGTTGCTGTATTTATAAGTTTTGGCATATAGTATGTTGTTATTTATTTTTACTGAGTTTCAAACTTCAGCTTTAATTTCCTACATGTTATTTGAATGTAAGATTTAAAAATGTAAGCAGAAGAGGGTTTTTTGGTTAATTTCTAACTTTATTTTCAGTTGATCAGAGAAAGTAGCCCATTTGATTTTTGCTATTTGAAATTTCGGGAGATTGCCTTTGCACTAACCATAGCCAATTTCTGAAATTTAGTTTGTGTCTAAAAAGAAAGTCTATTCTGGGTCTCCCTAGTGGCCTAGAGGTTAAGCCTCAGCGCAATCACTGAGATGGCTTGAGTTTAATCCCTGGTCAGGGAGCTAACTCACATGGTGCAGCAGACCTCTCCAGTCTTGCCTGCTGCTCCCCTTAGCAGTATGTTTCTCTAGATCTTCCTATTCTGCTCCCCACTTTGTCTCTGGTGAATCCTCTCAACATCCACCCACCCCCTAACTTCTGGTTTACATCCTAGTTCTTCTTTGAAAACAGTAAATAAAATCTTGAAAAATATATCTATTCTATGGCCCCGCTAAGCTATATCCATACATCAAATAAAACTGAAAAGGCGTTTTGTTGTTTAAATTCCTGAACTCCATAACATGACTTACTGATTTTTGCGTAGTCAAGTTACTCAGTATTGTAGCTTTATCAATGTCTTCTATTTCAGTCCAGTTTGCTTTTTACATTTTGTGGACACATTGCCATGCACACACACACACAGGCCCATGATTGCTACTTTTTCATGCTAAATAGTGTTTCTGTCAATGTTAGAGACTAGTGTTGCACCTATATGCCTCATTTGTTACTTGTGTTGTACAACTTCGATCAAACACAAAGAGCTAGAATATAGTCTTAACTGTATCCCTTTCATCTTCATACCACTGCAGCAACAACCCAGAATTATGTCAAAGTTGTGGGTACTCTCATTTGGCCATGACTCAGAGTCTAATGGTGTAGCAGTCACCTGCTTTCTCTGCAGTTTGTCTTCCTGTAGAAGGAATCAGTACTTGGGTGTGTTTGTAGGCAGGTGCTATTGATCTAACTCCTCTTCTCTAACAGTATAAGAATTTGATCAAGGATGGCCTACCTGCTTTTTTCCCCCCTGGATGAAGTTTCTCCTTGAAGAGAATGAAACTGTGAGACCCAAAGTGCCCATTCTAAGGAGTTATGAAGCACAGTGACTGCTGCTTACATAAGTCTAAGATTCCTCAAGTGTACCAGGAGCATTATTTATCCTGAATAATCAGAATTTGTTCCAGGTTTGAAGCAATCTTTTTCAATTAAGAAAAATCTGCTGCATTTATTCCAACATTCTGATTTACATAATCTCAGTTGTCAAAATATTATATAAAATTGATACAGAGCTTGCTTTGTTATGGGAATAGAACCAGGAGTGCAATACAAAACTTAGGTAGGACGGCCTACTCCTGCCCCGCCCAAACACACAAACACCAAATCTTCGCTATTCTGAGCATGGTCCCCAGACCAGCACCAGTGAGGCTGGGGAGCTCATGAGTAAAGCAAACTCATTGGCTCAACCCAGACCTGCTGGATCTCATCACCTCCTGGACAAGATCACCAAGCACCAGAAGTTTGAGCAGTGCTGTACCAAGCCACATCACCTCCACATTAAGTGTGAACACTGACTTGATAACCAGCCAACAGCACAGAGCTGGGGAGTGGAAAAGTCCCAGTGTCCCACCTCCAGAAGGATGGTGGCCTTTGTTGCTACACTGCACCATGCACCATTATTTCACTTTCCTTGTCTGTCCATCCTGCAGCCTTTCAGCAACATTTGCCTCCCAGGCAGCCTGAAAACCCCACAGGTCCTAAATGTCATATACGACACACTGCACTCACAGGCTATACATGCTGGCCAACTTCCAGGAGATAGTCTCTCATTCAGAAAACAAAGGGGAGATGTTTATCAGGAAAAAACAAAACTGGAGACTCTCCATCATTCCTAACTAACAGTCTGTGAAGCCTAAGACTTGTTTAGGATTATGAGACTGAAAAAGGAAAAACACTGAGGATTTTAAATATTGGAGACTTTCTGGGTATTTTGGATATATTCTTTCTCTGAAAATGGTAATTAATATGCATGTTCTTATGCTGAAGAATAAGGATAACTTTAACAGATAACAGGTGGCAAAAATCTGTCTATTCTTCTATCATTAAAAAATAGGCATTTGTTACTTCATCTATGTCCACGGTTGTGCAAGTTCTTCAAAGCATGGAGAAGATGTGGCTCTTATTTTCTTTCAAATATTCTTGTGCATGAAATTCAACCTTCTGTCTTCATAGCGGGTACTGCTGGTTTTAATAATAATTTTTTTTAGTTGAATCCCAGATTACCTTTCAGATATGATAGGTAAATAACTCACATGTGAATTGACTTACCATCTTACATACCATTAGCTGGTTCATGAATAAGTCACAGTGCTCACAACAGGCTGCTCAGTGGCACAATCTGAGGTCTTCTTGCATCTAAACCTTTTCAATTGCTTGTTAAAATGCAGATTCCTGCACTTACCCTCCTGTGTCTAGGCAGGGACCTCACTTTCTCCTTTTCCTAATAAGCCTGTCCTTTAAAATTCTTAAAAAAAAAAAAAAAAAAAAAAACCCTCCCTGGTGGTACAACAGATTAAAGTGCAGCACTGTGAAGCTATCCACAGTCTCAGCAGCCAAGTTCTATCCCTGGCCAATGGGGGTGACCCACATAGGGTGGCAGACTTCCCCTGTGCCACCCGCTGCTCCCCTCAGCAGTATATTTCAGTCAGTCTGCCTGTTCTGTTCCTAACTCTGTCTCTGGTAAATCCTCTCACCCACTGTGCCCCTGGCCTGTACCCCAGTTCTTATATGCATAAATAAATAAATCTTTAAAAAAATAAATAACTTTAGAAAGCAGATTCCTAATTATGCCACTTATGGGAAAAAAGATCTCTTAAGATGGGGCTAGAATGTACATTTCAACAACCACAGGTCCTTCTTATGCTCCCAGAATGGGAGGATTTCTGACAGCATCACAAAGACCTAAAGGACTTTGTAAATATCTGGCAGGAAACTCTGACAACCATGTCATAAAAACATCTAGATATTCACCTAGTTGACTCCCCGGCATTTAGGAGACCATCTTAATCCTTATTTTATCCCCCTACCACATTCTTCTCGGTATATGATGGCATAGTGCCTGCTGTAAGATACACAACAAATGCATTATTTAAAACATTGGTTTATAAAAGAATTTGGCTTAAAAACCATCTCTTAGTTAAAATACCTCAAGTGACAGGTATTTCAACCAACTCACAGAAATGTCTCTGTCTCCTGCAGTGTCTCTGAGGGGAGTCACGATATTCATTAGAGCCCAGTGTCAAGTTTGACTTATTTTTCACTGCACCCACTCCATTTAAAATAGAACTTAAATAGGACTCTCTCATCTAGATAAATAAGCAGATACAGTCCTGACCTGCTTTCTTTTGAGAAGAGAAAAGTGACTTCCCCAATGTGCCTCTTCCCTAGGCTATTCTGGGATTAATGACAACACAGCTAATAGGTAGTTTTGGGCTGGTGTTTGTTTTTTAGGGTCCTGGTGTGGGGTGGCATGGTATTTCAATGCAGCTAGCATTAGCATCTCTTAATAAAACAGGGAAGCCAGCCACAACCAACAACGATTATGCCTAAATCTCCCTTTTCAAAAATACCAATGTTTCTTTGTCTGTTTTGCAAATACAGCCAAATGGCTATTTATCACTGAGTTTGTATTATGCAACAGTTCCTGGTTGTTTACTTGGGAGCCAGGCACAGAGGATTCACTGACCAGGAGAGAGGGAAGGGTAAAACCAAACCAGATCTCATTTACCCTGATCATAGTCAAAGCAAACTACAGTAAGTGGCTCATCCACTTAAGCAACATTTCCAATGAGCTCCTGTGAACAGCGCCACAACCAGCAAGCCCCTGGGAGTACAAAGACTCCCTGAAGGATGATTCTACAAGCTCCAGCTTAAAGTCCTTTGCCTACAGCTCTCCTTTGCCTAAGTCAGAAATATTGGAAATATTTCTATTCTACACTATCTGTTGGCTTCTGGAGATGGGTACCATGTGTTGGAGGAAGAAGTGGACATGTAAAAACAAGTCTAAATGAAGTGATTCTGAGCTGGAAAAGATCATGCTTAGTGAGATAAGCCAGAAAGAGAAAGAAAAATACCGGATGGTGTCACTCATAGCAGGAGTATAATGGACCAGGCGAGAAAATAACAAAAATAATGAACAACCATAGACCAGAGACATTCTGTGGGGGTGGAGT
>NW_004567123.1:12209175-12249590 GCF_000260355.1 Condylura cristata
AGAGTGGCTTGGCTGGTGCTCTCCCCAATGTCCTGAGATCTCCCTCGTTAGCTCATTTCTGCACATTGTTCTACTGATGCACACCTATTAACTTTTTTGCAAAACCACCCTACTGGCTTCTGGAGAGTAGCAATTACCTGGGAATTTCAGTCCCTCCAGTACAAGCCCATAACTGGTGGGGATCAACTAGAACAGGAGTACACAGCCCCGTTTGTTTGATTTGTCTTGAGTGAGACAAACCATAGGTGTAATGTACATGCCAAAGTTTCTCTTGGGATTGTGCCAAGCCAAAGCTTGGTCCTCGTCTGCAATCACTGTCTGGTTTCTTTTTCACCTCACTCTCAGACACTCCCACTCCATTTCTGGCTTCTCCTGGGAGTACTTCTTCAATGAACATTTGCATGCGTGCCCTAGTCAAGGGTCTGCTTTGGAGGAAACCAACCTAAGACAACTCTCATGGGCTTGTAAGCTCTAACTAATTACGTATGGAAGACTCTAGCCAGGTACTAAAAGGAATCAACACACTGTTGCATCAAGAAAAGGGTGGGGCAGGAGCAAATATTCCCTATGTCCCAGTTGTGCCATAGACTATGGTAAGTACTGGCTAGAATTACTCGGATTTAAAGAATCCACAACAAAAATAATCAGATTGATTAGAAATTGAGAGTTATCAGAGTATTATCCTCACAGGTGGAAGGGAATCAGAGAGACAGAGGAGTTGGTTATACATTACATCATCATCTGGAACGTAAATCTTTTTCTTTTTTTAAAGAATTATTTATGCATACAAGAACTGAGGTACAGGTAAGAGATGTGATGGGTGAGAAGATTCACCAGAGACAGTGGGGAGCAGGACAGGCAAACTGACTGAAATACACTTCTGAGGGAGCAGTGGGTGGGTCAGGAGAGGTCTGCCCACCATGTGGGTCACCTCCCTGGCCTGGAATTGAACTTGTGCTGCAGTGGCTGTGGATGTGAATAACTTCATAGTGCTGAGATTTAATCCCTTGCACCACCAGGAATTGCCTGGAACTTAAAATCTTTTAACTCCTAATCTAGGGTTCATCTTAAAACAGCAAACATCAGAAAACTTAGGAGGAAGGGATTCACTCTTATTATCTGCCATGACAACATTCCTCCTCTAACAAAACTAAAAGTCTAGTTTCTTCTGGCTTAGGTATTTTCTAATCATTATTGGTTTGGGTACACAATGTCTTTTTATCCTGAATTAAAATGAGACATATGAGCTGTATAGAATTTGCCAAAGAAACACCTCTAGGAGTTTTGGCATTTTCTGTTATTTGTTACTTTCTTCTAGAAACACAGTGAGCAACTTGACAGGTAAATGGTGCTGATTTCACTGACCTCTGTTTTCATTGGAGATATTCATGAGGGCACCCAAGGCCAGATTCCCCAACCTGAACATATTATCCTAGTGAATCAGTTTTATAAAGCTCCGGGCTTATATATTATTATACTTTCCTAACAATCAAAGCATAAATACATACCAGATTATTTACTTAATCTCTTTTTTAAAATTGACGTTAATAGGTTCCTCTTTCAAATTTAGTCTTATTCTAAGTAAGATCTGTGAAAGCAGAAGTTTGACGTGCTTATATTTTCTTAATATACATTAAAAAAAAATTATCTATCATCCACCTAAGCTCATTTGGAAAACAACTGTGTGTGTGTGTGTGTATGTATGTGCCCGCTGCTCCTCTCAGCAGTGCACTTCAATCTGCCTGTTTTGTTCCCCACTCTATCTCTGTAAATCCTCTCACCCCCACCCCCACATCTCTGGTACCTCAGTTCTTGTATGCATAAATAAATCTTTAAAAAATATATTGTTGCACCTGTCCTGGATAAACCCACCCCCCCTCTTTTTTTTTTTTTTTTAAATTCAAGGTGTCTACTGGAGAGCACACAAAGCAGAAAACTGGGGCTTAAATGTGCTAGTAGTGTAGGTCATCCAATGAGGATTATAGCTTCTGTCTAATAAATATTTGCATGAAAATAAGAATTCATCTGGAAGTTTGCTTTTTTTAAAACAAAACCTCATTTCAAAATCATGGGAGAAAAGACTAATGGGCATCACCTACTTTAACAGAGGCTGCAGCTATCTACTAACTAATTGCTGAAAAACAGCCACCTTGCAGGAGGCAATTTGCAACAGATTCCAAAGAACAAAACCAACAGCACTGGGAGGACATTAAAGAAAAGTAAAATTTAACTCAATAAAGAACTTTAAAGAGATCTGTTCAAAGTTTGGGTTGGAGCCTTAGATAAAGTTGGATAAAGATATATTATGGAAATGTTCAAGGAAAAGCTGGTGGCCAATGGTGGAAAAGATTCATTAAAGGGAAGGAGACTAGTTGAACCAGAAGAACTGGTTCAAACAATCTGTAAATTGCTTTCTAAACTGAGGTCTCTAAGTCTCTGAAGGAAGTCAAGGTGCATTTGGTGTTGGTGCTGCAAGCAAGGCCTCACAAAAAAAAAGTGTACTTTGTAGCTGTATTGGGCTGTTACAATTAGCTGAGGGAAATATTTTAGGCCTCAGGATCTCTATCCTGTAACCCCATTTAGGAAAGAGTGCCAAGAGTCACACTATCTGCCTCTTGATAATAAGCAAGGAAACTGTTCCCTGAGTGTACAACAATCCAGGAAGGGACTGATTCACTTGAAAAGTTTGCCTCATGGCCATGAGAGAACAAAAAATACCAATACTAAATTTTAATTTGGCATCTCATGAGACACATAGGCATTCATCCTGGACTTTGGTGGAACTAATTATTACCACTTTTTCTGTTTTTTTCCTTAGATAATCGTTTTGTTATATCTCTCCTTGAAGCAAATAGGACCTATAAACAAATCCATTATATATCAACCTACTAAGCAATTAAGCTAAGAGAACTCACTGGAAAATTATTTGCTTTAGAAATGAATTCACTGCAGGGCTTCTTTAAATAGCACATCTCCTAGCTTGCATTCTAGCATTCTGCAGATCGTTAAGTTCTTGACAGAGAGAGTGGGAACAACAACAACAAAATCTGGTCAAAGTTCTAGGAGTCTCAGTTGATGGCAGAAGAACTCCAAAGGATGATAAAGTGTCATGGAAGTATCATGCGAGTCAGTGAGGATAGAAGACAGATTTGTGAGACTAGATTTATTGCTGAAGGTAATAACTAGTGTGACAGTAATTCCCCCACTGGATAAATTTGGCTTCTTTAGTTTTTGATTTGGCATTCACTATCATTAATATAGAGTGGGCTTAAAAAGTACTTTGGTGACTGGATTAAAAAGAAGTGGTACATATATACAATGGAATATTACTCAGCAATCAAAAAGATAAACACATGCCTTTTGCAGCAATATGGTTGGAGCTGGAAGGGATCCTGCTTAGTGAAATAAGCCAGAAAGAAAAGGAAAAATACCGGATGGTTTCACTCATAGCAGGAGTATAAAGGACCAGGGGAGAAAATAATAATAATAACTATATGCCAGAGACATTTTATGGGAGTGGAGTGGGGAATAGGATCAAAAATGGGGAAGGGGGAGTGCACTGGACTATGGTGATGGCACACGGGTGATTTGGTGATGGGAAGCCTATGGGAATTACAACTGGGATGGGAAAAGGCACAAAATTATGTAAAAATAAATTATTATATTGTTTTTAAAAAAAGTAGTTTGGGGTAGACCTTGTGGGCATGGAGCCTGGGATTTTTTTTTCTTACAAACTACATAGAAAGTATGGACTGAAAATATTAGAAGAAAACCTTCCGGGGAAAAATGGTGAGATGTTCATGATGCATAAACCTCCACAGAATATGAGTTTCCTTTGTTTATGTCTACCCTGGATTTTATGTTTGATTATGAATAAAAGTTAAAAGCATCACTCTGTATAAAATGGATGCAATCAGATGATAAAGCTGATTCAAAGGTAATTCGTGTATGCTAATGCTGGAATGAGATTGCTGTATTAAATACAAAGATGGTTATCTTTTCTACTGACAGAAATCATTTTTAGCACACACCAATCAACAATTTAGTGAATATAGGTAGTACGTAGATAAGAGTCTGAAACCTGATCAAAGTTAATAGTAAGTCAAGTAGAAAGAATTAGATAATCCTTAGTGGGTCCCTCCCCTTGATGTGGATAGACCTTTTGCTTTATTTGCAGGTTTTGGATAATTTTTGTTAATAATAGAAACAGGTGAATTTTTCTTTGCAATTTAGTTGCAGTCTCAAAGTGAACTTTTTCTGCTTTCGAATGCTGAATGAATGCATGCTTTCTCCTGGCATGGTTTGTGAAGGAGAGTTTAAAATATCTTTTACCCTGACTTCTCAAATCTTGGCAGGGGAGGTCAAATTCTCCTAAGGAGTTTTTGAAAATTCCAGATGCCCATGAAACAGCATAGGCCAAATCAATAAGAATCTCGGAGACTGGGTCCCAGGTCATATTATATTCTAAAATTTCCCGAGTGATTCCAATCTACAGCCAAGATTGTAACTACTTAGAATTTATCTATCTATCTATCTATCTATCTATCTATCTATCTATCTATCTATCTATCTATCTATCTATCTATCTAATATCTATCATCTCTGTGTTTCTAAATTTATCTTTAAATTTAGAATCATATGGATACATTTTATCCAATATTTTCTTTTATTATTGTGTTTAATTTTCTCATCCAGCTAAAAAATTTTAACATATATTGAAGAGCTAAAGTTCTAATTTGCTATTTTCCAAACAGCCCCTTTTCTTAAGATTATTTGTAGAGTAATTCATTCTTTCTCCATTAGTATATGACTCAAAGACGATTAAAATAAAATAGGCTAACTCACTATACTTTGTAAGAGTGGACAGACATAGTGATACCCTTAAAAAGAGTTTAAACTAGTATAAACTACTTTGACTGTCTCTGTGTCTCTGTTTTAACCATTACTTTTTGGTAGAAATACCCAGCTTTGGTTTTAACTCTGACTTATGGAATTGCTAGGTGTTAAAAAAAAACAAAAAACCAAACCTCAAAGCTTATTCTCTCTAAGATGGTTTTAATCTTTCTGCAAGCAGTTTTTAGATTTGCCAGTAACAAGCCTCCCTAAATCCATCTGTTCTACTCTTAAATATTCTCCCTTAAATGATGTGTTTCAGACCCTTGCACTAACTATGAAGCTTTTCTATATAATGTCCAAGGTTGACTTATTACAACGTAGGATTTACTGATATCCATTTATAAATACATATATATTATTTTTAAAAGTTTCTATAATCATTATAATCCTATTGTTCTGTGCTTAATAGCCTATTTAACGTCATTAAATGAAGCCTCACTTTATCAAAGTCACATTACAAAAGATAAGGAGGCCAGAATTTTTAATTATGCTCAAGTGAACAGAACATTTTTAATGAATACAGGACACAAATCTCCCCTTTAACCACAAGCTTTCTCTGCTACATTGTGGGAAAGGTCGACTCACCTACAAAGTTTTTAATGAGTTGTACATGATTAGCACTGTTACTCTTTATAGCTTAATGGAATCAGAGAAACCTTTATTGTGCATCTCCTATTGGCAGACATTGTACAGACCACTGGTGATTGTGAACTACAAAGAGGAACAGCTGGCTTCAGTGAATTTCCACAAACCTGAGAAGCCCTGAGAAGCCAGAAGAAAAGGAATGTGTGTGTGTGTGACTGTTTTAGAAAGTTGGAGAAGCTAATGCCCACTCATTTGCCCTTTTCCACACAGTCTCTCTCTTGATAAAAAAGAAATTTGCTCATTTAGAGAATTTAGACAAGATGGTGGACAAGAATTAAAGGTGTCATGTGTGGTGAGGGGTTCAGGAATCCCCTGATGTCCCATGATGCAATCATATTTTAAAGTGCTTTCCAACACAAGTGTCCATGTGAGATCACCCCGACTTCTAGAAACATGGCAGGTCACAGTCATTATCCTCACTGATGCATCTGCTTGCACTTGGTGATCCTTTTACCAAGAGCCCGGCTATGTGTGACCCTGATGCCTTCTAGAAAAGAAATCCCTAGATGACATTTCAAGTCCTCTCAGCTAGCAGATGGTTGGGCTGAACCCTATTGTGGTTCATCAGTCCTTTCACTGCACAGGAAGGAAGAGCAGTTTCAACCCCAGCTACAGCTAAGCTGAAGGAGGAAGCTAGGGGAAATTTCCTGAGGTTAAGGCTGCACAAAGCAGAGGCTATCTGTTTGGGAAGAACTTTCTGAAACTCCCGAAATTCCCAGAATATGGGGAAAAGCCCCCAGACTCAAAAAGCAGGCTTGACTAGAAGAGGGTACCTTGCTTTAGGGACAGGATTTTATTCACCAGAGGATGCTTATTCACTGGAGAATGCTTTCTCTATCCACTGCATGCCTTCCTATCCTTCTTCTACTGCAGACCCCAAAGTGTTACAAAGCAAGTACTTCAAGATGGGGTCAACTGCTCAAAAAGAGCCCTCGCTTGCCAGACACTTTCCAAGTGGACCCTCCTCTTTTGGTATTCCACACATTCTCAGCGGTCACTTCTCTGTTGGAAGTGAGAGAAGGGGAAAAGAGGAGCCAAACTCAAGCCAAAAATTTATTAAGAATGGGGTCATCCCTGGTGGCATAGTGGGTTAAAGCACAGCACTAACAAGCTAAAGCCACTTCAGCATGAGTTCGATTGCCACCTGCCTAGGAAGTGACCCATGGCGTGGCAGACCTCTCCAGACCCACCCACTGCTCCCCTCAGCAGTGTACTTGTCAGTTGGCCTGTTCTGCTCCCCACTCTGTCTCTGGTGAATCCTCTCACAGCCCCTGCAAAGACTGGGCTGTACCCCAGTTCTGTATGCATAAATAAATAAGTCTTTAAAAAAAGAATAATGGTTATTAATATTCTAGCTGATGCTTTTGTAGATTTTTTCATTTATGCACATGAAATATCTAAGTAAGAAAACAGAATTTTTTTTACATATTATTACATACATTGCTTTTTAATATCTTCTATGTCAACATAATTTTAATGGCTATTTTTTAAATTTATGAATTACTAGAATCTATTTAATATATCCTTATTCTTGCCATTTCATCTCTCATTTTACTAGTTGTGTTTATCTCATTCTGTGATAATTTTTCTTATAACATAAATGTGTGGAATAGAAAAAAAAAATATGTGTAAGTGGCTTATGGAGGGAGAGATCACTCCCAGGGGAGACTAGGGAGAAGATGGAGAAAGCAGGTGGAGAAAAGGGAAGAAGCTGAGCAAAGGGGGAGACCCAGCTCCGTCTACCCCCTCATCCTGCATGGAGTCCTGGAGGTTTAAATGCACCTTAGGGTATGTTCCAGCTCAAGGTCAGGGAACAGAGCTTTTAGACTCCCACAGTCAGGGTTGGTGTGAGCCACAGTAAGCACAAATATGACCCAGACATTTCTGAAGTTCTGGAAGAGTGTGGCAGTCCTCTTGACGGTTACCGTGGGCAACCTCTGGTATAAATAGAGCCACCCGTTGCCTTTAGCTGCAAAACCTGAAGAAACTATGGGACACAATGGGGTCTCATGAGTGACACTACAGCAACCTCTGAAGCTAAATCTTGCGGTTCTGGGCAGGGCATCTCCCAAGAACTAGGTGGAACCATGTTGCCAAAAGCAGATGGCAAGTCATCTGTGGCCTCTGTGGGAACACAGAGCATATCCTGCTCAGGGAACCCTGCCAGTCAGTAGGGTAGAAGACCTCGCCAGGTCACCATGACACCTGCCTGACGCCTTTGTGGGCGTCAACCTCTTCTCCGGCCCCACGATGTGCATGACAAGTAGAGTTCAGAACTGTGTTTATCCTTAAACTGTCTATGCTACTGTTAAACAACTTGTGTTAGTACCCCAAACATACCTTTTAAAGTATTATTGAATGGCACCCCATAAAGCAATTGTCCTGCATACAAAAATTACATTGTCAATCGTCTTTGCTCTGAAAAGGTTTAACATGTCAGGGGCCCTAAAGGTAGCATGTAGTATCTGTCACCCTGTATGTGATCACACATCTTCATATTTAATGGTCTAACCAACTCTACAGTGGATGCCTTCATTAGCTCCATTTACAAATAGAAACATGGCACAGAAGGACTAACAGAATGGCCCATGAGTTCATAGTGGCAGAGTTGAGCTTTGAACCCAGAGAGACTGAGTTCAGAATCTTCAAAACCAGACCCTGGGTTAAAGTGCACTGGACGGAGAGACCTCAGACCTTTGGAGTAAATTGTGGATGTGAAATCCACTAAGATTTGCTAAGTGGATGCTACTTTATGCTATCTATCTATCTATCTATCTATCTATCTATCTATCTATCTATCTATCTATTGAACCATTTTAAAAGGACAGGTTTATTAGGAAAAGGAGAAAGAAAAAAGTGAGACCCTTGGGTAGACACAGTCTTGACAGAAGAGATACTGGGTGAATTCCACTGTACAAGTTAGTTCCCACTTTGGTCCTCCTCTTCCCCTCTCACAGTTCACAAATGAGGAGTGGGAGATACAATAAAGAGAAGGGATTTAAGATTATCCAGCTCCTTGGGCCTCATCTTGGTTTAGGGTTTTTCTTCTCACATTATTGCATTCTGGCTCCTCAGCCATCATCTTCCATAAAATTAACAACTAAGAACTATTTATATTACGTGGTATTTAATATAATAGGTGCTAGATTCTGTGCTAACTCCACATGAATTATTTTATTTAACCCCAGTTCTATACCTATGATATAGTACCTTTTTGTTGATGTCATCAGAGAATTTGAGCCTTAGAGAATTTTAACTATTTCTCCCAAGATGACACAATGAACAACCCCAAACCCTTAATCTATTTGATTTTAGAATTAATTATTCTAAGTAGTGTCAAGAAAAATTTCCCAAAACTAGGAATTAAAGCTAAAAGAAGCTAATACCTTTTATATCATACCGGAGCACTGTCTTCTAGGCTCACCCAAGAATCATCTAATTTTCTAGGGAAAGGGGCCATTATTTGGCTCATTGTTTTTTCTCCATTAACAGTTTTATTGAGGAGTGATTGATACACAATAAACACACATAGCTAAAGTATAAAATCTGCCTTTGTTACATGTGCACTGTGGTGAAAACATCACATCAAAATAATATCCATTGTCCCCAAACTTTTTACTATTTCTAGAAACTAGATGGCAAAAAATACTTTGCAGAAGACCTATCAAATGACTGGTAGAGATGCAAATGTTTTCTCTTTGGTAGAAAAGATAATCCTGACTGTTAAAACTTTACTATCTTATAGGATAATCAGTTTTGTATTTAATGAATTTATCTTAACAGTCCTCTCTTGACTTGCCTATATAAATCTTTGCTCCTCAAAGATGTGTGAATGAGCTTTATCAGTGGAATTCTCACCAATGAAGCAAACGAACATTTGACATACTATGGGTTGATTTCAGATGCATGTTTTAACTCTTTGGAATTATAGTTTATCATTACAGTGTGTGTGTGTGAGAGAGCGCAAATGTGTCAGTATATCATTGTGCCCCCAGATATTTCCATAGAGCAAATCAGGGTGCATATTTCTATATGGCTCTGGAAGGCCACAGCAGCCATGTGTGAAAGAAGCATCTCATTTATTCTTATTTGGCACTGATAGTGTGACTTGGCAAACACAGGTATCCAGAGAATTTGTACCTTGAGTCTCTTCAGGATCCTGTTCTTTCCATTCTTCCACATTTGAGATTTCCTGTCCTGTCATTGCACAAATATCTAAAATTTCCATAAACTCACTTTCTAGGAGGACATATTGTATTTAAACAGACTTTTCTGAGCCTCTGGTTCACATAGCTATGATCTCGAGGGGATATGATAAAAAGGAAAGATTTCATAAATAACAAAGTGGAAAGACAAAAGCCACCCAGGAAAAGCTAGCCTGCTTTAATCACAAATGCAAACATAGAGCCCTTCAGATAGATTTATGTGTTCCTTACCAGAAGCAGCAGCAGGTTTGTTTAACATTTTCTAAGGAATTGAATCTCATACTTATTAATCATTGCTCCCTCAGGAACAAAACTGATAAAAATGCGTACCTATTTATTTTTCCCATAATCCTCAGATCACTTTTATTCATTTGCCATAATATCACTCCCATTCCAGTCTTGCCTTCTTTATCTGACCAGCTCACCTCAATCTTCAAAATTCAGCACAAATGGCATGTTCTGGAGGAGACCAGTGGCCTGCACTGAGGTCCCCTCTCATGCCTGTGTTCTCGGGTTTTCTATCCTACTGTTTCTCACTTATGCTACATAGACCTCTGCAATCTGCATCCCTCACCCCCCACTCCACCTCGTGATAGATCCTCAAAGGCCACCCTTTTATTCCATGTGACCTGCAGGCAGAAAACATCGAGTCAATGTTTTTGAGGGCCAGGGTCAGAGGTCATGCTTCTTTGTAACATTTGTGTTTGATATGATCCTGGACTCTTTTGCTTGAAAAGCTACTCATGTATGTGTGTGTTAGAAATATATATATATATATATGTATGTGTGTGTATATATATATATATTTCTTAATGGATTCCTGCAGCTGTTTTGACAACTTCCTTTGACCATTTAAGGCAAAACATTCTCAATAAATTTGAACACGTTGATAATAATTTAATAATTAATAATTAATAATTTACACACACATATATAAACATATATAAACCCACACACATATATAAACTCACACACATATATAAACCCACTCCTCCATGCACACACATGCCACATACAATACACACACACACACACACATACACATTTACTCACTGGTCTCAGTATCACAGAGCGTGAAGATAGAGGACATAAGGGTAGAGGCAAACACCAGAGGAGCACTATAAGATTTCCACTGCAGAGGACCTGGAACCCATTCTGGGTCCTTTGGGTGCTACTCTGTGGGGACAGAGAAACATAGCCCTACAGTTTATCAGAACTTCTGGTCCTCAGCAGATGGAGGTGATCAAGGTCTCCTGAACATGAAACCATGAAGTTCCACCTCAACCACTACCTAGACTCACAACCTTCAGAAGTGCCCTGGATGATAACCAGTGCCACTGAAAATACACTCAAGACTATGATTGAAAAATAAGTTCTAAAAGTAAGTGCATTCTGAGGAAAATGAATTCCTTGAGTAACTACTGAATCTGAGATTTTGAAAGTTGATGCCAGTCTTGTTTTATTTCCCTAAGAAGGACATTGGCTGAAGGAATACCACCTGCTGAGTGGTCCAGGCTTGGCAGTCTGGGCATCACCACAGAACTGACTAGAAGTACAAGTCCCCCTTTGGAACTGCTGAGAGTGGCTCAGGAGTGGATGTTTTAGCAAGCTTTCCACTTGATCCTGATGGACTCCTGCTCACTAGTTTGAGATGTGCAATTTCAAACTTTGCAGAGGGGCACCTGATCTTGTTGGGAAGAAGGCCTCTCAAGAGATCAGAGGTGCTAAAAATGTAGCTGCATAAAAATCACCAGGAGAACTTGTTAATACAGATTCCTGGACTCCAACTCGTGACATTCTGGTCCAGTAGTTTTGGTAGGGGGCTGATGAATGTGTATTTTTATCAAGTTGCAATGATTCTGTTTGTCCTGAATCACACTTTGAGTAATAAGCACAAACAACCAGAAAGTTATGAGCTAATTCTACATGGCTACTAAAGCCATGTACTTGATCAAGTTAGACATCATGAAGCCTTTGTGATCACAGGGAGGTTTTTCTTTTATCCTTGTAAGAAACTCAGTGAAATATTACAAGGTGCTTTGCTGTTTAAAAATAGCATTGGGGTGTTCAGAGCAAGTTCCTTTTCTGTAGCTTCAAAAGGCAACACCTTTGTGCATTTTTTCCCCTCTCAGACCTTTTCTTGATAAGGAAGTCACTTAAATATCATAGGAGCAGACTGCTGGGGGCAGGGCTTATAATATTGACCAAACCAGGGTTTCCCAGATAAAGCCCCTCAGAAAATGAATAAATGAATGAAGAATGAATGAATAGTATACCTGTACCCCCTATTAATGCCTGGTTCTCAGAGACATAGCAAAGATCTGAACTATCTCCTTGAACACCACAGACTCATCAGAAGAAATTCATGGATTAAAAAACTAGGTGACGGGCCCTCCCTAGTGGCGCAGTGGGTTAAAGCACAGAACTATGAAGCTAAAGCGACTTCGGCTTGAGTTCGATCCCCACCCCAGAGGTGACCCACATAGTGTGGCAGACCTCTCCTAACCCACCCGCTGCTCCCCAGCAGTGTACGTCATTGATCTGCCTGTTCTGCTCCCCACTCTGTCTCTGGTGAATCCTCTCATGGCCCCTGCAATTCTGACTTGTATCCCAGTTCTGTATGTATAAATAAATAAATCTTAAAAAAAATAACTAGGTGAAAAACAAGTTCATTGTTTTCTATGAAAGTAAAGTGGCAGAGATATAACCTAGAGTCGACCAGCTCTGTGTCCATGATTTATTTACTGAACCTCTCTGAACTTCTGTCCTTTCATCTGTGAAGCAGAATTAACAGCACATGCCCAGATGTGTCTGTGAAAAGAGCTACTCAATATGGTTCATGGACCAGCCTCAGCATCACCTGGGAAGCTGTTAGAAATGCATGTTCTCAGGCCTCACCTCAAGTTAATCATAAAGTCTGAGTGAGGCTCGGCAATCTGTGTTTTAACAAGCCACCCCGGGGATTCTGATGCATCCTGGAGTTTGAGTAACACTGGCATGAGAAACAACAGTACATTCTAATGGTCAAGAATGGTTAAAGAATGCCTCCCTGGTGGCGCAGGGTTAAAGTCTCAGTGTCCTCAAGCTATCTCCAGCCACTGAAGCATGACTTCTATCCCTGGCCTGGGGACCCAACTCCTCAGCAGACCTCTTCTGTTCTGCCCACTGCTCCCCTACATCAGCTTATTCTGTTCCCCACTGTTGTCTCGAGCGAATCCTCTTATTCCCCACACCTTTGGCCTATAGCCCAGTTCTTGTATGCATAAATAACTAAAAATAAATCTTAACAAAAAAGAATGGTTTAAAAAGTGAGGCCACACTCTTTCAAATGGAGCTCCATCACTTACTTGCTGTGTGACCTCAGGGATTTATAACCTCTCTGTGCCTCATTTCCCTCACCTCATAACTGATTGTTACTGAAGGGATTGAAGGAATTAATGCATGTGAAACAGTCAGCATGAGGTCTGACACACAGGGTTCAACAAATGGTAATATTGGATTTTTGTAGGTAAAAACAGGGCAAGGCTATAACATAAACATATGTAATAAATATTTGTAATTATTGTCTGTGGAACCTGAGATCAAGAGTCATCATTTTTAATACTTTGCACACTTCTGCAATTAGCAGGAATGCTTTTATAACCAGAACAAAACACTATGAAAATAATTTGTGTAGAAGGAAGGAAAATGGTAGCAACTGAGTTGGAATAATTGGGGTTGGCTGTGGAATATTTTATGGGTCTCCCTTCATCTCCCTGCCCAGGCCCCCAATCCTAGAGTCAAGTATGCCTTGTATTGTTTTGCAACATTAAGTGTGAGTTTGTTTATTCTCATATAATCAACTAGGAAAAACAACATCTCATTATCCATGGATATTTGCCTAAGTTGCTTGAATGGATTGAGGTGTTCTCCATTCTACTTTGTATTCATGCCACCTCTAGCTAAACAAACCCAGATAGCCTACTGGATCATGAGATAAACTGCATAAACTATAGATACATCCTGTTTGCTAAGGCCCATACTAGACCACATCCTGGATGATCCAGAAACAGACAGCAAAGCCCAACTAACTAGGAAAATTGTATGGCTGAACTCATCCCAAATTACTGACTTGTAACATTATGACTAGATAAAGAACTGTAGCTACTGTATTCGGGGGGTTATTTGTTACTTAGCAAAATGGAAATACTGGATGTTCCCATGAGTTTGCTGTAATTTCAACATCCTGTTCTACCTTCCATTACCATCAGTCAAATTCTTTTCACTCTTGTATGTTAGAGTTTTGGAGGCAGTTGGACTGCCAGTCTGTGTAAGTGGTGGGCAGCAAGTAGAGCAGAATAATGAATGCTTGGAAGGCACATCCGTAATGGAAGGTGCTGTCTTCACATCCTTTAATGAAAGAAAATAGGCCCAGAGAAAAAAAAAAAAGCCTGACTTCATATAAATTTTTCATATGGCACTCAGGAACGAGTGATTCTATTCTTAGCCCTTTCCTCTGTTGAAGCTGGAATTTATTTCTAGTTTAATGTCCATCTTGGCCTAAAAGGAAATACTGAAGTTATGGCCAGGACAGGAAGGATGTAGTTGGAAAAATAAACTGTTATCTCATTTCATTTTAGAAGTCTGAAAAAAGTCATAGCCCCCCTGGACCCAGATATCACTACTGATCTGCCCAAGTGATACTTGGCACCTCTTCACCCCAAGATGCCCATCCACTCAAGAGAGCTCGCTGACTGCATGCTGGACAGGCTTCACTCATCTTTTGGAGAGTAGGAAAGATCCTTGCTTAGCTGCTGAGATATTGTTTATTTTTTTTTCCTAACATTTGAGTCTATCAGGTTTTAATGAGATGAATGAGACCATCAGGCATTCTCCGAAGCATAGAGTTGATATACAGCTGACTTACTATATGCCATCCAGTGCTAATTCTCATCTTAACCCTATAATCACTGAAAATGAGGAATAGGAAGGTTAAATAACCTGCCCCCTCCCTCACAGGTCTGAGGCCAAAAAACCAACATGAACACAATTAAATCTTACCAGAGGCCAGGAAGTACCTGGGACACAGTGGGTGTCCTTCCCATACTGTGTCTGACTGACTCTGGGAGTTCTAACCAGGATGCTACACTCAGGGGCTGGCAGACACTTGTATCAAGGGAACATTAGTGATGTTTTATTCTCTTTTCTGCCCTTATCTTTCCACTTATAAGGCCACTTAAGCACCTATATTCTTTCTGGATTTTAAGGGGACCATGAATTTTTTTTTCATAATTTTGACTTTTATTCAAAACAATAACCTGGTGAATGAAATTCATTATGACTTGAAAGGTAGCAATTTGGTAGGGAGTTTAGGATAATTGTCTGCAGAGCGAGTTTTCCCAGCAAGTTGGAAGTTTTCATTTAGGTTGTTAAGTGTGCTATGGGTGATAATAAAAGCACCCTCTGGCCTACCCCCCAACACACACCCCTGCACAGCCACTGTGGTTTGCCTATTTTCTTTCTTCCCTATAAGATGTTTTGATCAAACATCAAAATTTCTCATTCTCAATAGATCATTCAATTTTTATAGATAAGGAGAATCACACAAGTGCCAGTTACTGTTCCTCTCAATAAATGGGTCACCTCTTTTTTCTCTTTCTGTCCATCTTCTCCCCCACCTCACATACATGATAAATGTGCACAGAACACAACCCCCCCCACACACAACCTTTCTTTGCTCTACATCAAGAAAATTCAACGTGAGATTGAAATGTAATGAATCAGAATCAGTATGTGTCCAGTGAAACCATTGGAATTCTGAGTCTTCCCAGCAGGCCTCAGACATGAGTGGAATTAACATATTCAAGCATAAAATGAACTTCAAGGAACTCCACTAAATAATGCCAGCACTCAGGGACACCCATTCTGTGGCTGAAGGGCATAGAGCTTGGAGGTTTCAGCCGTCAGTAAAGGTAAATTTAAAACTTCAATCATGGTGTGAATTAACACACTTCTACTCCTTGCCAATTTTGGAAGCAAAAAAAAAAAAAGATTTTTTTTTTTAAATGAGGACAAATTGGGACAAAGGCAAGGACATATCTATGATTTGCATGTGAGATTGAGGCTTCAAGTTTGAATAGTGAATAAGCACATTACAGCACCATATTGTAAGTCTATTTATGATAAATTCATTTAAAAACATTTATCAAACACTTACCTCATGGGGATTTTCAGGTTTTGTATGTGAAAGATGGATAAGACTGCACTTGTCACCAAGAGTTTTGTGGCTGAGTTCAGGTGCAAGAATATGAATGTCAGGACAGATGAGTGTGAGGAGTTAAATGTGGTATTTTGAAACCCACACTGTCTGGGAAACAGTACTTTTCTTAGCCGCCCAAGCTCAAGTGAACATTCATTCTCCCAAAACATAATTTGATAGTTAATTTAACTTCTCACAATTAGAAACTTCGGTTGCATTACCACACTCCTGACATACGATCGGAGGGCTGGGTGATTTTCTTAAGTGTGGAAAACATAGCAGGAGAATGTGTTTTGAGTGGTCCATATTCTTTTATGCTGGACCACAGTTATTAAAAGAGGTGCCCCATCCATTCTGATCTCCTGAAATCAGAGGCCTACTATATTTTCCAAAGTGCACATTCGAAAATTGAGAAGGCAGGAGAAAAAGTAATAGGACACTTACCATAAAAAGGATACTTAATGTCCATTGGCTTGGGTAGAGGGTTATGATAAGGTTTCTTAATCTTTTTCCAAACACCCCTGCTCTCCTCCACCTCCTCTCTTGCTGGCATGTGCTCACCTAAGATAGCGCATGTTTTCGCTTTCCCTGATCAGGCTAAACTCCCCTTTTAAACAGTCTCGCAATACCCTGTATTTCTGTGTTGCTCTGGGCACGGGCTTGGAGCTGGACTCAGTACAATCCTGGCTCTGCCACTCCACTTACGCCTGTAGTAAAGTGACAGGGGCAGCAGTATTAAGATGGTCCTACCCCTTGCCTGTCCCTTTTTGCGATGGAGCTGGGCGAGTCTCTCCAGAACAGCTCTCTTCACTCTATCTCACAGTCTCAGATACTATCAGATCTCTTGGGTGGGAGACACTGATTACTATTTAGGTGCACCTCATCCCCACCTCCATTTATGCTTCCAGCATGAATTTGTTCCTGAGAAGTTGGGTGAATGGGAACACCGTAAATCAATTCCTATTTTGAGTGCATAATGGGAGCTATTTAAAGGTATTTTGAAGAGAACCTGTGGGTAAGGAGAGGTTCCTCCTGTAACAAACCACTCACGTTAACTCAATTTATTTTTAAAAATTGGAACTTTTTTCTTTGGCAGCAAGGCACTTTATAATAGTCTCGTCATCTCCCTTGCTCAGCTCAGGTAAGCCTCGGCTTCTGTAACAACGCGGGAAGTGCCCCACCCAGATCCCCCTTACTCTTTCCAGGTGGGAGCTGAGCTTAATATGGTTTACAGTTTACACATGTGACTTCTCCTGAGCCCGCCCCTGATGGGCCACCCCTCCTGAGTGGCCTGAGAGTCCACATACCCCTGCACCCCCCGTGGCAAGTGACTGATGATACAGGACTGCGGAAGTCCCACCCTTCTTGCCTCAAGGTAGGACAGGCTGTGATGCTGTTCACACTCTGGAGTCCTCCGCGGGGTCAGGCTGAGGCTGGTCCCAGTGGAGAGCACTCCCTTGCTGGGCCCATCCTGCTTCCCTGCAGTCCTTATAAGCTGCATCTGAGAATCCTGTTGTGAATGATTTGCAAACAGATTTGCTGTAAATAGAAACCCAAATGCCCATCAATTCCATCAGCTCCAGGCGGTGAGTAAGGGGACAGGAGTTAGGGCCCTGCGTGACAGTGTTCACATACTGGCCACCTCAGTTTAGCTGAGAAACTAGAAGTCATGTCATCTCTCTGGGTCTAAATTTCTTTATCCACAGTCACTCTCCAGAATCGTGATTGCCTCCTAGTGAGCTCTGTTTCCTCTCTTGCTCTAAACAGTCCAGAATGACCTTATAAAAAGATAAATCAGAGCACACCAATCCCCTCTTTCAACCCTCCAGGAGCTTCCCAGTGCTCTCCAACAAAAACCAGACAGCTCATTGGTTGATCTGTTTCTAACTCTCCAGCCTCATTTCACCCCCTACTTCCTTGTGCCAATATGGATCTATTATGGTGTGGAACACACCAACCTTGCTCCTGCCTCAGGGCTTTGTACCAATCTCTCGTGACTTGTCCCTTCTCCTCCTGAGCCTGTCACCTTCTCAGAGAGGCCTTCTTTGATCTGTCTCACATTTTTCAACTCATCCCACTTTAATATCCTGCTCATGCTCCACCATTTGATACTGTCTTTATATGCCTTTTCCCAACAAAATGCTAATCTCCATGAGAGACCTTGCCAGACATGTCCACCCATTCTCCCAAGGCTTAGAGGATCAATAGATGCTCAATAAATAAGTTGCAAATGATAGAAGGAGGTATAATAAATAAGTAGGATCCTCAATAAATAAGTTGCAAATGACAGAATCAGCAGGTACAACGAGCACCGGTTTTAGGATGAGCATATACGATGTGGGACCCACTCTGTGCCCTCTGAGGCTGAGGAGGCATTGATGGGCTGCTTATAAATCACAGTACAAAAGTGCTACCCTTACGCTCCTGTCAAACCTCCACTGCCATCTGGTCCCTTAAAATATGACATCCTCCTGCCTTTTTGGCCAAGGTGTCTACTGCTCTCTTTGGCTAAAGGCCTCCCTGCTTTGACAGGGCTCTGTATACCAAAGGCCACACTGACCTCCCTTGAATGGGGTCGTTAGCCTCCAAGCTCAGCAATGTGGAAACTCAGTGAGACCACAGGGCATTCTCAAGAACAACAGGAGCTGCTTCACAGAGCACTTCTGTAGCTCATGTCAGGGACCCCCAAAGCCTACAGTGATTGCTGGCTTCACAGAACGATTGAAGCCATTCACATTGCACCCCGTGTCGCTAACAGCAAACACTGAAAGTTGAATCCTCTACAGCCCCCTGCCTGTTCTCCAGGGCTCTGTGCGCCTTGCTGCTTCTGGAACGATGATTGTGGATTGAGGCAATCAAAGTTTAAAAAATTGCATGTGGGTTTTAACTCTGACTGGCAGGCGGGTCTGCAAACACTAAAATGACCCAGTTCAGAAGGAGGCATGGCCACTGAGCGATGGTCATTGGGAGGTGTGGGACTATGTAAAGTGAATCCAGGCACTAACTAGGTAGGAGCATGCTGGAGAAAGAAGGAAGCAAACCAGGCTCCCCCAGTGTGGGAGGCAGAATTCTTCACAGAGGGCTCTCCAGAGTCCCACTCTTGGTATACAAGATCTGTATGTAGCCTCCCAGTGAGTGATAATAGCATCTGTGAATAAACAGGAGGTCACTCTGACTAGGTTATGTTACATGGCCATGGAAAAGGTGAGGCAATCGGTTGGTGTTGAGATAATCAGAAGGTAGATTATCTGTTGAAGGTCTGACAAGCAAGTGAAAAGCGGGTGAAAGCCCCTAAAAGAGCCTCATGCTGCCTCTCTGAAATCAGAGAACTTCTACCCTATAAAGGTCTCCCTGTTCCCTGCTTAAGAAGGGCTCATGGAGGTTGTTGTGTAGCTTGGGGCCTTTGACCCAGTCTGTTTCCAGCAATGCCTACTCCTGACAGCCAGGGGCAGTCCAGGCCTATGCCATATGACCTTCTAGAACATCTTCTATAATTGGAAATGTTGAGAGAACTCACCCTGTTCCCCCAGAGTGAATAGTAAATGACTACACATAGAGCCCTTGGCTTAGTGTCTGACAGCATTTGAAATCTGAAATAACTTCTTAAAATAATTCTCCACTGCTGGTTCCCCAGTCAGCTGCCATCACATTAAGCCCAGAGCATGCCATCATTGTTCTTCCTATTTTCTTTTCATTTAAAGCAATTAATTATCCGAAATGTCACATGTGATGTGTTTGTTTGTGAACCTCATGTGTTTACATGAAATCTAACTGTTCTCTAAAGCTGCAGGTAAAGGTCAGGCAGGAAAGCTCAAGAGGGAAATACAAAACGAGCAGGCACTCTCTTTGCTCTGCAGACAGTTCACACTCACAGCCCTTTTCAGGTCCAGGCCCAGTTGGGCTCAGGTTCTTATGTCTACAAGGTGGTCGGGGCAGGTCAATGGCACCTGTTCTTTTCCTTGTCTTTAAGGGACCTGTTAAATGAGATTTTTTTTTTTTGCCTTTAAACATCCTGATTAAATGTGAGTTTTTACGAATAGCTCAGGTTTCTGATTTGCATTTTATGAAAGCAGCTTTTGATCAGAATTTCAAAAGAAATACTTCACTCTTAGATGAAAGCTTGGTGGTATTGGAAATTTGCTGTGATTTCTTGAAGGAACTGTCTTCTACTTATATCTCTGCTTGTAGTGACCTTAGGAGAATAGTCACCTAGTGTCTAAGAAAACTTATTTTGTCTCCAAGGGAAAAATGCACACAGAACCCTGGCCACCCATGTCTCTCTCTTCAGTCTGTTTCAGGAGAACTTTCTGTGGCTGTGGAAATGTCATAGACTTGTGTGCTGTTCAATATGGCCTCTGAAGCCCCTGAGCATTTCAAACATGACTTGTGTGGCCAAGGAATTTTTACATTTTTATTTAATAAATTCATGTGACTAGTGGCTTCAATAATTCATAGTACAACTCTATCCATTGTTCCTGTTTTGCTTTTCTTTGTATAATTATATCAATACTTGACATATTTGATACTGTCTTTATCTTCCTCTGTCCATTCTTTGTCTGTGGATAAAGAAATATATGATACTTCTATTTGCTTTGTATTTCTCATACTCTAACTCCAGCTTTCTAGCATAATACTAGTTGCATAGTAGATGTTTATTCAGTAACTACTGAATGAATTCATAAGCAGATGAATCCAGAAGAATGACTGGAAACTGGCACTCTTGTGGGTGGGTGGTTAGGTACTATAGTAAAAAAGCAAACTGGAGAAAGAATTGTAAGATCTGAGCTGTAATCTTGATTTTTTGGGGCAAATTTTATTATGCAACTCTATTCAATGAGGTGAAGTCTCAGGGCTTTGGCGTATGCTGAGAGTTTAGCTAAAACAATTCCATGGTATTGCTGCCTCGGGAAACTTGAACTGACAGTAGCCCCTCCTGCATGTGTATGGTTTAGATAACAGCCTTCAGGGTCACTAGCAAACATCAGAACCTGACTGATGTTCCCCAGTAACCCTTGTAAGAACAGACCCCACTGCCTCCCTTATCTATCCTTAGATAAATACTCCCTTACTAAAGCCCTGTTTATTAATTAATCAGTCTGGACTTGGCCTGTGAACCCTAAATTACTTCACTGCTGAACCCTCATAAAAGCATGTGCCCCAGATCTTGTGGCTCTCTGTAGCTGTACCCTACTTTTGACAATCCATAGGGCTTCTCAAAGTGTACCTTGTACAGATTTCTCCAACTACCTGAAAGTAGAATGCTCAAAACTTCCTTGATATAAATTCAAATTAATCATGTTCTCAGGCCCTCGAAATAACTATCAAATAGGAAGATTGCTTTCAGAGAGTGGGGGAAACCTGTACTTCCTTTAGATCTGAGTGTGTCTCAAGTGTCTCGTAGTCTTTTGTTGAACTGCATCCAAACCAGACTCTATTTAACCAGGGTTACTTAGGGCAAAGTCACGTTCCTTACTTCTGAGTGAGGGAGTGCCCACCATTTCTCCAGACATCCCGTGGCTCCGTGGCTGTATCCTGTACCCCCCCACCCACACAGGGGCACAGAAGGCACAGCATGCCAGGTGGTTCAAAAGCACCTATGGCTCTAAGTGTAGAGATCTCTCCGTTATCAAATACTTTGGATTTTGTCATCTAAATGGCCTTTGGGGACACCCTAGTGTAAAATTGGCCCTCACTGATCTGTATCAGGGCATGCGCCATCAAACACCTCTACCCCCTTCTCTTGGTTCTTTTCATTCCAACCTTAGCCTCTACTTTTGTCCCATAAGGGCTCAGGAGAATCAGTCACCCACCACTGTCAGCTAAAGAGCACGGGAGGCATCCCTGACATCAGCAGATGCTTTATTAGTGTTGTTTTTCAAAATGGCAGCATGAGTCTCATGAAGCCAGCTATTTTAGCAGTAAAATGGGGCTGTGCTAAACTCTGAGCAGCATGGGGTTGTACCGTGTCCATACCCCTTTCTATATTTTTTGGCACCTGGAAGCTGAAGTTTGGTGTTGACTGCTTCAGGATCCTCTCAGACTATGAGAGCTGCCGCCTCCCTCCCACTCCCCTGCTGGCAGGCTGGAATTAATTATTCCCTCCCTCGGGCCTCACCCCATGCCATTTTATTTTTAAAATATTAACAACAGTAAATTGGGACTTACATTTTGGTCTGATGGTTAAAAACAACCCATTTGGTTCCATTTGTTTAAGCCCACGGGTGAAATCAGCCCTAAAGTCACAAGATGCCACAGGAAGAAGTGGTTCTCTCGCTCCTTTAACAGGATATGAGAAGCAGCAGGCGCTGCTGAAGTGTCTGGCAGATGCTGGCTGAAGGTGCGCAGACCATGGGTGGGTGTGAGTTGGAGGCTCTTTAGGTACCCAGAGACTCAAGGAACACAAGGGCTGGAAGCTCGTAGTTATGATGCTGAGGTCAAGGAGCCTGGATGGGGCGAGGGACAGCCCATTTCCCTGAGGGGGGCTTACCATTAGGGAGGGATAAAGAGTATTTCCCTGGGACAACTTGAAACAAGAGAAAAAGGAACAGCAGAGACAAAGCAGAGGTGAAGGGCCTGGGCATGACTCGGCCTTCCTCAGTCAGCAGAACTGACTCTGACCTAGAAGGGATGGGAATAACAGTGGCTCGAGCTTAGGTTTGAAGTAGGTAAGAATCTTGGCTCTAAAGGACTAAAGGTGATTTACTTAACCTCACTAGTTCTCTCCGCTACAAAATGAAACTAATAATACCTTGCAGGTTGTCATGGGAATCGAGTGAGGTGGTGTATTACTATGTACCAGAGCATAGATACTGAATAGATGGGACCCAGTAAAAGCCCAAGGAGGCCCTCCCTGGTGGTGCAATGGGTTAGGACACAGCACTACAAACTAGTGCAGCTGCTTCAGTGCCAGTTCAATGCTTGGCCCCGGAGGTGACCCACAGGCTTCAGCAGACCTCTCCTGTCTTGCCCACTACAGTGGGCAAGTGTACTTTGATCTGCCTGTTCTGCTCCCCACTCTGACTCTAGTGAATCTTCTCACCGCCCTTGCACCTCTGGCCTGTACCTCAGTTCTGTATGCATAAACAAATAAAAAAATCTTAAAAAAAAAAAGATGTAGCAAAAAAAAAAAAAGGCCCGAAGAATTATGTGTTGGATAGCTGAAGGGCTGAAATACTAGAGTGCCAAAGCTGGAGATAGCTGTGTGAAGCTTTACATGACTGGAAGTGACAGTAAAATAACAGCAGCCCTCGCGTTGCTCCTTGGCATATATTCTGAAGTCTTTGTAAGCACCTAAGATCCACTACCTTAGTGATTTCTCCATCTCTGGAGGTAGCTTGGCTTCCCATAGGGCGATATGCAAATTTATGCCCCTGGGAACTGCCTCTTGCCACTGAAGGGTGGGAGTTGGTGCATAGTCTAGATTCCTTGCCCCACAGGCAGGTGGGGCATCAGGCTTGTATCTGCTGCTGTGCAGGAGATAGCCCAACAGGGTGCTCAATCACCCCCCTCATACTGGTTTCCTTCCTGTGCCTGCTCACCTTCTAGTGCTTCCTAGGATCACTTCCTAAATAAAATATGTTTTGTCATATCCTTCTCTGCATCTGCTTCTGAGAAGACCTAGCCTAAGCATTCCAGCAAAGATTTAAAAAGCTTTACCATTTTTTTTTTCCCTGTAGGGGCTCAGTAAGCTAAAGCTGGCACAGGCTCTAGAAGAGTAGACTGCTCAGCCCAGGCCTCGATCTTCAGAGGCCTGCACCTAATGTCTGAAGTGAGCTGAGAAAATGTTCAGCCAGTACTCAGAATCTCTTTGGAAGTGCCTGACTAGACAGCCTGGTGAGTCAGACCTCCCCTGTTCATCTATGGAAGAAGGAAGGCGAGGCTCTGCTGAGGCCTGCTGCCAGGCCGAGGCAGGTGCCTGGCTGGTTTTCCATGACGCAGCAGTACAGTTGAAAAGCCTTCAGGGTTTTTTCCACTGCCTCCTCCCTCGGGTTCCCATTTCCAAAGTGCTCATTGGGCAGAAAGGGCTGGCTGAGAATTGTTTCTGCCATTATGGGGAGCTCTTGCAATTAGAAGAGAAAGCAGGGTTTGCTTCAACAGGGATAAACTCTTGCCATTTGCAACAACATGGATGGAATTGGAGGGGATTATGTGAAGCAAAATAAGTCAGAAGGAGAAAGATAAATGTCAGATGGTGTCATTTGTATGTGGAATACAGAGAAGTAAAACAAAGGGCAGGTAAAACAACTGTTAAACAAACCCTAGAAATCTGACTGTCAAATTGAGGCTATCAGAGTAGAATGAGAAGGAGGGAGAGCAAAGTGCGGAGAGGGTGCAATGGCTTCTGGTGGAGGATTATGGGTATCTTGGTGGGTGTGGTGTGGTAACATACACCTGAAGGGGGTGAGTGTATACCTCTAATGCTGTGCAATGCTATTAACCAATATTACCTCACTTAAAAAAAAAGAAAAAAAATGTAAGTGGGGGGATTTCAGAAAGGACAATGAAACAGTTTTCAAATGCCAAGACAAAGCCATGTGATATTTCAGATAAAAAACCACCACCACAAGCTGTAAGAAACTGATGGTTTATCCAGAGAGGCTTATTACCCTCACTGTTCAAAGGTAACAATTTTCCCTTTGATTCCCCTCCCGAATTTACCTGACATCTGTGTTTGTGATTGCTTAGCTAGCTAAGAAAGCAGCAGCACAATGTTCCAAGTGTTCAACTGACCCAAAGAGAGGCAAAATTTAAACCCCAAGGCTCCAAGTTTCACTGGGGAAGAAACGGGGAGGTCTCCAGTGGCAGGGTAGTGACACCCAAGTCTAAGTCTCCTGGGTTGTGGAATTCAGTGAAAGTTATGTAGATCCAAGATGGTGTAGAAGAGGCTAGAATTCAACTATGGCATGCAGCAGAGTATTCTCTTACTCATGCTTCCAAGACTGGTTGGAGCTGTGGGGGCCTCCTCGGATTGAATCTTTGTTACGTGATTTATTTTGGCCTGTGGGAGATAGAAAGTGTGGTCTAAGCAGATTTGAAGAGTGCGTACATATTTGGGCCTTCTCTTCCTGTTTAGATGGTGAGACATATGGTCTTGTCACCTGTCACCTTAGTCATGAGCTAGCACCCACCACCATTATGGAAATGAGGGCACTGTAGACCATTCAGACGTCATGCAAGCTACCAGATGACTGAGGAAGCACCTAGTTACCCCAAGGCCCATGGGCAACAGAAATGCTTTCTGTGTGAGCCACTAAATTTTAGGGTAACTTGTAAATCAATAAAAAAGGTAACTGCTTCAATCTCCCCACTATCCCTGGTGCCTGACGACATGCAGCCTCTTCCTCTTCATGCCACTGACTTCTCCCACACTGCTTCTGGGAAGGCAGAGAAGTGCTCAAATCCTGATATGTCACCAGTAGAAGTTCCAGATGTCTTCAAACCACTTTACAAGATTGCATATATCTTAAAAACATCATATAACCTTGTCACCACACCACTTTGAAATAGTGGTAGTGATTAGACTCACCACCAAATAGTTACTTAATGCTTTAATTTTTAAAAAAGATCATATATTACCATGTAGCATGATTTAAAAAATTTTTTATAATTCTACTTCAATATAATTGGTTTCCTCTGAACTTCTCAGTTCTGTGCATTTTATTTTATACATTACAAAATAACACTGCCATTGGTAGAGAGGGAAAAATAAAAAATTAACAATTCTAATTCTGTTCAGGTGAAAAAATAAAAAATACTTGGTTCATCTCGATAGTGCAACTTATTTGCCCAGTCTTATCTCTCAAAACATTGACATAACTAATGAAGACATCTGGAGGAATACGTGGCAAAATTACCTAGGAAATTTATAGTCGTATCTGATTCTGACAGATTGCAGAAACACTGAAACCATAATTTTGCCTATTATAATTATGATAGGCAGCAGACATGAACTCAGTGTCTATAGTGACTGGGAAGATAATAAAAAGATGTACATTGGAACAGGCAGACATAGATATGTGCTGCTAGGCTCTGTGGCACATTGGAGAGAAAATACCCAGCCATAAGGCATTTAGACTTAAAATACTTGTAAATCCAGGATTGGTAAAGTAAAATAAGTTCATGGACAGTATTAAACATAAAAGCCTTTCTACCCAGGAATTAGGTACAAAACTGGACATCTAGGTCAACTTTCACTCTTGAACTAGCTCAGCCATCATATAAATAAGTGCTTTTTTCCAGGGCAGTCAATTTTTTATGCCCCAGTTTTTTATATTTGCAAAATGGTTATTATTTCTTTATCATCTTCCTTCCCATAGCTATTGTGGAAAAGATAATGGGTAAAACAATTTAGAAAATATAGACAAGTGTCATTAAACAGACACACAGAATGAATCAATACAAGTATCTGTTAAGTGACCTGAAAAATGCCGTGTTCATAGGACACGATTCTTTTAAGTCACCCGCTTATTGAATTCAAAAGGACACCTCCAAAATGCTATTAGGGCCCTCCCTGGTGGCACAGCAGGTTAAAGCACAGCACTAAGAAGCTTAAGCCACTTCCTCATGAGTTCGATTCCCGCCTGCCCCGGAGGTGACCACGTGGCGTGGCAGACCTCTCCTGACCCGCCTGCTGCTCCCCTCAGCAGTGTACTTCATCGATCTGTCTGTTCATCTGCCCACTCTGTGTCTGGTGAATCCTCTCACCCTCCACATCTCTGGCCTGTACCCGAATTCTATATGAATAAATAAATAAATCTTTAAAAAAAAATGCTATTAGGCTGTTAGATGGTTCTGCTGGTCTAGAAAAAAAGATCTTGCAGCCTAACAGCATGCTGAAGCCCACTTCTTCCTCTTCCAGGACCTGTGTGTCTCCCTTCAGGCCAACATTCAATCAGAGGCCAAACCTTCATGATTACCTTCTCCTTCCATTGTAGATGACCTGGCTTTACACTGGTATTTTTGGTGATTGATAGAAAAGTGAGAGAAAAACAGAAGGCTAGGAGATCCTCCCTTCCCTTCCCATTTTCTAATTCTCTTTATTGTGCCCAGGGAAATCTGTGGCAGGATTCATTTTATGGTTGGTTGGGGCAAGAACTCAGGCCACCTATGCCCTTAGGAAATTCACATGAGGCACAGTTTAAGTAGCTAGAAAAGAAATTACAAATATGAATTGTAGGCTTAAAAGGAAATGTTATCACCTAGTTAACTATCAAATGGAAACTTCAGTTTGGTTCTAATCTCGGGTCCATCAACCTACAAAGGGTATAGCCTCTCTCATAACCAAATACCTAGTACAGTCATGCAAAGTGAGGCGAAGTGAGCCAGAAGAGGAAAAATTTGGCCTAGAAACCCAGAGTTGGTCCTCATTTCTGCCACTGTGAGCAATCTGGGATCCTTCAAAGGCTGCAGGTGGGTGTGCAGGTGTTAAAGCAATTCCTGTTGTCCCTCTGGGCTCCACAGTAAACTGCAATGCAAGAAGGAGCCCAGACCCTTTCACTCAACCTGGTAATTCTTAGGTCTGCCCTGGATCAGAACATCAACCTTCCCTTTGGAAAAGGATGCTCATGATTCATCTCTTCCTTTTGTTCCCTGAGTCTCACTTAGAATCATAGACTTGAGTTGCTGGTGCAGATCTTACAAATGGCACTTTTTAAAAAGACAAGTGACTAGACACAGAAATAAACTCCTGACTAAAGTTTCAGGGGTGAGTATGGCAGACAGGGCTCCTGACTCAGAGTGCAGTGTTCGTGTCACTGGCCATTGCCACCTTCTCACTTCTGCCTCCAGCTCTTCCAAAGTTTCTCTCCCTCACAGACCCACTCTCCAATCAGAAAATCTCTCAGTCTGTTATCCTCAAATGCCTTTGGATTCAAATTGTGTTTGATATGAGAGGATGTGACATTAGCAGTGTAGGGACATTCCATGATTCCGAGCTGCCAGGCAGAATTTTCTGGAAAAGCTTGACTATTGTTTTTGCTTATATGTCATCTTTTGTATGACATAAACCCAAATATAAGTGGCTTAGGCAAAAATCAAGATTGATTGGCTCAAAGAATATGTAGAAGAGTGCGAGGGGAAGGACAGAGAGGTAGCTGGAATTCAGAAACAAGTGTTTAACAGCCCCCATGGCTCTGGCTTTCTGCCTTCTGTTCTTGCTTCTTTCTGTACATTGACTTCACTTTCTCTTATTAAGAAGTTAGTTCCTTTGGCCACATGCCAGAAGTATAAGTACCCAATTTTTACTTCCTACATTTTTCCTTGTCTTCCATGTTCAAAAGTCTCAGGGAATGGCTCTGATTGATCCAGTTTGGGCCAGGTATCCACTTATACCAATCAACTGTCAGTTTGGAACATAATGGAAATAACTTACACGCTGGATCCACACATTTTCATTGGGGGAAGAACCAGTTTCAAGGCAGACATAATACTTTATCCTTCCTTTCTTGTTTCAAATGCTTAGGTTGGATAAGAAACCACAGGTAAAATGTCTGCTGCTTTAGAGAAAGAAACTAACTCACTCTCAAGAACATAAGGAAACTCAACCATAAGTGAAGGATGCTTTTTGCACATCTTTCTGGGCTCACCCCAGATACATTCTCTGAGATATGTTCTATTCATTATAACCAGTTCATCAATCCATTAACCCTACTATGTGCTAGGTACTATTCTCAGAAATAGGAATAAGCAGGGAACAAAGCAGATAAAGTCCCTGCCCTCATAGAGAATATGCCCTAACACAGAATGACAGATAATACTATGAATAAAATAATGCACAGCCAGTGGGTAGGTTGATGATCTCAAAGGAGTAGAGTGTTGATTGAGAAAGGTTCATGAGAGAAGGCTTCTCTGATAAGTGGCATTTGAGCAGAGACCAAATTATCTGAAGGCTCAGTGATATTTATATTCCATTCATGTTATCTCATAATCAGAATTCCACTCTTGAGCTATCCTTCACCGCAGCAAAAAATAAAGTGGACCTTAACCTGAGTAATAGAGGTATGTTTTTGCATTATTTTCTCATTTATTTCCCTGATTTCAAAACCTGGGGCACTTATAGCCCAGGACAGTTCATCTTTTCAAGTACCTAGTTTTGGTAAGGTAGAGAACAGTGGAAATATTTCATCTTTGCCAGAACCCGTTTAAGAACAATGTAAATATTTGAAGGAGCTACTAAGATCTCTAGAACAGTGATTCTCAAACTAGAACATGCTTCAGAATCACTCAGAAGTTATAACAATGCACACAACTCTGGCTCCACACTTAAGCTTCATATTGAATGGCTCTAAGGTAGGGCCTGGAAGTGTATTTCTCATGCACAGGTGACCCTGTAGCTGCCTCACCAAAGTCCACAGTTGAGAACCAATGTTCTAGAGTAGTGAGTCATTGATAGTGGAGGGTCAGTAGCATTACATTTGGAATCGTAAAAATCAAATTCAAGTACCTACTTAGTCGTGTGGAAAAAGAAGGAATCATTTTCTGTTTTTCAAAGACTCACTAATTCTTGACTGTTCCCTTATAATGGGAGTCTCCACTCTTTGGGAAGACCAGTATTAGGAAGATAGTTGACGTCATTCCCTCCACCCCTTTCTTTATTTCCCCCTTCTACTCTGAAAATAAGTGCTCTATAAGATGGGAAATAGGCAGTAAGCCTAGTTTAGCTCATATTTGGGTTTTTCTCTGTTCCCCACAGCAAACTTGCATTTTCTATACCTTCGAGCAAGCTATAAGCCTCCTGAGACAGGTTCTGAGCTTTGGGAGAGAGAAGTGGAGGAGCGGGGTAGACCCAGGTAAACTTGTTAGCCTGTTTGACTTCACAATTCTGTTGCCTTTTCTGATGCCATATTTCTGATGCCCATTAGTGGGCATCAATGTTTAGACTTGGAGTAGACTAGGAAGGGATAAAAAGGTTGAATTCTGGCTGCTGTTCTAATAATTTTTTTCCACCCAACTTTAACAACAATAACAACAAAACCTGATAGTTTCATCACTAATCTCTCTCTGCATCATTTGGTTCACACAATGGGGAGACTCCAATTAGCATCTTGAAATTCTTGGTAAGAACATGATGAAAATACAGGGTTGCTCTGGAGACTTTTTGCAACTTTGAAAAAGACAATGATTCTGTAAATACAGCTTAGGCACTTGCATTCTGTAGTTCATATAACTTGCCTGTACAGGTTTTATATTTACTGGTACATAGATAAAGCTAGAATTTTTGACAAGAAAGTGATGGAAGAAGGAATCTTGTGCCCAAGGCTGACTGCAAGAGTCTGTTTGCAATTCCCTGCATGCATATTATATGCACATACAAAAAAATACATATGCACGTGTGTAATATTTAATAAGAAATCTAATCCTCTCCAACAGGAGCCCCTTAACACAAAGCTGAATACAAAATGAAGCCAACAGATGTAGCTTCAATAATAGTTCACTAAATAGCTTTCAGCAAATTTAAGCTAAACAGCAGCAAATTTTGCCTAATCTTTTTTTAACTCCTCAAGAGCCTTTAAACCCTAAGCTGTAACAAGGCGGAGACCAGTGTTTAGTCAAGCCACAGTAGATCTTCTATTGGTCTCTAACCATCCAGAGAATTACAAGTAATTTCCAAAGCAGAGATGATATTCCAAAGCATTTTTAAAATTCTTTCCCCCCACCAAAAAAAAAAAAATCAAAAAATCAAAGATGACACATCTTTCCCATTTTTTTTCGTCCAAGTTGCTCAAATTAAAAAAATAACCTAACAAGAACTTGTTGTTTCTTTAAGCAAACTCACAGTAAAAAGATGAAACAAAGCATATGGCTTCACATAACCTCCAAGAAAGAATAGTGGAACTCTGGCATGGCAAATGGTGAATAACAGAAGATAATAATAGCAGTTCTTTCCACTCTCCCTGCACAGTAGAGCATTGGCTTTTCTCAGTTGCAAGACAACCATGGACAAATCATGAGAGCTACTGCTTTCTTTTTACAGATGTGAAAACCGAGGTTCAGTTCAGGTTAGATAAGCTCATACAACCAAAGTGGTAGAGCTAAGTATGTAGCCATCTGACTCAATCCTGTGCACAGTGAATTTTTCTACACACTTAATTTCTCCTGGTCACTGTTATCAATCACATCTCACCTGACGTTTTAGCCCACTGGACTGAATTTTTTGGATTTTGTTGACAAATATTATGTTGACAAATATCTCAGATGCAAGTTTTCCATTAGAAGATCTCAATGGCTTGGACCTTCCTGATGGCCTAGGGGTAAAGTCTCAGTGTTATCACCTCTCTGGCCTGAGTTAGATCTCTGACTAGAGAACTAACATACACCACATAGGAGACTCTTCTGTCTCACCTGCTGCTCCCCTCAGCAGTATATTACAGTAGCTTTACCTGCTCTACTCCTAACCCTGTCTGTGAATCCTCTCTCTCCCCCTCCCACCTTCTGTCCTGTACCCCAATGCTTCTATGTAAAAGTAAGTAAAATAAATCTTTTTTTTCTTCTTAAAGACAATCTCAATGGCTTGTATGTAACTCATAGGGGAAACTTATGAGGTAATGGGGAAGAATGTGGGCTTCGTAGAGAAGCATTCCAAACTCTGCTGAGGTTGCCATGACAATGAAATGAGATCATGTATGTCCTTGGCCTGTTGTGGCATAACACAGACATTTTGCAATTTAGTTACTATTTTTCTTGTGATGATCAAATAGAATCTTCACTCTCAGAAAAAAAAAAAAAAAGCAGGGTAAAAAGTAACTGGCCATGAGTTTAGACTTTCATGAAGACTCATGGGGGAAATGCAAAATTCAATGTTCAGTTAGTACTGACATCTTGTTAAAGGGAAAGGACATATATACTATATCACGCTTAGCCTTATTTTTTCTCTCTCAGGCAGGAGGATACTAGATTTGAAAGAAAGTGTTGAGAGTGTTGTAAGGAAGCCAAGTCAGTGGAAAGTTTATAGATATCCTGCCACCAATTCAGAGAATGAGCAAATATGTGACCTTGGAGATAAGAGCTGTTTGAATTCACCAATCTATCCTGATAACAATAAGTTGAATGATATATATCTCAATGAAAGTATAGGCAGTGGCACCAAAATTATCCTTCCATCATGGTTAAAAAATGTTGGCTATGTATTTTATAAGTGTTAAACAATTTAGCTTTTATATTGGCCTAAAAAGCTTACAGGATTAGTATGTCATCTCTGAATATAAACCTTTTTCTCTATGATTTCTGGAGAATTTTCTGCTTTTCATTATCTTTTTAACTCCTAGCTCATAGGTATTTAAACAGCAGGTAAGAAAAATAAGTTATTTGTCTAAGTTTGATAGAGTGAACCAAAGTACTTTTTGGGACATAATTTTATTCCAGCATTTAAGTTGACTATACATTCCTGAGTTGTTTTGATCTCAGACTAGATCAATAACAGGAGAAATTATTGTGGTTCTAAGAATCTTTTACTCTGCAAAGGGGTATCCTCACTTACTCATTCATTTTCTATATAGCTCATGTGTGGCAGGTACTGTTAAAGTATTCAAAGATGACTAAGATATTGCCCTTGTTCTCAACGACTTTCATAGATAATAAAAAAGGAAAATACATAAGTACATAATTGCAAAGACTTGTCATAAATCTTCTAAGGGATGTGGGAACATTGCTCATTTGCAAACAAGTAAATTTCTAAAAGCATGGGTTAGAGAACTAATACATACTTCTACTAATCCTGAATATTTAAATCTTACTTGATGATGGAATTTTCAGGTAAGAGAAGTGGATTGGTTTGGAAGATACTACCATTCAAAAGATACTTTTCTTTGTCTCTTGCTTTATCTACTATTGCACTGTTCCATATAGTCTCATTCTCCAGTTAGAACTAGGCTTTCTGGCCTAAGAGGTACCATAGTTGTCTAAACTTGCCCCCAAGTTTGGTGATAAAAAGCTCTATATTGGGAGAGGTGAGAATATCTGGGAATATTTGGGGTATTTGGGAAATACACATGCATTTAAGCAATAATTTAATGGCATCTAGTTAATTGTCAGTCGTGTAACTGGAGACAATCTACACAAGGGCATATCTTAACTCTTTACTAGGTTCCTTGATGGTTGAGGCCAGTTCTTTAATATATATTTTATTTGTTATATAGCAGTCTGTCTGTGGATATTGACAGAGAAATGTTCACACAACTGTATATTTTGGATAGAGCCAAGTACTTTTTAAGTTGGGTTAACATCTAAAAGATTCTAAAAGTGACCTATAGGAAACACCTTCTAAGATGATAATACCTCCAGGGATAAACCCAGCAAAATGTTTTGAAAGATGAAACGTACCTATTTCACTAACTACTCTATCATCAGTCACCCATACAGTGTCTTCATCACACATGCTAGATGCTCAATAAATATTTGTTGGAGTCAATGAAGAATGTCCTGATAACCGCTAGTTTATGTCTGAGGAATACAGAGATGGTCATATTGGAACTGAACAAAATGTATATTTTGCAATTTCTCAGACAAAAATCAAGAATATTATCTTGACTTCTAATGTTACGGTAAAATTATATTGGACTTCTCCACTAAAATAAAAAGTTAATTCACTAGGACTATTGCATACTGCAATTATTTGTAAGTGTTCTTCCTAGCAGTCTTACTGATACTCATTTCCCTCTTCCTTTCTAAGTTGTAGTGCAACTTACCTCCTACAGCTAGCTGGCAGAACAACCAAGAACTGAGGGCAGAGAAATTCAAAAAAATGTACTGTTTTGCAATTTAGCAGTCATTATTCTTTGAAACTCTACACAGGATGAATATGAATAAAGAAGATAAACAATTTTGTCTTAGATGTTCTATGAAAAGGGGATTGTATCCAGCTTTCAGGACTCTCAGAGCTCAGCTGTGAGACTTCTCTAAAATAGGAGAGAGGCAGGAGGACAGGAGACTCTGGACACAGGGTCCTAGGAGATTGCATTGTCATACACCCTGTTATCAGCAAAGGACTGACCACTAGTTCAAGCCTACAGGCATGAAAAGTCACTTCTGAAGTTCAAAATCTACTACTAGCCTCCATTGGAAATCAGAACTGATGGGGGAGGTAGGATCAGATGGTTATTGATGAACCTACCGTTTCATCAGGGAAAGAATTTCATTCAAGTAAAAAGGATCACTTCTTTGAAAGTCAAGATGAGGCATGTCAGCAGAAAATGCAAAAGTCTCCGTTAAAACATGAGATTTAGTAATTTGGGGGTAATACTAACTTTATCAGATGAACAGCAATACAAAACCAAAGAAAAGTGAATTGTTTTAGTTTTCTCTTTTCACGCATCAACATTTCACTTACTTACTAGAGAAGATGATGTACATTTTTCTGTGACCAAAGAACGCAATCCAGAACCTGGTACATTGTCATCCAACATCAAGCCTGTGTGGGCATTACAATTTTTATAAGTTTCTCTATAGTGGCTGCTAAGCATGAAAAGGGGACACTAACTTTGACATGGGATTTTTCCCCCACCTCTTTTTGGGAAAACATATTTGGTCTTATCATCAGTTAGTCACTACTGAGGATAAACTGTGAGTAAGCAACAAGAAAATCAGTTGTGATATCCTCTTGTACAATAAGACTAGACCGTGGTAGAGAGAAGCAGAAATACACAGTAGGAATGGAGTTGTAAAAGCAAGAAGTACGTGATTTTTCTGGATTATATTTAATGTGACTGAATTTAAGAGGTATAGTCTCACCAGCCGCTAGCCTCTAAACTATTAAGTCTAAGTTTTAAAGTTTCCTTCTCTGCTGATCCCTTTCCCTAAAGCACTTTAAAAATATTACTTTATACTTGGTCCTCCAAATTTGATTAGCCTTTGAAATGATTACTAATATCTTGTGATTCATGTCATGTGGAATTGTTACTTTTTAAATACTTCAGGGCTGACAGATTCTATAAAATCTTCTGTTTTCTCTTTTTTAAGTGAGAAAGAGAGAGAAGAGAGAAAATAGCCAATCTAGTGCTTAAGTCAGACATGAGAGGATCAAAAGGAGTTCTAGAAAGCTGTTTTTGAAAACAGAAAATTGAGTTGAAAAAACAATTATAAAAATGTAGGCAAGTTTTAGGAAACAGTCTGTTCCAGAATAGCAAGAAGTCTGAAATGGATGGGAGATCCCCAAGCAGTAGAGGGAAAAGCCAAGATGTTGTAAGTCTGCCTCAAAAGGCTTCAGAGAGAAGATGCCCTTGCACTTATGGAGGGGAAGTAAAGGGATCCAGGTGCAGAGAGGCTGTGGATGTAAATAATCATCTAATGTCAAGAGAAAGAGAAATCAGTTACAAAAGCAGCATTAGTAAGGCTGTGCCAGGTAACTCTAGCAGGTCACAGACCTATCACCTAGGGATTTTGGCACTCATTTCATTGACTTCTGAATGGGCGGCTGTTAGTACAGTTTTGCTATTCTGCAGATGGTTCATGGTTCAGAGTTTCATTTGATTACAACATAGGAAATTACAACCAGTTGCTTCAAGGAATGAACCAGGTCTATAGATCCTAACAGCATCCTTGCCATCAGTCTCTGCTGCCCTAATAAAAAGGGAAAAATGTTGCCCCAAAACCCCTTCAAATCCCTTATAAAGATCATGTGGAAAAAATGCATGCTAAAAGAGATAACACAGTATATCAGTGAGAATTAGTCTCTGAAGTCAGATTGATTGCATTTAAATCCTGGCTGTGTTCTGTAATGTTAGTCAAGTTACTAAGCCTTTCTCTGACTCATTTTCTTCATCTGTAAAATGGCAATGAATAATAGTGACCTGATTACAGGTTTGTTATGAGGCTACAATGAGTTAGCATAGGCTAAAACATGCAGAATCAATGCTTCACTCTTCTACGTATGGAACTATTCTGATTAATTTTTATTTCAGGTACTTCTGTCCCTCTCAATAAGATTTATGGCTCACTAAACATTATCTAATATTATTTCTGAAGTCATAGTGTAATGGTTGCATCCTTCCTGCAAAAATCAGATAACACTTTAACTTTTATATTGGGTGACCGGCTTTGAGATACTTATCAACAAAGTTATGTAGAAAGAAGTAGCTATAATCTTTATGGCAGTGATGATTTCACAACAAAGCTGGCGTACTCCAGAAATTTCTCTGAAGCTTGTTTTTTCTAGGAAGACTAATTTAAAAGCAAACAAAAACGAAACTCTCCACTCAGAAGCATGTTCTGCTTCCTCAATTTTATGCTCCAATTCCTCACTTCCTCCTATACTTGATACTTGAAAGACATTGCACTCAGTTTAATACAGATCAGTTTGATTTCTTTCTAGAGGATCAAATGTCACAATCCCCAATGTTTCCCTAAGGAATCAGCTTGGAAATCAACATGTTATCTAAGGATGTCTCTCTCTTCTTGCCAGCATTTTGGTAAAGAACAGATGAGAATGCTCCCTTGACACTTCAGAGCCAAAATTGAAAAAGCAACAGGATCTATGTCCGGGACTGTCATTATTCCTCCACCAAAACCATTGACTATTTCAGTTCAGCAATTCCATGAGCATTTGGAATTTTGAAACTGCTCTGAGCAGGAACCACAGCATTTAAAAGGAAATGTTTACAATTTAGACCTCAAACAAGCCTTGGAGTGAGGATAATCAGGCTGCTTCTGTTTATCATGCTGCCTGAAATGAGCAAAGAAAAACCGTCCAGTTAGTATAATGACAATGCAGCATATTCAGGGGATGACAGTGTTCAGCATGGTTATTATTCATCTATACATTATGGTACCGCTCATCACCAAATTCCTTACCTGCTTTTGAATCTCTCTGGGGGGTGCTCATCTTAAATAATTTGTCCTAATCAATAATGGAAAAATTAAAGTTTACAGCTATCTAGGAAAGACATATAGACTCATGTTTATCCTGAAAAATGATCTTAAAAGATGCCAGATGCCTAAAGTAGAAGTGAGATTTTTTTTTCAAATTAATAATACCCATTCACTCCCCTATTTACAGGAGGATGCAAGTTGAATTCACTCTGTGAATAGCAATTACCAATCATTTGTTGGCCTTTTGGCTAAGATCAAGTGTAATAGCAATTACCAAATTCTAAAAAGGACCTGATTACTTTGTTATATCAGCTTCTCCTCAGAAGTCAACATTGAAAGCTAAAGTAACAAACAAATTCTGAGGGTAGTATTCATGGTTTTTCTCAGAAGTCCCCTACTCTGTTCCAGCATATTCTCTAACACAAGCACCCAACTTGATTTGCATTTTTAGGATTTGCAGGGCTTTACTAACTTGAAGTTCTGTCTGTACTGTAACTTTAAATTAGCAGATTTCTTTCATCTCTCTTCAACTTCCAAAAGCCAATTCAAGTCCTGGCTCTTCTCTCAAATTACATTTGCCCCCTGCTATACTGTCCTCAGAAGTGGTGTGCCTTAATTTTTTTATTATATTCACATAGCAAATAAGTATTTGTTCTAACTATTGCATTTTCATTCTAGTATTAACTTTTTCTGCTTATCTGTTTTCATTAAGATTAGTAGATACCTTATTGAGGTCAACAATCTTATCAGTATGAGACTTTTATAACTTCCATGGGGTTCATTTATATTTTTATGCTCACTGATTGATCAATATCTTCCTATTAGGCTGGTCCCAGCTGACAAGGAATGACATTGCAGAAACATGCCTAGCACTGAGGCTGAAAACATGAATCTTCCTATGTTTATAGTATTGTAAACAAGTTCTACAGTGTGAGGAAAAATGTTTACTCATAGTGCATCATTTAAAAAACAACAACAGATTTTTCTATTTTTATCTTTCATGTCTCCTTTCTCAACCCCTTTCTCAAATTCTCTCTCTTTTCTTCTAATTGTCAAAACCTACATGCTATGTTCTGCCGAAGACTGACTTATGGGAAAAGCTGGCACTGGCAGAATCATCAATCTTCTCATTGGAGATAATTACTTTTGGGATAACAGAGTTTAGGAATGTCTTTAGATAAACTACTAAGGGGTGTTTGTATTGGGTTTGTATGTGTGGTTGTTTGTGGTTAGCAAAGCAAAATGAAATTGTAAATTCTTGGGAGATTTTGCCATAGAGAAATTAAGAGGATTATAAATTGTTTTATATTCTGAATGCCAAGGTGGTTATTCAGAAAATGCCAATGAACAAAGAAGGGGATACTAACTATCAGGTGTGCAAGAAGGTTTCTTGGCATATCCTTAAGTATATCTCTTCTTGCCTCTTTTCACTGTATTGCCCTGGACTTTTAAATTTTAAAACTTAAAATAAAAACATCTCTTGATTTTTTTTCCTGTGGGTCATCAATAGTGCAAATGTTAAATTTATGGTTTGACTGTGTTTTTGTTTACTTCTCAGGAAGCTAGTCTAGATTTAGCCCTATAATTGTGTACATCATCACTTCCTCCCAGATATGTGCCCTTTGCCAGCTTCACTGCAGTCCTTTACCTCCACCCCTCCTGTCCTAGTCTACCAGTAGCAAACAAATCCAGCAGTAAAACTACTAATGTCCAAGTATATAATTCCAGCATCATTTGGCTTTTCATTTGACGCAACAACGCAGAGAGCTGAATGGACATGTAGAATAAAGTCTAAGCAATTTTTAAGATTCTTACCCATCTTCTCCCCTCCTCCCATCACTAAAACACAGTTGTTTATTTCTTCTGTAGACTGCAGAGTTTGGAAATTCTTATGTGCAGTTACATACTCTTGAATAAATTCCCACCCAAATAATTTTATATCTATATACAATAACAGATCAATATATACTTATATGGAAAATATGGATAGCCATAAGAATAAAAGAAAATATGGATAGCCATAAGAATAAATAGTTGGGAAGGAAAGTACCTTCTCTAGGTAGATAGAGTAGTTCAGCACCTATAATATATGTGTATGTGTTTGTACTTAGAGGTATGATTAATTAAACACAATCCAAGAGCTTATTCCAAGACTTTTCAGGAGGTCATGGTAGCATTTCTTTAATGCCTTGTGTATATTCTTAGATGTGATGCGGTAACACATATTTAACGACTACTCAAATAGCACGATCCCCCCCCCTTTTAATGCCAGTTCTATCTATATCAAACAGTTGGAAATATCTCTGTGATAATTTCTGTTCATTCAGAGGCTACAAGCCTCAGAGTAGAAAATGGTTAAAGTGCTTATCACCGCTTCAGTAAAATCCCGCAGTGCCGTAATAGAAATTGCAGTAGAGCTTTCGGTCAGAGTCCGGTTTCAGTCTAAGACCATGGTCCCTTCCTCTGCATTACCCTGAAGGACACAGATGCATTCTCCTGAGGAAAACCAGACTTAATAATGTCCAAATCGGAAACTATCCACCTGAGATAACAAATTTCCATAGGAATAGTTCCACTCACTCTAAATCCATAGCCAAAGAGGTTGAATCTATATATGCTTTAGGACTCCCAATATTTCTAAGAGATGCATTTTTGTGTGCTTGTATTTATGCCTAATTACAAGGATGGGAAGAGAGGAAGAGGGAAAGGATTCATTCTTAAAGTTAATTCTGTTTAGTTCAGATAACCCCACAACTATAAATAAATATGGGGCTATTTCATTCCTATAAACAGATACTGATGGCATTTTCACAAATACCTCATTCTTGTCCATCCCAGATCTGTAGTCAGATCTATGTTTAAAAAAAAAAAACAACAACCCTTGATATTCAACTAGAAGATAAATACAGTATTTTAAACTATTTATTTTTCTAGCAAAAAGAAACACAAAAAATTTCCATAAGTAGACTATATATATTTCTTGAAGCTATTGCAATAGGTGAAGATGGGAAATGTAGTTAGTTGCCTGCCAAGGAATCTCTGTGGGCAAAATTTATTTTTCCTTTCTTTTTTAAAACCGATTATGCGTGCTTTATTAGGGTTCTCTGTGAGAATGAGGTTTCAGAGAAGCAATTTGGCTTCCAGCCCTGGAATATAAAGCCGGATCCAGATATCTCTGCCGCAGGTAAAATAAGAAGCACTGCGACTGGACGCTGTCCGTTGTGCTGAAAGGTCGCGCGGGCCAGGAAGAGCTGTTTTGCTGTCCAGGGTGCTGAGTGCGGGACCCGCAGTCCCCGAGGCAAGCCCACCTCCGCCAACTCTCCATAGAATCCTCCCAACCAGCACGCTCCGCCCGCCCCTCGCCGCCAACCTGCAGTTGATGTGGAGCAGGAGGCATAAATCAAGTCCGCGGGGCATGGTGGCTGCTGTCGCTGCAGCAGAGCAGTTCTCCCGGGGCGGGAACTACTCTTTACCTTTTGCTTTCCCAGCGCTCACACCCAGTTTTCCCCTCAATTCTTCCCTAGATAATAGCGTGCTAAGTACAAGTCAGAATAATAGAACTAGAACGAAAGGGCTTACTTGTTTTGTTCCACAATAATAATAATAATAGTAATAGTAACGATGATGATGAT
>NW_004567123.1:12249690-12257592 GCF_000260355.1 Condylura cristata
ATAATAATAAACGAACAAAACCCCCCAATTCCCAGCAGTCTAAGCATCTCTGAAAACTGCATCGCAAAATGGAAAAGAGAGTCCAACTACGGTTTCAAATGAATAAGTTATTATTCGGTAGGTGTCCTTTCGCTTCCTCCTCATCAATCCATCTGCAGTGTCCCTATTCATCCTTTCCCTAATCAGCTCACCTCCAAGATACTTTATAAAGCCCATGGTGGGAGTCTAGCCAGACTTTCTCTCACACAGATACAGACGCACACACGGACACACACACACAAGGAATACTGCACACTATGTGTACAAATACTTGTGTCTGCCCAAGCTCACTAGGTTTGCCCAGCTGTGCTCTCCCCTGGATTTACACACATCCAATGTCAGATTCACGACTTCGGGAGGATACACCTTACCTTGGCTTCTACAGAGAGTAGTGCTCGCCGGGCCCCTGCAGTTTGTAAGAGTGGAAGAGCCGCAGAGAAGGGAGCGAAGGAAAGACAGCGCCTGACCTCGCCGAGGTTTCGTCTTCAATGCAACGTGAGCTCTGCCCTCATCAAAGATGGCCGTTCTTTTTTACGTCAGCAGCTTTTAATAGCCTTCTCCTGGAGGGGCGGGGAGGAAGTGTTCTGGGGGAAGAGCGGAGGGAGGGTGTATGTTAAGGGGAGGAGGGGAGGAGCCGGGAGGTGCGGAGCGCTTGACTCAGCTCTCCGTGCGCTTCGTTGCAAACCTTTGTATTTTAGTCTTATAAACACCCAAACGGGGCAATTCGTATGACTCCATTTTAACACTCGTTATCGGGCAAACACATTTGTCTCGCGACTGGCTTTCTGAAGTCCCTTGAGCTCTCTCTCTGATTATGTATGTGCGTATATATGTGTAATATATATCGTATATAAATGTATAATGTACCCCTACTGAGTTGAATCTTTGGTTGAGTCATAGAAGGGGAGGGAAAGCAGAGGAGTAGAAGACAGAGAGAGAAGGTAGATTTCAGCTGCCATTTGTTTTTTTCTCTAAAGATGAGGGTCCAAAGGGGCACCCCAGTCAATCCTCACAAGCTCCATATATGGCCAGGTTACGTGGGTTGCTATTTTTATGAGTGATTTCTTCATTTTATTAAAGAGGCATCCAGGGCTTAAGCCGCATTAAAGTGGTCAGCGGAGGAAAGAGACTCGCTCACATATTTTAAAGTACGTCAGAGCAATTATCGCTAAGAGACAACTAATGAAGGAGGAGGGGGGAAGACGGGAGGGTAGTTAAACACTACAGCGTGGGTTTGCTGGAGTTCAAGTCTTGGAGTTCAGATTTTTTTTTTTCCGGAAAGCAAAATAGATGACGCTGTTTACGACTGAATTTACAGCCAGCGCTTGGTGTTTTATGTTGGATTTCTTAGCAATAGTCCAGAGAAGCAAGTACATGCCTAATAGAACCGTCCAGACGTCCAGGGGAGCGTGTACAATAGAAGGCTGCCGGTTCGAGCATCGCTGGAACATGACCAAATCAGTGGTTCATTTAGTACTCAAACATTAGATACCAGTCCAGGATGCCTTGAAGGGGGTTGGGTGGGGTGAGGGTGGGGAAGAGGGTTCTGATACTCAAAACAGGGCGGTGGCAGGAAAGGCTACTTAGGCTGATTTGTGAGAAATTTAAAACAATATAAAGCAATAATCCTAACTGTCCTCCTTGGTTGTGCATTAGACGCCCAGGGAGGGTGGGAGGTATGCAAATAATTCCGCGGTAGCAGCCCTCGGATGATTCACAGGTGTTGGGGAGGCTGTGTGGCGGGGCTCTCCACGGGGAGGGCGAGCTGGGGAGCGCGTGGGAGGTGGGGGGACCTCGGCTGAGGAACTGTTTGTACTTTTCCGGGAAGGATGCGATTAGAAGTCGTGCCTTGCAATGTTAAAACTTGATGGCCTCTTTTGGGCGATGGAAAATCCTTGTTTAAAAGAAGCCATTCAAATCTGGGTCCGGAAAAACCACGCAAAATCCGGCGTGCGCGCGCGCGCGCGCACACACACACGTCTGCGCGCGCGCGCACACACATATTCACAAACAGACATATGCACTGTTCTGAAAGTCAAGTTTAAGGTTCTAATTGCATGCTTGAAAGAGGGGGTTGGGGGAGCTAGAGGGAGAAGGGAGAGAAGTGGGGTTGAGAATCCCCAAAAAGGAGTAAGAAAAGCAGAGTTGTAAAAGGCTGGCATGCTAGTAGAGAATAAAGAATACCTTTAATTGAGATTAAATAGTAGTTGTTTCTTAAAGGTTCTTTGACCAAAAGAATATTTTGAAATATTGATGTTTTAATAACAACAGAGTGTTTGGATTTTTATTAAAGCTGGTTTCTCAAAACAAGGTACATTGCTGAAATTTGTTAATTTCAATATACATTACATTTGTGTGGTCTTAGGATATTTCATTGCTAATAAATCTCCTAGTTATGGTTCATGCTTTCATTATAAAAATAATTTTTATTTTATGAAAAGCTTTATAAAAATAAATTTTTTTAGAGACTGCTCCCTCCCCCAACCCACCCATTTGTGTGTGTGTGTGTTTTTTAGCCTACAGAAGCCGGGCCTGGGGAACTTGCAGTGAAAAGAAATTTAAACTGTGTAGGGCCCTCAGATTGAAGCCATTCAGTCAGAAAGTTGAGTGAAGGGGTGGGGAGTGGTGTTTCCAAATTAAAAAAAAAGAGAAGAAACTACATCAGTGATGTAGGCTCATCTTCTGGAAGAAGCTATGTGGCAGTAGTTTGAATTTTCAACTGTGTATACCCCACACTGACATGTTTAAAAATTCCACAGAAGAGGAGAGAGTCAGACTCATTCAAAGATCACAGAAAATACCACAGGCTTCACAGGATTATTTCTTCATCATGACAGATAATACAGTTTTCCTGTGCTTATATTGAAATGATGCAGTTTGAAATGAGCTTCAATCTGCTCTGGGAAAGGTAGCTGACTCTAATTTGAGAAACAAACATTGGCTAAATATAAGTCTACTAATAATGACCAGATAGCTCTAATGTATTTTTAATATGATAATGAATTTTTACCCTTAGGGTTTTCTCACTGCTTGATTAAAAAAAAAAAAATCTATGACTATGGAGTCATCCTTGCTAGAAGGGAATCAGCAGAGTTATATTATTTGGGGACTTTAAAGGCCTAAAAATGATGTAAATTTTGCTCTGAAATGATTCAGTTGTCTGTGAATTATTTTGACTAAGAAACAACATGTAGAGTAACTAATGCTTAAGAACTCATTTGATGAGTAATGAGAAAATTACCTGCTCCACTGGATGGATATTTACACGATGCTAATTTAGTCTGGTAGTATTTGGTTTGCAATACTTCCAGATCCCAGGTATTTTGCTTATATCTCTGAGGTAAGGTACAAGATACATAGTTGACTTAATAATTTACAACTTCATAAAGAATAATACAAATTTTATGAAATATCATATGCTTATAGCAACATCAGTTTGTAAGTAGCTTAGAACTGGCACAGGTTAGAATCCCTCTTCAAGGTCTTTCTTTATGAGATGCCTAGAATCCTGTGTGAGTATTTCTAAAACACTATAATGACACAAGGTTTAGGTACAAGAATACACAATTTAATAGGAAAATTATTTTGATACCTTGGTTTGCTTTCTACCTTACTGGTTTGCCACTTTCACTTTATGTGTTCTTCCAGTGCTTATCCCTGGCACCACCCTATTTACAAATAATGGCATACATTTCCTTTCTGAAGATTTAATTACTCTAAACCTAAACTCCCCAGGCTGTCCTTGTTCCCTGAAGCTTCAGAAGCAGGGACATAACTTGAAAGAAGTAGAAAGAGAATCAGTTATATATTGGTTTCTGTTTCTGACTTGCCAGGTTGAGAAAAAATAAGACTGCCTCTCAGAATTTTAAATAGCACTTTGTTCTTTATTAAGAACAGCTTTGTAGGAAGGAAGGCAGAGAGAGCTCAGAGACCAGAAGCTGGGCACTTGCATACTCCTGTGTGCCATGCATCAAAATTATAGGCTGTCTTTTATATATGAATGCATTCTGGGACCCTTCCCAGAGATGTACCACCATACCTGTGGTAAAATAGGGAGGAGAGACTTGTGACAATCATGGATGGAGGAAAGGAGAAAATAGTAGTCAAAATTAGGGTCTCTGGTGGATACAGTTGCCATCAAATTATCACTGGCCATTGCAGCATGAGTTTGACCCCAGGATAGAGAGCTGACTCAACACATGGTGCAGCAACCCTCCTCTGTCTCATCCCTGTTTCTCCCCTCAGCAGCGTATTTCAGTAGATCCGCCTGTTCTGCTCCCCACTCTGATGAATGCTCTCTCCCTCCACCACTGTACCTCTGGCTTACACCCCAGTTCTTACATGAATAAATAAATAAATCTTAAAAAAATAATTGTTAAAACTAGCAAACTTCATAAAAAGCTATTTGAAATAGGGATCATGGTATCCCTTCAGTTCTACCACCTCTCTGTACTTCTGCTATCTCATAGGTAAGATGGGGATAATAATTATGTCCAAATTAAAAGGAAATCATGAAACACTTAGAATCTTGTCTTGATGATGGGGTATTGGCTAAATAAACCAAATCTATCAGTGTGATGATACTAACTTTCTCTAGGTGATGGGTGTAACTCATAATACAGAGGGTTGATCTTTTTCACTAGCTGTTAATGAGGTATGTATTATTTAATTGCTGGGTGTTGGTTTCTTCATCTGTATTAGTTCATTGATGTACTCAATATCTGATGTTTGATATATACTTGGCACCATAACATATTTAGATTTAGGTAAAGCAGAGGAGGATATTGGGAATTAGAGAGGACATAGTTAATGCATGGTAGAGCTGACATTTGAACCCCAGAGTACAAGTTCATAGTCACTGTGTGAAAAACACTGCATAGTCATTGAATAGTCACCATGTAGAGTCTTTAGTGTAGACTCTTCAGATTCCATCCGATTTAGCCCTTTACATTCATCAGGAGTTTCCAGAGAATCAGAGCCAATAAAATGTATATGTGCATGTGTTTATGTATATTTGTGTGCATGCATGTAGATGTATGCATTAATATATAGATGCATATACATACACTCACAGGCTCCATACCAATTCTCCTTATAAAACACACACACAGAGACACATTCTAAGAGACAGGTCTATTATACTTCATTGACTCACATGATTTGGGAGCTGACAAATCCAATCCTAAATCCCAAGCTCTGGCAGGGTGAGTAGGCAAGTAGGAGACCAGGAGAGCCAAAAGTATAGTACCATGCCAACGACATGCAAGTTCAAGATTCAGGAAGAACTGTTGGTTCACTTTGAACTACAAAGCAAAAAAAAAAAAAAAGTGAGTGTCCCAGTTTAAAGGCACTCAAGCAAGAGGAATTCTCTTTCACTAGGGAGGGGTGCTTTTTGTTCTATTCAGGCTTTTTAGCTGATTACACGAGACCCACCACATCAGGGAAGACTATCTACTTTATAAAGTCTACTGATAAATGTTAATGTTATCCTTATAGAAAGGAGATATAACTTATAGACACCCTCATAGAAATACCCTTCTAGAAATATTGACTAAATATCTGGCCTCCTGACTAAGTCAAGTTGAGACATAAAATTAACTACCCTGGCCCTCCCTGGTGGTGCAAAGGGTTGTGGCCATATGGGTTAAAGCACAGCACTGCAGGTGAGCTGCAGCCAGCGCGAGTTCAATCCCTAGCCCAGAGGTGTCCATGTGGCGCAGCAGATCTCTCCTGTTTCGCCTGCTGCTCCTCTCAACAGTGTACTTCATCCACCTGCCTGTTCTCTCCCCCACTCTGTCTCTGGTGAATCCTCTGTCCCTGCACCTCTGGCCTATACACCTGTTCTGTACACATAAATAAATAAATCCTTAAAAAATATTTCAGAACATGCTCAGCATTTAAAAAAAAAAAAAGGTGACAAGAAATCTCTGACTTTCAAGGGATTATATGAAGTCCTCAATGAGAATTAACTGTAGCAAAGAGAATAAGGTTGAGATGGGCAGAGGTGAACATAACTTGGATATGCTGGGCTGGAGCGCGGGTTCCTGGAACCATTCTATCAGCGTTGCTGTGAAAGGCAGTGGCAGTTCTGCCAGCTGCACAGGGCATACCCTAATGTCTCAACAGATAGCATAAATGAGTTCTTGGCCATATGCAAGAGATTTTCTATCTTTCTCAACCTCTGACTTTACCTAACCACTTATTCCACTTCTTAACTCACTCTTTCAGGTGCCCTCACCTCTGCTCCTCTCCCTTCTTGTTGGCTCCTCATTTCTCATAGCAGATGGATTAAAGAACACAATTGTGGTGCACAGCAGGTTAAGCTGAACATTTCCCTGAATGCCACATAAATCTCCTGGGATCTCCATATGTCCATGGAAAGTGTCTTGACTGTCCACCATGAAAATTTCTGTGCTCTAATCCAAACAGAAGAAAACTGAAGAGCTCATATTTGGATTGCCTTGTGCAAACTTAAAGCATTGTCATGATCTCACATTACTCTCATAATTTTCTGAGTTATGTATAAAATTATTTTTTAAATCCCAATTAATACATGAGAATGCTGACTGATTTTCCAGACTGCTGTACCAACCATGGTACATCAAGAACCCAAGATCCTACTCCTTTTTTTTTCACATGTCTAAAAAAATCTGATCTATGTCCTTCAGTTTAACCATCACTCTTATATTTATGACTGTTAATTTTATCTTCCCAGTCTTATTTCGTTAGCTCCAGTCATATTCCTAGCATCCAGCTAATACTCTTATCTGAAAGATCAAAGGTATCTGAAATAACACACACACACATAAGTACATGGTTGTCCCATTTACTAAATTCACTCTCAAGAGCATCTTAGTTTCATTATCCTTTTCTGGCTTTGCTTAATCACCTAATTCTATGGGTGCTGGTCATACATCTTTCCTCTTTTCTATACACTCATTTTTCTGCTGATTTCATCTGATTCTAGAATTTAGCATAGCATGCATATTTCAAGCTTTCATCTTTTGATAGTTAGCCCCAATTTATCTCCTGAATTCTAGCTTATAATCACCAATTTCCTACTCAATACCTGCACATAAATAGAAAGTAAATATGGGTAATACCTAGCACGTATGAAGTAAACCTTGTGTTTTGCCTGTTTAAAAACGTTTCTTGTTCTGTGGATCACAATGTCATCCTCCATTACAAGCAGAGAAAAAAAAAAATCCTGAAGTACATTTCATTATTTCTGGCTAATGTCCAGAAGAAAGTCCAGATTAAAATTAAAAAGCAATATGTGAGATCTAACATTGGGAAATGATACCCGTTGGAGTCAACATTTTAATAGCAAAGTCATGGTTATGGGACCCCCACTTTGGGATGGTCGAATAAGGTCCCCAAAATTTGCTCCTCCATGAAAACAATGAATAAAAATTATCAAAATAAATTTCTTGAACTAAGAATATTAACCAGAGGTTTGCAACAATCAGAGGAACAATCAAGAAAAATGGCTGAATTTAGGTAAGGAAAGCAAACTTGTAACATTTAACTTCCCCTCTTTCCATTCCCCCTTCCCCAACTCTGAAGTGACCTTGAAAATGAGGAGTCTAACAGTCAATGGGAGGGAGCATAATTGAATTGGAGTTCCCTAGAAACTCATTCAAAGAGAACTGCTAGTAATTGACCTGTTTGAAAGTTCCCTAAAAACTATCAAGGTTAAGGTTTGTCTTCATTTGACAGGACTCAGAGCTCATCCAATTCGAATAGTGATTTCTCCAGAGCATTTGTCAAAAAAAAAAAAAAAAACAAGAAAATGTTTAATGCAGCAAATGCCTAAGGCATTGGTAACAACTGGGGCAAACAAAAACTGACTAAAAACTTAAA
>NW_004567123.1:12259012-12281369 GCF_000260355.1 Condylura cristata
ACCCCGGGACCCCCAAATCTACATGCTCTGAAGAGTTTCTGCCATCTGCTGCATTAAGACAAATCTTGCTCTTAGTGTGAGAAAGAACATCCATAGGGTAGTGTACATAGAAGAAAGGACAGCAGTTTACCAATAAAACACCCAACAGTTCCCATCCTCTCATGAGTTATACACTCAGGCAAACAGTGTTGTCCCAAATCAAGGTAGTGGAAGCCTGAAAATTTGCCACAAGTCTAAGGCAACTTTCTGGAGCAGAATTGTTGAAAAGGGGCAGAAAGGGACCAGGCAAGTTTGGGATGATAACAAAATTGGAGTCTCCCTGGTAGACCCGGGTTAAGTACTATTAACCATGTGGCCTGAGTTTAAACCGCACCTGGTAGTTAACCCCCACCAGGGAGCTGACCCACATGTTGGCACAGCAGACCTCTCCTGTCTTGCCTGCTGCTCCCTTCAGCAGCGTATCTAAAAAACCTTCTCTTCTGCTCTCTACTCTGTCTCTGGTGAGTCCTCTCAACCCTTCTCCTTCCAGACTAGCTTATACTCCAGTTCTTCCACAAAAAAACAAAACCAAAACACAAACAAAAAGAAAGGAGCAAAATCAAAGTCCCAATCAGTTAAAGTCTGCGATTGGCAGCCTTCTCTGGGCCTCTCACTCATGTCTTTCCTAAGTGTCTCTAAATATTTCTTCTCCAAGTCCCACAAGTCCCTGAGGCAATTCTAAAGCTGAGGAGCAAGCAAGATCTTTTCTCCAGTCTCTCTGCTCTGCATGCTTCCTCCAAATCTTCTCTTCCAAGTTCTCTTCTGCTTCCCCTCTCAATTCAGCACAGTCCTTCTTTAGGTGGGGCAGGGAACTAGGAACCTTCCTTTTGTATGGAGATTCTACTCTAACAATAGTATAATTAAGAGTATCTACTCTTGAAATAGGCAAAAAAAAATGAAGAAACAATTATAAATCCTAGGAAGCCTGTGAAAAAACTATTAAGCACATAACGAATCCAAGAAGGAAGAGAGAAAGAGGTAGGAAAAACGTATGAAAAAATAATGGTCACAATTCCCCAAATTTGAGAAATAACATTCATTTAAAGATTCAACTTAATGAACCTGAAGTATGAAAGTTTGAGGTCCACACCTACATGCATCATGGTCAAACTTAATAGCAACAAAGACTCTTCAAAACAATAAGAGAGAAGTGATTCATAATGTACAAAGGATTCTCAATGGTACTAAAGTGCTTTCTCATCAGAAATATGGAATGGGGCCTTCCTGGTGGCATAAGGGTTAAGTCTCAGTGTTGTTATGGCTGTCAGTGCCCTGAGTTCCATCTCTGGGCAGGAAGCTGACCCACATGGCTCAGCAGACCTCTCCTGTCTTGCCCACTGCTCCCCTCAGCAGTGTATTTCATTAAATCTGTCTGTTTTGCTCCACACTCTGTCTCTGGTGAATCTCTCACCCTCCTTCCCCCAGTTCTTTTATGTATAAATAAATAAATATTTTTAAAAGACACAGAATAAGTGGGTGACACGTTGAAAGTGATTTAAAAAAGAATTTCAACTGAAAATTCTGTATTTAGCAAGACTATCTTTCATATTAGAAGTGCTATAGGGCAGGGAGAGGGGCACCGCTGAACCCCCAAACCTATATATAGCTTCTAAATCAAACACCTAAAGTTACCCATCCCCATGTGGGTAAAATTCTACCCAAAAGAGACTGGCCCAAAGCAAGACCTGAAAGCCTGTCACAAGCCTTAAGCACCTTCTGACAGGAACCCATAGAAAAAGATCAGAAATGGCCAGACAAGTATGGGAGGAAAAGAGAAAAATAAAAATCAAGATAAACATTGCATAATTAACCTCCCCACTGGTCTCTCACCCACATTTATTTCAACCAGTCCAGGGCCAAGAAACAAGAGCCGCTTCTTCACTTGTTTCTGCTTCATGTGCCTCCCTCAGGTCTCCCCCTGGTTCTCCATCCTGCTTCCTTCCTCCCTCCAGTCTCCTCTCCAGGGTCCCCCTCTCCCTGCCCAGCTCCACCCTTTCTTGGGTGTGGCAGGGAAACTGGAACCTCCCCTTTTCCTTGGGACCACCCTGATACAACTTTTTATGAGGAACGCTTGATTCAGAAATGTGAGCTGACATTGTCAGTCAGACAGGAAGTGGGAAAGGTCCTGGAATTAAATAATACATACATATAGGTCTTTTCACTCTAATGGCTTTGCTCTTTTCACTATTAAAACTCAATTCAAACTTTAATCACATTACAGTTTTATTAAAATATTGTATTTAGGTCTCCCATTATAGAGTAAAAATATAGATGTCTTCGCTAAACCTTCAAAGATTATTTATGTTTTTTACCTTTCTTTGACTTGATAGATTTTTCTTCTTTCTTTCTAGAATCAATCTGTCTTTCTCTTTCTCTTTCCCTCTCTGCTGCTGTAGTTAAAATTCAAGAGGAAGAGCAATGATTCAGCAAGCTGCATGTTAATCTCTATGTCTCATTTGTTCATATATACTGCTCAGAGATTGTTTCTCTTAGCAGCATATATGAAAGAGGGGAAAAAATTTTGAGAGCTCTAGTAGAAAATGCATCTTAAATATACACAGTCTATGTAACCTTAGTTTTTCACAGCTGGGTAAGAACAGAGTTCCAAGCTCATAGCAGGGTTTTAAAAACCTCTATTTATGCTCACATGAATGAGCTATGTTTTTCTTCCTGTGTTTAACGCCTATAGGAAACCTTGTCAAATTTAATCCCTGATTTCCAGCTAATTCTTAATCTATACACATACAGCCTTTCTATTTTTATTAATAGAGACAAAGATTTAGCGTCCATTGTTTCTATTTTGGCTCATATGACCTGGGTTTGGATGATGTATTGTCAGAGTGCTGGATAACATTGCAGTAACAATTACTTGAATGTTTATAATGGTTTAACATAATTAAGTTTTTTCTACTACTTGTCCAGTGTAGAGTAACAGAGTCTTTCATCATCACAGCCATGAATGGATTCCACTGATGGAGACACAAATATGGACTTTCAGTATTGCCAATGCGGATAGAAAAAAGGAATCAGTGAAACACAGCAACTTTCACTAAAGAGACATGTTACTTCTGCTTATATTTTACAGTGCAAGACAAGTTAGATGGTGCCTCTTACTTTAGGTGGTGGGAAAATCCACTTTCCTGGAGAAACAGAACCAGGGGTTTTATGAACAGTTCTTATAACCAGTCCAGACAGAATCCCAGTTAGTCAGGTAGGGTCTTTGCCTCTCCTGGATCAATAATGAAACAGAATTGTGGACTATTTGTAACTGTGACATCCATAGCAAGGGTGTGTGTGTTCAAGTGCCCTTCCTCTCCCCCAAGGAAGGGTGGAGCTGAGCACAGAAGAAGCTGAAGAAGAGGAGGACAAATTGGAGAGAAATGGAGAAAAGAGACTGGAAGGGGTGGGTGGAGCAAAGAGACTTGTGAGGAGGAAGCTGTGTTTACTTCTCAGTCTTGGGGGCTTGGGGGACACAGGAGATACTTGAAAGAGAGGTGGTGAGAGACCCTTGGGGAGACTGAAAATGGCAGCCCTTATCTTGATTTTTGCTTTTTTCCTTCCAGACTTGCCTGGTCTTTTTCTGACCCTTTCCTCTGGGCTCACTGAAAGGTGCCTTGTTCTTGTGGAGGGCTTCAGGCCTCAGTGGGCCCAGCTTTGAGTGGACCCTGTTTAGCTAGGCATAGTCCCTGAGGAGATGGGTGACTTTGGAGGTTTTATGGTCATCCACGAAACTTTTAACTATATTTTTCTTTTCTCTTTCTTGCACACTAATTGTATTAAAGCTTTTTTTCCATTGATAGTCTTATACACTAGAGTATGTGTTGTCTTTATGTAGTAGATGGCAAGACCTATTTGAGCAGGGAGTTTTCGAGTGTCCCTTTGTGCTCCTCAGCCTGCCCTGTAAAACATTCACTTTCTTTTGATACCTTGACTTCTTCCTTCGGGGAAAAAAAAAAGATATGAGATTTACAGCTTAGAGGTCTACATGCATAAGAAATACACATAATTCAGACTTTCGAATATGGTGATAAAGAATTTTATTCTGGGGCTCTCCCTGGTGGCACAGCAGGTTGGAGCACTGCACTGTGAAGCTAAGCTAAGTCAAGCCAAGCTGTGGCTGCTTCAGTGTGAGTTCCATCCTTGCCAGAGGTGATCCACATGGCTCAGCAGACCTCTCCAGACCCGCCCGCTGCTCCTCTCAGCAGTGTACTTTGTCAGTCAGCTGTTCTTCTCCCTACTCTGTCTCTGGTGAATCCTCTCACCGCCCCTGCACCTCTGGCCTGTCACCCAGTTCTGTATACATAAATAATTTTTTTTTTAGAAAAAGAATTTTATTCTGTGTTCTTTGATATGTACCTGGAATAATATTCTTACTATTAGGAAAATTTTTTTTTTTTTTGCCTCACTGTTACATGGAAAGCAGTTCACATTTTTGTAATTTCTTTCGCTGGGAGATGTAAATATGTGATTATTTTATCATTCTAATCTTTAATCTATAGTGGCCAATGAGCTTCAGGAAGTTAAAACTTTTTTCATTTTAAATGCAAAATTTAGTTTTCCAAGATGTTAACCCTTCAAATATGCAAAATTTCTTTTAAGAACCTACATATATATAATGGCATAGTTTTAGCAAAATATAAGTCTTTTTTTAGTTCCTGAAAAGTTTATCATGTTATTTACTAGATGTGTTTGCCAAAACCTATTTTAGAAAGCAGGTAACAGTAGTAACTCATAGAATAACGAGTTTCTAGAATAACACTGTCCAGTAGAACTTTCTGTGCCTTAAAATGTCCTATAACTGCATTGTCCACTGACTACATAGTCATTAAGCCAGCGATACACATGAAAAATCCTAAAGTCAGGTCAGGACATGAAAAATCCTAAAGTCAGGTCAGGAGATGAGGATAAAGAAATTGTCAGTCAAAATACCCAGGTGCAGAAACAGGGGTGGGGAGACAGAGACAGGAAGACCTTTTCAGAGAATCACTTACAGATTAACTCAATCATACCCTAGAAGTAACTAATAGTACATAACAAGTCCACCAAGAAATGGGCCCTTCCCTAAAGAAGAACACTAAATCAGAACAACTTCTGTCCAGCAAAAGCCACTTCCTTCTGCCAGCTTGTGTCTAAGCAAGTGGCTTCTTTCCTTTTTTTCCTAATAAACATGCCCTTTTGGATATAACCAAATGTCTCTGTCTCCTTGGCAAGCTCACTCTGAAAGGGGGTCTTTGCTGAAAATTTTCTCAGAGGTACCCCAAAGACCACTCTTCATGAACCCCAATAACTCATCAGCATGGCATCAATTCCATTACTTAATCCCTCTACCGTGATTTCCCACTGGTGGGGATTAAACTTGTAAGCCTTAGCTCTAACACCCCCATTTCAGCAAATCTCCATCATCCTGTGAAGTACAACTGCTGTTTCCTCAAATATCTCTTAAGTATTAGCCAAGCCCAGTTTTACCACTCAGGCTGCAGGCACCTCTAACCAATAAAGAGATCTGGGAACAAGCACCTACCAGCACCAGCACCAGGACAAAGTTGAGAAAATTTCCTTTTTCTGATTGGGATCTTCAGCTCTTCATATGTCCCAACCACTGTGCTAAGCTCTCAGGGTGAAGAGATGAACTGCACAGGGTTCCTCTTTCAGGATGCCTCCAGTCAACACTGGGAGACAGAATATAGATATATGTTTAAAAGATTTATTTATTTATGCATACAGAACTGGGGTACATGCCAGAGGCGCACGGGCGGTGAGGGGATTCACCAGAGACAGAGTGGAGAGCAGAGCAGGGTCGACTGATGAAATACACTGCTGAGGGAATCAGCGGGTAAGGCAGAAGAGCTCTGAAGCAGCCGTCGCCAGCCTCACAGTGCTTTAACAGGTTGTGCCACAGGGAGGGCCCTCAGAAATGTAAATATTAATTCATGATAAAACATAGTATTTATAATATGAAGTGCTTGTGAACACAGGATAAGCAGTGACATAATGGGGATATGCAAAGTGAGATTACTGTTATGGCAGACACGCCTCAGTTCTCAAGGATTCTGTTGCTTCATCCTGGGCTCAAGGACCATTTTACCCAGCCTCATTTACATTTAACCTGAGGCCATGCGACAAGGTTCTGACCCGCCTATCGATCAAATTGGCATGCCTGCTATAAACCTTTTTTGCTTCATGTTCTTTTTTCTTTTACAGGGCTCATGAGGTCTCAGAGAAGAAGATGGTACGATCATAGCATGGATGGAGTTGGGTGTTTAAAACACTGCTAGTAGGAGACACCCAGGAAAACCTCTGGTGGGGCACCAGTGAGTCTGAATGAACCCCACCCACTAAGGTGAAGTAGACTCCACCCCCACCTCCCAGTCAAAGAGATTGCAGATATGGAGGACTACGACTCCCATCATGCATTATCTACCGTGACTATTGATTTCTTGAAAGGGGATCGCTGGGAGTAAGGGTGGAGTTAAGCAGCCATGCTTGGTAAAAACTGAGGGCCTGGAGGGGGCTTGACTTTGCCTGGCTTCAGTATGCACCTCGGGTCACTGCTCAGGCATTTTACAGGTAGGATATATTGACCAATCAACCTGTGTGTGTCTCTGTCTGTGTTCCCTCCTCTTTTCCTCTGGAAGTAAACCTTTTATTAACCTTCATATATGCCTGCCCTTGAGCCTGAGGCTTTTTGTTTGAGCACTCAGGCGCAGGTGAGGACTCACACAGGCTTGCCCTTTTCCCTGGGGTTACCCTGTACCAGCTTAGGCTCCTCATTCTGCCCTCTCATGAATCCAATTGTTATGTGAGAAATAAATTTTTATTATGTTCAGCCACTATACTATGTCTGTTATTATTGCTAACATCGATTATCCTTACTCGTATATTATCCAACAGGCATCATCTTGTATAAAAACAGAATAATAGAACTCAGGAAATTCGCAGTCTGTTTAATCTGTTCATTTCACAGATGAAGAAATGGAAACACTTGTCTTAGTTCACACAGGCAGTGGGATCAGAGCCAGGAAAAGAACCCATTTTCCAAGTCTCAAAAGACTAGCTCCATCAGGCCAAACTGCCTTGTGTTAGTCCATGCATGCTTTTCAGCAACTGTTTGAGTCTGCCCATGGAAAAAAAAAAAACACACACACACCAGTTGGATTTTATGGAAAATAAAAATCATCTTTTGAGTAAGGCAACTGTGAGATTTTGCCACAAGCTATTCATGTTGATATTTGTACCTGTAGGGTGTTGGTAAAGTAGTAACTGTAAAACATAACTAGATTTATCAGGACTTTTTGTTTTTTTAAAGATTTATTTATTTATTTATACAGAACTGGGGTACAGGCCAGAGATGCGGAGGGTGAGAAGATTCACCAGGGACAGAGTGGGGAGCAGAACAGACAGATCGATGCAGTACACTGCTGAGGGGAGCAGCGGGCGGGTCAGGAGAGGTCTGCCAGCCATGTAGTCACCTCCGGGGCAGGCAGGGATCGAAATCATGTGGAAGTGGCTTTAGCTTCTTAGTGCTGTACTTTAACCCACTGTGCCACCAGGGAGGACCCTATCAGGACACTTTTAGGCTTAGCATGAGGGCGGTAACTTTTACTATGTGGTTTGTCTTTGGGTTTAAGTTTATCCATTTTCAAGGAGGCAAGAGGTTGAAATTCCCTGGGTACAAATCATGAGTTCATCCATTTCTAAGAAAAATAGGCTATCAACTTGCTGACCTTTGCGTCATCAGCTTGAATTCTAAATGGCCTAGTTGGTGCACTGAAGTCACGGCACCTGTACTTTCTAGGACAAAGTGGGACAGAAGAACCCAACGTTATTGAATTGCTATGGCAAATGCTGTTGCTTGCGTGATCAATAACCATTCTGTCATAGATACCGAATCTTGATGCATTTTTGTGGCAACAGGCCTCGCCTGGTGATGAATGTGATAAATGGAAGTCAGGTGTAGCAGTATTAGTCTCCTTCGCAAATGATTTATCTAGAAGTGAGGGTGGCACACATTCTGGCCAATGAAATGACACTAAAAATGTGCTGGAGCTTCTGGGAAATAATTCTTTCTTGGCCAAGAGGGAGGTATTGAGAAAAGACATTACTGTCTGCACCTTCCTTCCTTTCTAAGCTGGACTTAGTTGTATGCTGATAAGACTCAGGGAATTGCAGCAGCTGTTCAAGGTGGGAAAGGACGTGAATGTGGCATGTTGTCTTCCTGTCCCTCAGCAGTATTCCCCATAAGTGATACATGCTTGTACCTCATCACTGTAATTGAAAGATTAGGAGTTCTCCCCTTTCAAGTTTCCCAAAAGATTTATTGGCTTTCAGCTCCCATCCCTTCTCAGAATTAACCTAGTCACTGTTTCTATCCTTGTCTGTCTGCTCTGAAAACACATAGTACATAGATAACATTTGTTTTAAAATTTCTTACTTCTAAAACTGGGGTGACCTAAAGATCTACCTGGTATTATTATTATAAGGACTATATTCAATGCATTCATTTGACTAATATTTAATGGAGATCAGAAGCTGTGGTAAACTCTGATGCTGCTAAAGGAACAAAGAAGACATGAGCTCCTTCCTTTTTGACTTTTCATTTCATAGATGCCGGGGAAGAAAATGTGAATTTAAGTCAGTATTAAAAAAATCAGAAATTATAAAGCTTTAATCAGGGTGGGAAGTGGCCCAACGAAACATGGTAGAAGATGTTGAAACACTGGTGGTGGGCAGGTGTGAAAGTATACATTTGTAGAGTTTTTAAACTATAATCCTCAGAGAAGAAACCAATGTGTAAAACCTAATATATCTCAGTGCACATCATTTTCAGGAAAAAATAAATTATAACATTTTCAGTGAGCTGAACAGGATAAGATAGCGGGGGAAAGGGAGTGGGTAGGAACACCACTTTAATTTTTTTTATTTTTTAGGAACACCACTTTAGACAGAGTGTCAAAGAAGGCTTGAAGATCTGGTTTCATTTGAGAAGGATGACATGGAGCCTACCAGGTAAAGAGCATAGCAAGAACAAGAACAAAAACCTTGAGATGGGAGGTGTTTGGTTTTTCTAGGAGGTGAAGAAGGCCAGTGTGGCTGGGCTACAATGAGTTAAAAGGGGAAGAGTAGGAGGTGAAATTGGAGAGTGTGACTGGAATTAAGTTATGCATGCTGTTATAGACTTAATAAATAAGGATTTTGAGTTGATTCTAATTATGATAGGAAGTCTTTTTAGGATTTTAAGCAGAGAACTAACAGATTGTGGGATTTTTAATCAAAAACTCTTACCTAAAAGTGTTGGAGAAGCTGAGATCCAGAGTGGGGAGGTCAGATAGGCAGCTACTTGGTGGTACAGACAAGTAATCGCAGAGGTTTAGACTGGAGAATTGATGTTAGAGGAGCTGGAATGAAGTGAATAAAGGCATTTAGAAAGTCGACTCAACATGATTTGTTGATAGGCATCAGATAAGGGAAATTAAGAATAAACATGTTTTAAATTCTTGGCTTGAAGTGTTGGATGGAGGGTGGGCTACATTCTAAAAGGTAAAGAATGGGGAGGAGGATTCTGGACTTGCAGGTAAAAATTAATAGTCTTTTATAGATTGTTTAGAGGTGGCCTGAGCCATCTATATGGTGATAGCAGGTTGGTTGTTGAATGTCTTTCTACTTAAAAGTCTGAGGTAGTCCACCAATTAGTAACAAATCACAAGAAAGTCAACAGCTCATGTAGTAACTATTTTGTTATCTGATATTTCTTAAATTGGAGAATTTCTGTGGAGTAAGCCAAGGATCTTCTTTATTCTCACCTGGGTTCCTTAATGCATCACTTGTTAACTGTGTTTGGTTAAATGGCTTCATTTCTGGAGGTTGGTTGGTTGTCGGTTCTTGTAATGATCTGTATGGCTTTTTCATCCCATCCTTTTGTGGATTGCATGAAGCTTGTCCCTGTGATAGAAGGTTTTAAAAGAAACAAGGACTTAGGTCACAATTATTATACCATAATTTCCTCTTAAGCTATAACAGCATTAACCTATAACAACATTCTATTTTCAAAAGAAAGATATAAGATTAGTCCAAATTCAGTGGTTAAAGAAATAAGATTCCATTTCATGATAGTTGTTGCAAAGGGATATGGATACAGAGAGGCTCATTAACTGTGGCCATCAATACAATTGACTATGGTATGTTATACATTGAGAGTCTTCGCTCATCAGCATATAGATGTTACTTAAAAACCATGGGAAAACTGAGCTCAATTAATGAGAAAGTGCAGGTACAGAAGAGTCTTAAGAAACTCTAGCACTGGCTCAGGGTTGAGCCAGCAAATTGACTTCAAAGCAAAGATCAGTGATGTAGAAGGTGAGCAGGAAATACAAGTATGCAGAAGTGAGATTAGCATGTGTTAATGTTTAATAAATTTGAGTCTACATATAGTTCATATTTACTTATTCAGTTCAGGGCACTTGGCTAGCTCTATGGTAGAAAAATTAAGACAAGAACAAACTATAAAAATGATGCTGAATGTGTAATTTAGTTAGAGGGACCACCTCATACTTGTATAAAATTAACAACAATGTTAAGATAACTTGACATTGTTTCACAAGAGTTTTTCAGCAAGATAAAGAAAATCAATCCTTTGGCTGGTTAAGTAGATGCTTTCAGTTTGTAAACAGTTTCTTAAATCAAACTTATTTGTGCAATCTTTCATGTGTATGTTAATCTTCAGTAAAAAGCTTTAAAAAAACCTACCTTAACCCTGTGAATTATTGATAGTTGTTTAAAATCTTTTCATAAGAATGTCCTTTTGTTATACTAATTTAAACACATATTTATTACATGTTATACTTTTTCATATATTATGCATGCTATATACTAATTTAAGTAGATAATTTTTCTATATTAATGTGACCTATTCATGTATGTATATTTTAGGATGAAAATTAGAAAAAGAGATTTAAGAATAATAAATTATTTCTCTTAAGAAATTTAGTCATGATGGGTTTTAAAAACTTTTATCTTAATAGCTTTGGGGAAGAATTACCTTTGTCTTCTATCCCCGCTGAAATGAACCTCCAATATACTAAAGGAATGTCGTTCTCTGCTTCAACTTGCATTGTACTTTTAACATAGAGAAAAAGAAAATTCAAACGGAGGGGAAATTGCTTTTTGTTATAAGTTAATGCTAACATAAGCTAAGCAACCTCTTTGGAATAAGACAACTAAAGAAACATTGGAACAATTAGAAAGAAAAAAGCTACCTTGCAGCAATTAGAAAAAAAAAAGAGCCAAATCAGATAGGGGCTTACTTGGAATGGGGACAAATTGGCCCTGTCATAAAGGAGAAAGTAGCTTTTAGACAATTGTCTATAGAAATAATCATGGGATCTAAAGTTGGCTCAAATACCTTAAGATGCGAGGGAGGAGGACTGGGATTGGTAAAATAGCTTAGCCCCTCAGGAGAGTGTATCATGGTCTATGAAAAGTAAAATAGAATTAGTTTTTATAAGTAATACAACAAAAAATTATTATTAACTATCTATCATGACCTTTGAGAATGGTGAATGCCTGAACTTGACAGAGCTAGCTGAATTGCCAGGCACTTAAAGATGATGAGATATAAGAACCCTTAATTTAGTAAAGGAAACTGAGACTCAGTGAGATAATTAATTTGCTGAAGTCCATTTGAAGAGCTAACAATAAGAGGTATAGAGCTGGTAAATCATGTAAAAATTGCCTTTGTAGAGATCAAATTTTGGTGTGGATTTTTTTTCATGTTTTTCCCCCCCATATAACTAGAAGTAGTAGGAATGCCAAAGAAAGTAATTTACAGAGTACTGATTTCCAGAAGAATGAGTAAGACAGTTAAAAAAAAAAAAAGGACACAGATCAAATACTTTGATCTTTTCCATTGAGAATTAGGGGTCCGTGTAGCCTCACCTAGTTCTGGGCTGAAAAATAGATTGTGGACTGTGTGGAGGGGGATGATTCTGGAAATAGTAGTAAAGCACTTATTTTTTTTTTAATATAAAGATTTATTTATGCATATAGAACTGGGGTACAGGCCAGAAGTACAGGCTTGAGAGGATTCAGAGACAGAGTGTGGAGCAGAACAGGCAGATGTACTGAAATACACTGCTGAGGGGAGCAGCAGGTGGGTCAGGAGAGGTGTGCCACACCATGTGAGTCACCTCCCTGGCCACAGGGATTGAACTGAAACTGCAGTGGCTGTGGTAGCTTCATAGTGCTGCTCTTTAATCCACTGCACTACCAGGGAGGGCCCAGAAGTAAAAGCACTTCTAAATGTATTTGGAGGTAGAATTAATGGGACTTGATGAAAGAATGGATGTGGAGTGGTGTTATGTGAGCAACTAAATAGTGTTAATTTCTCCAGATGGGAAAAACTAGGCATAGAAACTAAATATTCTATTTAGCCATGTACCATTTGAGATGATCATAAGAAAATCTTTTGGCATTTGGATGTCAAGTGGTAACTGGAACAAGTATGGAGTCCAGGGAAGAGATCTGAGTTAGACATAGTAGTTTTGGGAATCCTGAATTTTTCTTTTGATAGAGCAATGGTTAGTATTCCTCCAAACACATGAATTGCAATATCAAAGCCACTTTAGCTCCAAAGTTCTTCACACAGTGTTGGGGTCATCTTCTTCCATCTCTGTTTTAATATCCATGAAGGTTTGCTTCAGGCCTCTGCTTTTCTAAAGTACTGACTAGCCAGATTTCTGGGCTCTTAGCTGCAGCATTAGACAAAAAAAAACCACTAAGGTTTGAGGCTTAAGTGACTCCATGCCTACATTTGTAATTTCACAGCAGCTCTCAGGAGTTCAAGAAAATATGGGTGATTCAAAGTGTGACAAAAAACTCAGTGACGGCCCTCCCTGGTGGTGCAGTGGGTTAAAGCACTACACTAAGAAGCTAAAGCCACTTCCGCATGAGTTCGATTCCTGCCTGCCCCGGAGGTGACCACATGGCGTGGCAGACCTCTCCTGACCCGCCCGCTGCTCCCCTCAGCAGTGTACTTGTTGATCTGCCTGTTCTGCTCCCCGCTCTGTCTCTGGTGAAGCCTCTCGCCGCCCCTGAGCCTCTGGCCTGTACCCCAGTTCTGTATGTACAAATAAATAAACTTAAAAAAACAAAACAAAACTCAGTGACTATGAATCTTTAACCCCATGTGGCAGACTATATCCATTTTTTTATTCATGACTGCTTTTCCAGATCCAGTAACCTCCCAGGACTCATGTTCTTGGCCCTCTGTTTTGAAATCCACACTTCCCCGTGCTCAAAATTCCCATGATTTTCACACTAGGTTTTTTTTTTCCTTCAATTTTGATAACCTGACCCTATTAAGTCAGAGCTTTGAAAAGTCCACCTGTTTAACTACTCTCCTCAGAAATAATTTTCATCATTTCTGCAGTCTTTCTAAATGGCTCTTATCATAGGAAGTCAAAATGCTAGACAGATAGAAAAGGATGCTTAATCCCAGACATGTCAGTCACACATTAACTACTGTTCTGGATGCCTGCCCTTAGGACAGGGGGACTGCCTTAAGTGGGCAGGCCCCATCAGTGACATACGGGTGCTATTTGATAGGACAGGTAATCACTAACAACAGTTATGTCCCTTTGAAGGGCTAGGGCTAGCATAACAATATTATTGGGGAAAAGTAGTAGGTCTCACAAATGGTTAAGCTCACAGTCTTTGCAGAGAAGCAGAAGAGCTGAGGGCTGCTGACTCTGCCTCTGACATGGCCTGAAAGGAGCACCACAGGCCCAGGGCCTGCTGTCTCAGAAAGGTGTTTATTGTTGATGTGGACCAACAACTCACAAAGAGCTGTAATGCTGGTGACTGGCACTGCTGTCCAGCACTATTGACAGGTGACTAACTCTCTGTGTACAGATCACCTCAGAGAGTTGTTAACTACTCTTAGTTTTCTGGCCCTGCCTCTCACTGTGGTAGCTTCCATTGTTGTCTGGCCCAGTATCTGGTGCTGTCCCTCCTTACCTCACACTGTTGCTGTGGCTGCTGTGAGCTGGATCCTGGCCCACTATTTCCCAGTTGCTATAAGCTCTAGGCCCTTGTTGATGGAAGCATGCCATCCTGGCTGAATGGCCTTTGTTTAAAACTTTTGGTCATGGGTCCTCCCTGTTGGCACAGTGGGTTAAGGCACAGCACTGCGAAGCTATCAGGAGCCGCTTTGGCTTGAGTTCCATCCCTGCCAGGGGGGTGACCCACATGGCACAGCAGACCTTCCTGCTGCTCCCCTCAGGAGTGTACTGCATTGATCTGCCTGTTCTGCTCCCCACTCTGTCTCTGGTGAATCCTCTCACTGCTCCTGCACCTTTGGCCTGTACCTCAGTTCTGTATGCATAAATAAATAAATCTTTAAAAAAAAAAACTTTTGGTCATGTGGACATGATCTGGGGTGAGACATCTGGCCACTTATGACCTGAGAAACTCTTTGTTTTCCCATTCGATAAATAAACCCCATTGTTGCTCCCTGAGCCTGAGTGTTCTTGCAAATACTTGTGTAGGTAAAGAACTCACAGTGACCTGTCCTGGTAAAGAACTCACAGTGACCTGTCCTAATTGGCTACCGTCCTTTAGGGTGGCTATAGCGTCTTCATAGCTCTCGTTCAAATTTGTTATTCCAAAAGGAAGAATAGAAAGAAACTTCTTGTGCCCATTAAGTGGAGGTATCTGACAGTGCATTTCGGAAGTATATTCTGAACACATCACAGTTAGCTTAGAGACTGGTTTCCCTGGTTGCAGGACCTTTTTTTTTTTTTTTTAAGATTTATTTATTTATGTATACAGACCTGGGGTACAGGCCAGACGTGCAGGGTGGTGAGAGGCTTCACCAGAGACAGAGTGGGGAGCAGAACAGGCTGACTCCTGAGGGGAGCAGTGGGCGGGTCAGGAGAGGTCTGCTGCATCATGTGGATCACCTCCAGGGTGCAGCTCGAACTCTCTTGACTTCATGCTGAAGTGGCTTTAGCTTCTTAATGCTGTGTTTTTACCCACTGTGCCACCAGGGCGGGCCCAGTTGCAGGATCTTTTAAGGTAGAATTCTTCCTTGAAGACAAATTCCTCCTTTAAGGGAAGGAGGGCCCAATCTTATCATAGTCAATTATGCTACCGAAAAGAACTAGAGAAAAGTACTAGGTCTTTCCCCACTGGGTTGGAATTGTCTCTGGGGATGCAGAGACCAATTGGATTGATATGAAGGAACAAAACAAAGGTTCAGGTAAAGCCAAACAAATTAAAAACAAACAAGCAAAAAACCCTTGAAATTTGACTATAGAAGAGAGTTTGGAGAGCAAAGTGGGGATGAGTATGAAGGACTATGAATGGAGACTCTGGGTGTCTTGATGGTGGGGTGAGGTGTGGTAACACCTCCATTGGGAGTGAACCAATACTGCCAGATCACATACAGTGTTTGTTGTACAGCAGTGTTACCCAGGAGACAAAGAAAAAAAAACCTCCTTCGTACTTTTAACTTGGACAATGCTCCATCATTCTATGGGGGAAAAACATATTTAAAGCAAGTTTGAGAAGCCCATTGATCATTTGTGTTTATCTACTCAGCTTCTCCAAAGGAGTTTGGGTGTAGAATTTCATGCCTCTCCCTTGAAAATAGGTCGATTTCTCAGTTTTCCTTTGCAGTCACTGTCCTGTGTCTCTATTTTGGCCAGTGCAGTGTAAGATGAAGTGTTGGGTTAGGTTGATTGGTAGTTTTCCAGAAGAGTCTCTGTTCTTCTTCACTTCTTTCCTCCTCCATGCAGACTCAAAATTCCACATTGGTGACAGGAATTTCAATAGTCACATTGGATCCTGAGGTGAAGGCCCTGTGCCAAGGATAGCAGAGCAGCAAGATAAAAGCATGCCAACTCAAGACTAGGTCAGTCTAGATTCCCTGTATGTGAGGCAGATATAAACTTAATGTGTTTTGTTAAGTCACTAGTTTTTTTTTTTTTTAATTTTCTGTCAGTGCATTAAATCAACACTGAAACACATACTCCAAGGCAGGGATATATGAGGCCCCAGTTGACCTATTTATTAAGTTGTTATCATGTTTAGCCCCATCACCCACATCAGTTTAGGATCGGAAACACTTCTGTTAGGTCTGTAGACTTACAGCTAGAACAAAGAACCTAACTGGTATTTTCTATTTTATTACTTTTTATTGTTTATCTTCACAGAAATGCAGAGTGAGATTCACCACTGTTGGGGCAGTATTTTTTCTGGCTCAGGAATTTTTTTCTGGCACTGCATTGAGCAAACAAGAGAGAAAGCTAGCTTTCTCCACTATAAGGAAGTGATGCATTAGTATATTGGCTTCATTTTCCCAGTCCTGGTTAACAGTACACAAAAGATAACATGTAAAAAAGCACAAGTGTAGGAAAACACTAGAAGAAAGTGCTCTAATTGAGACTAGTGATTATTCCTGAAGAATGGAGTAGAAGCCATGCTATAATTTCTCCATTTTATAAACATAGAGAATGTATATTCTCATTCTATAATTTGAGAAAAGGAAGTAACATCATGTCTTATCAGTACTTATGGTACCTATTAGGTCCAGGGTCATGAGGATGTTAAGCTATGTCTCTGACCAAGACTGCAGTCTTGAAAACTTTAGCTCCTCCTGGATGTACCTGGTACCTTCCAGGAATTCTTTGCCTTGGCTCAGTTGAGGAATTGCTAGGTCAACAGTAGGAAGATTTCTGGCCCACTTTAGGGCCACCTGCAAGTAATTGATCTTCATAGAGTTATGCTTATTCTGCTAAATACTTATTCCAGTTACTTGAGTGTGAATTTGCTTTATTTTGGTATCAGACTGTATTCTTAGTTTCCTGAAAATCCCCAATTCCTCTTCTCTAGGGCTTTTGACATTTTTTTCCCTCTTGGAACTCACTTATTTCTTTGTCTAGTTTCATGATTGCTCTTGAATATCAATGGCATTAAAGGACACAGACTTCCATATTCTCATTTATCTACATCTTTGGTTAGTGATTTCCCACACTAATACTGTTTTTTTGGCCACGAGATGTGTTTGATTAAACTGTTGTCAGTTTATCTTATTGAAAAAGAGACTAGAAAAATTTGCACGTGCACTTTTGCTTTCTTTCCTAAATCCTAGCAATATCAACAGAACTCCTCTGAGCTAGCCTGTTGGAGAGAGCAGAGTGTATGTATCCCAGCTGACCACCCTAAACCATGCAGTTGACAGTGTTTGAGAAATTCCTGCCAAGATTAGTTAAGACTGATCCAACACTGTAGAATGACTTAGTAGAACCATGGGATCATGAGAAGAAAATGATTGGTTTTTAAAAAATATTTACTTATTTATGTATACAAAAACTGGGGAACAGGCCAGAGGTGTGGGGAGTGAGAAGATTCACCAGAGACAGAGTGGGGAGCAGAACAGGCAGTTCGACTGAAACACACTGCTGAGGGGAGCAGTGGGCAGGCCAGGAGAGGTCTGCTGAGCCATGTGAGGTCACTTCCCTGGCTAGGGATCGAACTTGCATTTCAGTGGCTGCCAATAGCTACATAGTACTGCACTTTAACCCATCATGCCACCAGGGAGGGGCCCCAAATGGTTGTTTTTATGCCACTGATTTTGCAGTGACTTGTCTCACTAATTCAGTTATATCCCGCCCTTCATGCTTGCCTTGTCTCACCACCTTACTGCATCCAGCTCACCCTTTACCATCTCTGTGATCATGTCACTTAGTTTATGCAATGTAATGCACCACCATCAACTTTTTGACTTAAAGCAACAACCATTTACTTGTGATTATTCATGAATCCTTGGGTCAGTGGTGGGTTCTGCTGATTTGATTTGAGCTTATTTGAACTTGGTGGGACTTGTTCATGCATCTGTAGTCAGCTTCAAGTTAGACTGATGGTTGATTTGTTAAGGTGACACAGGTTTATTGCAGTGAATCTCTGTAGGGTCATTCATCGTTTAGCAGGCTACCCTGAGCTTATTCACATGGTGATATTCCACCTTCAGGAGCCTCTGCTTCCATCATGTTTGCGCTATCTCCTTGCCTAAGAAAGTCCTATGGCCAAATTTGGACTCTGTGTGCAAAGGCACTACCAAAAGATGTAGATACAGAGAGGGAGGGAAAAAAGGGCCGCAAGCATAGTAAAACCATGGTAGGGATACACACAAATCTCTTTGTTACTCTGCGCCTCAGTTTCCTCCTCCAAAAAATGAAGATAGTATGATTAGTTTGTTTCAGGTGAATGCTGTCTGTTCTTACTCTTCCTGCAAAGATATATAGAAGTCCTAACCTCAGTATCTGTGACCTTATGGAGTCTTTGTTGGGAATAGGATCTTAGCAGATGTTGCCAAGTTAGGATGAGGTGGTTGGGGTGGGCCTTAATCTAATATGATTGGTGTTGTCACCATAAGAGGGAAACACACAGGGGAAGGCGATGTGATCAGGGAGCTGACTGAGGTGCAAGCTTATGATGCCAAGGAATGTTAAGAACTGGGGAGAATTTGCTCAGAGTTTCAGAGGGAATATAATCTGCCAACACCTTGATTTCTGTGTTGTAGATTCCAGACGGCGAGACTAAGATTATCTGCCCATTTAAACCACCCAGTTTGTTGTCCTTTGTTACCATCAGCCAATACAGAGTCCAGCTCCTCTGGCAAAGCTTTATCAGGGATCCATGACAATAGTGATGGCTGATGGACAGACTCTAGCCCTCAAACTTGTTATTCTGAAATAATGCAGATTCTGTTTTTGGAGATGCTTCAAGCAGGGACGTGGTTCTGTTGCTGCAGCATCACAGCCGTCTCAGATCTCTGGTTTTCCAGGTCTTGGGGTTTCCAGAGAGTAAATGTCCACATTGCCTGGTGCCCTGCTGGTCTCCTCCCTCCTGGCTCCTGCCAGACGCTGCCACGCACAGGCTTCCCTCCCTGAGCATGGCAGGGAGCTTGCCTACCAGCTTGGGGTTTTTTTCCCTTGCTGAGGGAGAAGCCATGAGCTCCGACTGCTGACCTTGTCCCCATATTATTCTGGCTGTGGAACATTCCAGGAAGACAGAAGCTAAATTTAATCTGTGTCTTGTGATTTCTATACTGTGGCCTCCATTGAGACTGTTTCATTCGATAGGAACTTGGCTCTGGACATTGCATTGCTAGAGGCAGTAGTTGTTGATTTTGGTAACAACACAGGCAGAGGAAGGCCCTCTCTTTTGTAGGAAGACTCACATCTCTAAGTATTTTATGGGGCTAGGTAAATGAAATGGTCCCAGAATGAACCACTAGGTTTTCCTAGAATTCTCCTTGTTGCCTCCCACCTTGTTAACATGGTTCACTCTGCCCTCTGACTAGAGGGCTTTTTTCTATCTCTACCTATCGAAATGATTCTTAAACTTAGAGCACCTCAAAGCATGGGTCAGATGGAGAGAGTGCAGACATGAGACAAAAGACTTGAGTTTGAGATTTATGTTTAACTCTTCCTGTGTTTCCTTGAGCAAGTCACTTAGTATCTCATTACCCTAATTTTATTATCATTATTGTTATCTGGCAGAGAAAGTAACGTCATTCAGGCATCAGTTAAGATAATGAATCTGAATGTGTTAAACATTGTCAGCATTATTCAATTTAAAAAAAAACATTTTTTTCATTAATTTATCCAATTCATAACTACTGGAAACCTGTTTTATACCAGATCCTTTGCTAAAAGTGTGAGATAAAGTACAAAACAATTTAACTGAGGTCTCTACCCTCATAGATCTTACATTTTTTAGTTTGGGAAATAGGTGAGGTACTAACAAAAATATTTGACATAATGCAAATAAATAGATAATTACATATTATAATAATTCCTAAGAAGTCAGTATAACATTGAACTGGAGCTAATTGAGAAAAGCATTTGGACTGGATATCAAGACACACATGGACAGAGTTGACATCATCTGATATGTGAATATTCTAATCCTCTGTGTTTTGGGGAAAACCAAACAGGCAGAAATGTAATTTGGAGAAACTTCTTTACTTTATATTTTTAGAAGGCATTCTGAATTTCCTGTAGATCTGCTGTCTTGCTGCTTTCTGATGCTCTACTTTTTGTGTCACTGGAATTTATATCTTTATGGGGATGACAGATTCTTTCTAGACAAATGTTGAATGTCCCAGAATTACAAAGGCAGCTGTCTTAAGTCTAGTGAAACAAAAATTTAGAAAACTAGCTTTTGTTGGCACAGAAAAAAGAAATTAAAAATTTAAGCCATTTCCTTTACATATTAAGAACAACTGCAGTCTGAACACAGAATTTCATCAAAAGTTCAAAGTGAAGAGAATTTAGTCTGTATTTAAAGATAGATTTCAGTGACATAGAAAGCAGTAGAAAGTTCCCCACCACTAAAAGGAAAGGAGAGAGAGAAACTGACAGATAAGAAGGTGGGTATGATATGATTCTTTCTAGTAGGTATAAAAAATACTCATCAAGTATGGAAGTATGGGTTTACTTCATTATTGATGGAATGAAGATTTTGTTGGTGCCCATCTTTTTTTTTTTAAGATTTATTTATTTATGCATACAGAACTGGGGTACAGGCAAGAGGTGCAGGGGCGGTGAGAGGCTTCACCAGAGACAGAGTGGGGAGCAGAACAGGCAGATCGACGAAGTACACTGCTGAGGGGAGCAGCGGGCGGGTCAGGAGAGGTCTGCCATGCCATGTGGTCACCTCCGGGGCAGGCAGGAATTGAACTCATGCGGAAGTGACTTTAGATTCTCAGTGCTGTGCTTTAACCCGCTGCGCCACCAGGGAGGGCCAAGATTTATTTTTTTTTAATGCATATAGAACTGGAGTACAGACCAGTGGTATGGAGGCAGTGAGAGGATTCACCAGAGACAGTGTGGGGAGCAGAACAGGCAGATTGATGAAATATTCTGCTGAGGGGAGCAGCGGGTGGGTCAGGAGAGGGTCTTGAGCTGTGTGGGTCAGCTCCCTGACCAGGGTTCAAACTCGTGCTGAAGTGGCTATAGTTAGCTTTGCAGTGCTGTGCTTTACCTGTTGCACCACTAGGGAGGACCCCATGGTGCCCACCTTTACTTCACAGCTTCCATGTGAGTAGGGCAACAGAACTCACCTCCAGTTACAGGGGTGGAACTTACTCCAAATAAATGATGGTGATCCTAACCCCCTTCCTTTCAGTTGTAGCCAATTAGCCAATCAATAGCATCCGTCTGTCCATTCTACTTGTTTCATTGGTTCAATCAAACTGAAGGAAAAACCTGTTCATACAAGGTTATAGAGAAGTTTTTATATTTCCTCTCCCTTGGATGCTGGAAGAAGCAGGTTTCTAGAACGATTTACAGCCAATTTCTGTCAAGTGGGAAACCAGCTTTGGAATGAGGCCAAAGTTTAGCTCTCAGAGTAGAGAGACTGAAAGAACCCATGTCCCAGCTAATATTGCTGACAGCTTGAATCAACCAATCCAAATGCTAAACTTCCTGTTTGTGATATAGTAATTTTATTTCTTGTTTAATCAGCTTGAGTCAGGCTTTAGGCAAATAATACAATGAGAGAAATAACTAGCCTGTATTGGAGAAGCTCCAGCGCATGGGGAAGTTATTTTTCATTTTTATGAACAGACCCTAGGGAATTTAAGGATTATTAAAATTTGAATGCCAAGAGGAGGAGGTGAAAGCAGAATGGGACTGAACTCATGGCATGATGCGGTTAATCAGCAAGAAAGCGTATGCTACCTGCTTTAGCCTTGAGACTGCTTTATAAGGAAATCAAAATTACCTGCAAGCCTCACCAAGATAGGACAGAGACCATGTGAGATAGTTGAGGGAACTGGCTGTGACCCCATTGAGGGGCTCATTGCAGAACAGTGTGTGGTGGATTTGCAGCAGAGGGCAGCAGGGTGGGATACTTGGCCTGACGGTCAAATGGGAAGCATTGCCATACCTCTGGAGAACTGTAAAGAGTTGAGTGGATAAACAGATTATATATTCCCACAGAGTGTTATAATAGTAGTGCCATTGAATAAATTACAATCACATGAATCAAGCATATTTTTTTAAAACATTGAATAGAAAATGATTATTACATTCAGTCTGATTGATCCATAGGAAAAAGCAGCTCTATGTAGTTCCCATATGTATGTATGTGGCATAAATAAGAAAATCAACTAGGTGATATACACAAGATGTGAGACATTCAGCCATAAATTTTTGAGAGGGGAAAAGATGGGATGAAGAAATTGAGTAAATGGAGCTCTAGCTATGGTTTTCTACTGTTTTTTAAAAAAAGATTTATTTATTCATACAGAACT
>NW_004567123.1:12282309-12320107 GCF_000260355.1 Condylura cristata
ATCGACGAAGTACACTGCTGAGGGGAGCAGCGGGCGGGTCAGGAGAGGTCTGCCTCGCCATGTGGATCTCCTCCGGGCAGGCGGGGATCGAACTCATGCGGAAGTGGCTTAAGCTTCTTAGTGCAGTGCTTTAACCCGCTGCGCCACCAGGGAGGGCCCCCATGTGTTAATTTTAAGTTAAAACGATTTTATTAAAGAAGATTTCATTACAGTCACATAAACTGGTTTCATTACAATTGCATAAACTGATAAAGTTATAGAGTTAAAAAAGTAAGACCATTTTTTTTTAACTAAATGACAAGTGTTAATATGCCAGCTCAATTAAAATGATTCAGAAGGTCATATATAGTTATTTTCCTCTCTCTTCTCATAAGCTGTGGGATCAGGGCAGAAAAAGAGGAACAGTCAGATTAGGCCATGACCAAGCCAAATGCAACATGTACAGTTTCTACTTCATCCAGCGCCTCCACCAGGATAATATGGGTGTCGGCCAATGTAGACATTTCTATATGGGGGAGATTCTTTCCAAGCTTGGGGTTACTTGGTCTCTCCTGCATTGACATCCAGGCCTCTGGGGGCAGCACACTTCATTTGGTTCTCATGCCTCATGGCCAAAAATTTTATTGCTCTTGACCTTGGGATGGCCTTTTTGCAGGGATCATCTTCTTGGTTTATATTCCATCCCACTCAAGATTTTGACAAGTAATTTGAAACAAGTAATTGCAGTTTATTCTGTGAAGTACCCCATTTTATTTTTAACGCATGGGAAAGAACTAGCCGAAGGTGATCACTTATCAGCATTCTTGAAAAACAAATCATGGAGCCCTGAGGGCTGAGGTGTTACCAAGTTGGAGGTGTCTGAAATTTGGATTTAGGTGACCAACCTGTTTCAGACAGGAACCCAAACAAGTGTCTGGGCTGACAAACTTGTTCCTTTTCAGAGCAAAATGCCTCAGACACCAGCGAAAACATAGATGGAAGAAGAAAAGAGACCTGTCTTTCGGAACATAGGTGGCAAATCCGGGACACTTTCCTCCACTATTTGATAACATTATGGATATTAGTAAATAGCAAATAACATTAAAATGTCTTCATTATGGTGCAGCGGGTTAAAGTACAGCACTATGAAGCTAAATCCACTTCACAAGTTCCATCCCCTCCTCGGAGGTGACCCACATGGCGCTGCAGACCTCTCCTGACACACCTGTTGCTCCCCTCAGCACTGTACTTCGTCGATCTGCCTGTTCTGCTCCCCACTCTGCCTCTGGTGAATCCTCTCACCACTCCTGCATGTCTGGCCTGCACCCCAGTTCTGTATGAATAAATAAATGTTAAAAAAAAGTCCTCATTATAATAAGATGGCAGAAAAAAAGCCAAAAACTACTTTGCGTACCACAGTATTGTTTGGCAACTGGCCTCTGTTTGAGTAATGGTCTGAATCCCTGAGAAAATTTGCATGTCCCAAGCTTATCTCTAGGACAAGCTCTTTGAAAGTGACCAGCCTTTCTCTTCTTCCTTCATAATCTAAGTTTCTCCCTATTACTAATCCACAGAGGACTTCTGGGATGAAACAAAGCATGGTGGAGCTACTGCACTTCCTATTGTCACATTTTTAGCTGCAACAGACTTTGTGTTCAGAAATGGTAGAAAGAGGCACCTGTTCAGTGTTTTGCTTCCATTTGCAGCCAAAGATATTATGGACACTGCCAGACTGTTGGTTTAATTGGATGGGCCAACAGTAGATACTGGCAGTTCCCAAGACCCATTTACTCTGCACCTTGTTTTGTGACCACAAAGTCTTTGTTATAACATATTTTCTTATCCTCTGAACACTTACATCATCTTTCTACGGCAAGCCCATATAATCTTTTGGAAACCCACATGTAGGACATGTCTAGTTTCCATGCCCCCCTCCTGAGAGCCACCATCCTTGATGTGACAGCATCCTCCTGTCTTTTTTTTTTTTAAGATTTATTTATTTATGCATATAGAACTGAGGGATAAGCCAGAGGTGCAGGGGCAGTGAGAGGATTCATCAGAGACAGCGTGGGGAGCAGAATAGGCAGATTGACCAAGTGCATTGCTGAGGGGAGCAGCGGGCGGGTCAGGAGAGGTCTGCTGTGCCATGTGGTTCACCTCCGGGGCTGAGGATCGAACTCGCACTGAGGCAGCTGCAGCCAGCTTGCAGTGCTACATCCTAACCTGTTGCGCCACCAGGGAGGGTCCATCTTCCTGTCTTTAAAAGCTGGCCCCTTCAGTCTTCTCTACTCACCAGAAATCTCTCCTTTTTGCTGTGTTGCCTTCCTTTACAGGGATATTTTCTCCATGTGAGGACAACATGTCTGCTGGCAGCCAGAGGGGTCCATGTTTTCTGCCGAATAATCACAGACAAAAAGAGACATTTCCTATCCTGGAAGTCACAGCAAAAGTCTTGAGGCTGATTCTTATCTGTCCTTCTTAAATCACATGTTATAATTGAACCAGTTACTTTCTCCAACAGAATGGAACATGCTAATTTGCCAACCTCACAACTTGTTATTCCCCTCTCTCTCCAGAAAGGGTGGTGTGGAACAGGGTGGTAGGATGCACATCATTTAATCAATGGATCATAAGGGAGTGGGGCTTTCAAAGGAACATCAGGTAGTTACTAGAAGGGAGAACAGATACTGAGCAGGCAAAAACCAGTGGTTCCCTTAGAATGTGGCTTACAATGTCACTGCATATTAAAGGCAGCTGGGAAAACTTTTAGGAAACACCTCCAGAAATAGAGATTTACTTAGTTGGAGGTGTGGCCTGGGCATCAGCATTAGTCTGAACTCGTCAGGTAACTCTAATGAGCAGTCGAGGCAAAGAATCACTGCCTTAAGGATAATTACAGCTAATTAAGCCTTTCCCTGGGGAATATCAGGAAGTGCTGTGGGCCAGTTCAAAGGAGCACATTGCTCAGGATAGAATTTCTGATGGAGAAAGGGAGGAGTCACTGTGCCACAGTAGATGTGAGAGTGGACTGGGGAAGGCACAGGAAGCTGTAATTGCCCCCAGTTTGAAATATATTGGCTGTCACCTGCTGTGTACAAAAGCTGCCAGCCCTGAGGACAACTTTTCAAATTAAATTTTGAGAATTTGTTCCAGAAAGCCAAATAACCCAGTGTGACATCCCTAATTACAGAATGAAAGGTAGGAGGTTAGCTACCCTGTCAGAGGCCACCTCCCCCAGGGTCAAATGTAGTGACCCTGGGACATCCCTGGCACCATTTCAGCCTGTTGAGCCCATGCTTGATTGTCCTTTACCCCATCAGAGGATCAGAGGGGGTAGGGGGTTGGTTGTTGTCAGCTTTCCCCATCTGCTGCAGTGGGTTTTCTCCCAGCCACTGGAGGAGGCAGATTCTCCTCATCTTTCTAGTGAGGCAGAGTTCTAGCCAATCACAAGAGGCCAAGTAGAGACTGCGAATGTGGGGATGAGATGGCAAAATCTGTTTTTGGAGCTGCAAGAGACACACCTCTTGGTGCACAGAGCTGCCCCAGAAAGGGTGTTGTCAGGCAAAACAAGCAGCTGCTCACCCCCTCCCCACCCCACTCCTTCCTCTATGGGGGTTTCAGAGACTGGTGACTGTCTGGGTCTGTGCACCCTGAACCCCATATCTTCCTTTGTGGGGGCCCAGACCCTGAACAAACTACAAGATGGGGCTTCTCCCAGAACTTCGATTTTGGAGGAAGCAGAATGCTCAGGGAAAGGCAGGGGGTACAGCAGGCCAGGGAGCTGGAAATTCAAACCACAACACATGAATTCTTGTCTGAAATAGGGCAGGTTTCAGGGCCTCCCTGAACCTCAATTTCCTTACCTATACAATGGGGTACTAGATGCTGTGGGAGACTCCAACAAGCTCTGAAAAGTCTGAGGTTATGATAAAGAAGCCTTTCTTTGGTGGGAATGAGTAGTTTGAGGGCAGGTGGAATATTATGACCTTTCCTTGTTTTTTTTTTGAACAGGAGACGCCCCTTTTCCTTCCTCCCCTTCCCCCCTGCCTGCCTCCCCCTCTCCCTTCCTTCCCACTATTACTGTCATTCTAGGAGCCTAAACATTGAAGATGAAGCCCCAAGTTTCCGGGGCAGCCAACTGAAGTCCTCACATCCTCTGCCGATGCCTTTAATCTTTATGTAGGAAGACATTCTGCACTTTCACAGATAGGCAGGCTGGAGTCTGCTGGCGTTTATTTTGTTTTTCTCTCTTGCCCTGACTCTCCCTCCTCCCTTCCTTCCCATCCTCCTCCTGCTGTTTACTGATCCCCCAAGTTGTGATGACGTGCCAGGGATTCAGTCAAGTGCGAGGGCCCCCAATTCATCAGGGGGTGGATTAGAAGACTCTTCCCCAAAGGAGTCTCCTGGGGGCTGACGTGGAAATAAAGTGACAGCAGAGTGTCCCGAGGGCTTCCAGGGTAGTGCGCACAGGCAGTTTGCAAAGCCCGCAGGAGGACTCCGACCCAGGGGAACCTTTGCGGGCGCCCTTCGCCAGTGTAGCAGATTGCCGGGGGGAGCGGGGGAGGCCTAGCTCCCTCCCAGACTGCGCCGCAGTGAGTCAGGAACCCCGCCTCCTAGGCTGCACCCGTGAACGAATCACCGCCACCGAGTCTCTGCGGCACCCGCTCGGCAGAGCCCTCCCGCCCACGCCCTCTCTGTCCCTCCCAGCTCCCAGGGCGCCTGCCCGCGCCTCGCCCCCTGCGCCCTCTCCTTCTGCTCGCCCTGGGGATCTGGCTCCCCGACCCTTCTTCTGCCCGCAGCCTGAGCCGTGGCTGCTGGAGGGAGTCCAAGGGGATGCGATGCCTGCCCTGCCGAAGGGAGACAAAGGCAGATGACCTGGCTGCAGTGTTCTTTGCATCAGGAACTTTCCCCGTGGTGCGAGGAAAGGAGAGAAACAGAAACAGTGACATGACTCAGGATTCTTGAAGTGCCTAAGATACAGCAGTGCAGAGAGCTCCCTGCAGGAGAGGTGGGAGGCCAGAGGCCTTTACTAGTCTCCAAGTCTCAAATGCAAAGGCCTGACCCCAGCTCTTAGCTTTAGTTTCTAGGGGAACCTAAAAGTGCAGTTATAATAAATAATTCTAAAAATATCAAACAGATGTGTTGGGATGGATTCACACCAAGCAGTGACCCAAAAAAGGCAACGAGATCTCAAAGAATAATTCCTCTGATGGGCAAGACCAAGTGTTTTGATCCCACTGTCTTTGCAGAGGACCCTTTGAGAAGAAAGACTGATGGGCTGGTTGGAAATGAAAAGCAGCAAATAGGGTCTTCTCTGTCTGAAACTATGGAAGATCCATCTCTGAAAAGTAGTTCCTGGGGTGGGAGAGCGGGCCACCAGTCCTGCTGTGCCTGCTGTGTGTCCTTCCTGGCCTGTCAACCCAGACCTGCTGGCAAGGGGGTGGCCTTGGTTTCTGTGGTGAAAGAGCATCCTCAGGCCTAAAAGTGCTTCCACCAAAAGTGGCAGTCAGTGGTTCAGCAAAGAAACTCACTTGGAATCTCAGCTAACAGAGAGGCAGTGTGAAGCCCCCTGGGCCACACCTGCAAGATTCTGGATGAGGACAGGCTGCCCTGTCTTCTTATAGCAGCCAAAGTCATGCTCCTAGAAACCAAGTCAAATTAGAGACCATCTGCTCAGATCCCACCAGTGGCTTCCCATCCAGTGTTATTACCAAGTGTAAAAGATCCTCTTGATTGGGCTATTACCTCTTACCTTCCATTCTCTCCCCTGCTTCTCTGATGCAGGCACACTGGCCTTCTTTCTGTCCCTTGAACAATCCAGAAGCACCCTTACTCCAAGGCTTTTCTGCACGCTCCCTGGCACTTGGTATTCCCCCAGATACTTCATTTGCCCATGCTTATAAACACCATCCTATCCAAAATAGCATACTTCCCACAATACCTTTGCCCTCTGTTTTCATGTCCTGATGATGTTTTTTTTTATCGGTTTCATATGTATTTCTTCTGGAGTGTGAGTTCCCTGAGGGTGCAAACTTGATCTTTTGGGCTGCTCTACTCCTAGCACATTATAGGTGTTTAATAAATATCTGTGGGACGAGTGAGATTGGTATAGGGCAAGGAGTTTGCTCAACTGCACACAGTAAGTAGAACAGCCAGGAATGGAACCCTCATCACCTCCTTTTGATCTAGAGCTTTTCTACTATTTGATGATCAAGCTAGTTATTTGGAAATAAGCTTAAAAATAAAATCCAGATTGGACAGTGGTCTCTGGACATCTTCTCAAGATGTAGTTTTTAGGTTCCTCTACTATCCTTAAAAGTCAAATGCGTTATCACACTGGAAAGTAAATATTTATAAAACTAGTAAGTTTCAAGATATGTTTAGTGGCTCATGATGCCATGCCAAGCTTTCTTGACATTTCTTTAGTCACTTTTGAAGACTTGGCTGAAAGCCCCAGTTTATGGAGTTTAGAGCTTTTGTACTGCAGCGTATTCTACCCATTAGGCTGAAGTTATTTTTGGAAGAATGAATCATGCCAGCAGAACCCGGAATATTAAGGTCTCTATCATGTCAGACTGTGGCTGATGATCATTTGGGTAAAGATGGGCATTCTAAATGTTTCCATTTTCTTACGGCCATTTATTGACCCATACCAACTGGTACCTTCTTTTTGTAATTATATATTTTATCTTATAAATTTGAATAATATAAATCATGCCTAACAATTCCAGTAGTGCTAGTACTTCTTGAAATGCCATGATGCAAAGAAACATTTCCGAGATAAGGAGACAGGGAGCTGGGTTTGCATCTTGGTTGCACTGTATGCAACTCCATTGCGTTCTTGCCTTTTAAGGCCGATTTGAACATACAGGGCTGTTCAGGGCTGCATTTGTGAGCACTGTGGGTGAGATTCAGATAATTTAGTATGGAATTAAATGTTTGGGAACGAGTACAGCGCTGGGAACTTCAGTGTCTAGCATGATGCTATCAGCATGAATATTAAAAAGAACTGGAGAATCAGTGTCCTTCTTCCTGGAATTACATGGGACTCGGGGCTAGGTACGAAATATAGTGTACTAGGGTGCAGTAAGAAAGAGGCTTAGTGCTAAAAATTGAAAATCTGCAGGTATCAAAAGTCAAGTCTGAAATGCGCACTAGGGGAGGGATTAGGGAGAATGTGCTAACAAATTGGGAGATTTGTGAGGACTTACTTATGGAGCTGGGATAGGTGAGCATTGGGGGTACCAGACAAATAAGTGACATTTGATCAAACATAGATGAACCTGAAAGTGGGAAATTGGGAGGATGGGTAGGACTGGGCCAAGTTCCTCTCTTCCTCCCTTACTTTATTTGGTAAATATTGAGGGCTGACCAGGCATTAGTCTTCCATCATTTCCAGCAAACTGTTCCTGATAATGATGAATAGCCAACTCCTTTTTCGTGTGAGTGGACTGAACTTGGTACCTTCCCATCAGCTTGGAGCAGTTGGTTAAAGTACTAGGAGGTTTGAATCTCATAAATGTCCAGAAAAAACATGGGATTTTCTACGTATGGAAGCTAGTTGTAGGTGTCTAAGGTGAAGGAAAAATTGGATTTTCTGGGCTTTGGAGGTGATGATAAATCCCATATACTTCAAGTGGAAGAATTAAGCCAAATAAAATACCTGATCTTACCTTGTTATTATCAATTTATCTGACACCTATTCTGTGTTTTCTATTTGTTGATTGCCTACCTCTGATTTGTTTATATAGTCATTAAGCTACTAGGGGGATGGGCAGTCACTATTCTTAGTACATTAACCAACTGGTTACTCTGTAAAGAAGCACATAGAGGCCCTCCTTGGTGGCGCAGCGGGTTAAAGCACAGCACTAAGAAGCTTAAGCCACTTCCACATGAGTTCGGTCCCTGCCTGCCCAGGAGGTGACCACATGGCATTGCAGACCTCTCCTGGCCCGCCCACTGCTCCCCTCAGCAGTCTACTTCGTCCTTCTGCCTGTTCTGCTCCCCACTCTGTCTCTGGTGAAGCCTCTCTCCACCCCTGAGCCTCTGGCCTGTACCCCAGCTCTGTATGCGCAAATAAATAAATCTTAAAAAAAAAAAAAAGAAGCACATAGAAAACACTGTCTAATGGCAGTGTTTCTTTAAAATGGTAACTATAAAATACAATCTTTAAGTACCTAACTAAGATTTTTAATCATTTATTGAATATTTTTCTAGCACCTATCATGTTCTTGTTTGTGAGTACAACCATCTTAATTTTACTACCCTCTAGGACCTTAATTTTTTTTTCATAATCCTATGATACAGATTTTTTCCCATTTTATTTATTTATAATAATAGTTTATTTTTACATCATTTTGTGCCTTTTTCCATCTCAGTGGTGATGATACAGATTTTGATGTGGAAACCTCCTAAGAAATGTAGGATTAAAGAAAGGGTGATGATTCACTTCTTGGAAAGAAAGAGCAATGATAACAAAGGGTGGACTCTATTTGTATTGAATTGGAGGTAGGAAGATGAAAGAATGGTAGACTGCCAGTCAGCTAGTGCTATTGTGTAGAAAATAAATCAGTCAACAGCTTACTTGTCTCAGTCTTTTTTACCTGCATATGTCGCTTATTGGAAGGAAACTGGATGATCTAAGTAGGGTTTGGATGGGCTTGGTTCAAAATTGCAGATAGAATCTATGTCTTTGCTAGTGTTTTTCTTTGGTCCTGAGAGCTACTTTGCACAGAGATAAGTGCCCAAGAGGGTAAGCCCAACCGAGCAAGTCTATTTTAAATCTTTGCTAACGTTTCATTGGGTGAAACAAATCACGATTGCCATATTCACTGTTCGTGAAACAAGGGAATGTATTCCTCTTCTAAAGAGAGGAATAGTGAAAGGTCAGGAGCATAGGGAGAGGTGGAGCACTAGTATCAATAATGCACAAATTAGAATCCAATTCTTTTATTTGAATAGTCTCAGAATATGAAAATATCACTTTATTCCACCCACTGATGTTCTAACTCATTGGAATCAGTTAATCCATGGATTAGGTTGTTCTAGCAGCAGTTGGAATTCTTCCCCAGTGAAGGTTCTTTTGGCTGTTGATTCACTGGCAAATGTCAGATCAGATGCATTGCTAGACATGGAATCAAAGAGTCTGGTGTTCATATCCCAGTGGCACAACTTACCAGCTGTGCATCCTTGAGAGGCCATTGACCTTCTCTGAGCCTCCACTTTCTGATATGTAAAATAAGGGTAGTAATTTATGCTTTCTTTATCTCACAAGGTTGCTACACAAATCAAATGAAATCATGAGTTTGAAAGTGTTCAGTAAACTGGAAATAACTGTGTATACAAGACAGTATTATTACTGGAAAAGAGCTGGAAACATTCTGATACTATTCAACTGGAAATTAGTAGAAGTCCATCTTCTTCAATCCTTCTAATTCAATGACTTTCTTTATTTGTTGTATCCCTAAGAAGACTTTTTTTCCTGGGACAGCCAGGTGAAGTGTACATTGTTTGACTTGGGAGTGGGCTAATTAGAGTGGAATTATCAGAAACGGCCTTGGAAAGCAATGGTGAAGCCAAGGAGAAATTTCTTCCAATTTTTGCTCTACTGAATGCTAGTTCTGCCACCACTGGCCTTTCTAGGGCTTCACAGCATTGGATTCTGAAGGTAAAGTCCTCTGTTACAGTTCTAACTTTTTTTTTTAAAGATTTATTTATTCATACAGAACTGGGATACAGGCCAGAGATGTGGAGGGTCAGAGGATTCACCAGAGACAGAGCAGGGAGCAAAACAGGCAGATTGACGAAGTACACTGCTGAAGAGAGCAGCGGGTGGGTCAGGAGAGGTCTGCCACGCCATGTGGTCACCTCTGGGACAGGCGGGGATCGAACTCATGTGGAAGTGGCTTTAGCTTCTTAGTGCAGTGCTTTAACCCGCTGCGCCACCAGGGAGGGCCTCTAACTTATTTTTAACTCGTTACTTTCCAGGGGATTCTTGGGAGGATGGGGTATGCAAAGGAGTATTAACAAATACAGAACAATGCACTGCTTTGAACAATGTTTTGTGGTTTCTTTGGGTTAGCTTTCATTTCAGTTATAAAATTCTTGATTTTCATGAATCTACCTAAAAATACATGTTTAACAATTTTAACCATCTACATTATACATATTTATATCTGGAATGCCATCTGCTCAATCTCTTGGAGGGAGCTGGTTTCTAGGTGTGCACCTTCCCATCTCATCCAGGAGGTGACCTGGGGAGTCCATATGGCTTCTGGCATTTTCCTGGCGACACCAGTACCTGGACTTTGGCACAGAAGTGGTTCAGGGTTAGGGCTGTGCATCAATCCAAATGGACTGAGGTAGGCTCTGCAGAATGACCTGACTTTTCAGGCTGTATCTGAAGAGAGAAGGAAAGGTCTTGGAATTTTTCTTGTGATGCTCCAGTGACAAAACTCATTATTCATGAAGGTCCCTTATCACACTAGTATTTACACAAAACCCGTAAATACAGTGGAACAGTTCTGGGTTTTCTAAGAAGAAACACTCCTCATGCCACCCAAGATAGGCTATAGGGTTGAAATATGAGTTTCAGGTAAAACAAACATGCAAATGAAGTAAAAACACAAAGTTAAGCCAGTCTTAGTTGTGAGTGTGTGTGAGCTGGGATCAGTTCCAGACTCAGCGTTGTCCCTTACTGGGTGTGAGGATTCTATAACATCATTTCATTGCCTGTGCCTCAGTTTCTTTATCTGTGGCAGCAGTGAATTGAACCAGACTCCCTTGAACTCCCATCTAGCTTTGTAATCTAAGACTTCCTTATTAATTTTGATAAAATGAGGTAGTTGGACCACTTTCTTTTTTTAATATTTATGAAATATTAATATTTATTATTATTATTATTATTATGAGATTATTACTTATGCATACAGAATTGGGGTAAAGGCGAGAGGTGCAGGGGAGGTGAGACAATTTTGAAGAGCAGAACAGGTGAAGTACACTGTTGAGGGGAGCAGCAGGTGAGTCTGCTGCGCCATGTGGACCACTTCTGGGGGGGCGGGGATCGAACTGGTGCCGAAGCACCTGTGGCTCGCTTGCAATGCTGCGCATTAACCCATTACACCAGCAGGGAGGGCCCAGGACCACTTTCTGTAGAAGGTGCTAACTCTATTATCCCATGGTCATGCTTTCTTACAGGAGTGAAATGGAATTGAACTGTGCTCAGCACAAAGCCTGGTGGCCATATGAGTTCTTTGGCAAGAAGTTAGGGTTGGAAGACAGAAAGGAACACAGAAGAGATGTGGCCCTTTTCCATTGGCATTCAGATGCATGTTTGTTTAAAAGGCCCAAAATATAAATGAAACAAATGAGTCTGCATTGTAACATTTTTTTCATGTAAATAATAGACAACTTGCCATTAGGGAGAGAGTCAGTGAGTATGTTATTTCAAAGTGTTTTTCATCTGAGAGGTGCTGTTTGGCGTGTCTCTGCATATTCCTGGCAGAGCCTGGTGATATTTTTCTAAGCATGGAGGGTTTAGGAACTGGGAGACAGTCTTTGCAGGTCAGGGATTATATCTAGAGAGAGAATGAACATATCTGTATTGTTCATCTTTCAGGTTAACCAAATTAATAACCTCAGTGCCTTTCATTTTTTCAGTAGGAGAATCTAGACAGCTCGCTGCTGCTGCTGGAGCCTGAGGATTAAGAACATCCGCTGCTACTTGGCTTATTCATGCTTTTATTTTCTTTTTCTCTCTTAAAATCTTCCATCTTGTACATCCCCCTCTGTTTCACCAGCATTGACAACAAAGAATGCTTGGGTTTTACTGGGGTTTGAATTCATCATTTCTTTCGATGTCAAAATGGTCTGTGTATACATTAGTCTATTTGAGAGAGAAAGCTGAAAATTATATAGGCCAAACAACTTGTGGGATGTAATTTTAAAGGCATAAGGAGATGTTACTATTACACTCCTGTGGACCAGTGTAGGCTACAGAAACCTGAGTACAAGTAATTTACTTAAAAGGTGATGCCTTTAACAAGTCCATAAAAGTGAGGAAGTGATAGGCCTTCTCTGGTGGCACAACAGATTAAAGCACAACACTGCAAGCTGGTGGCAGCCGCGTCAGTGCAGTTCGATCCCCGGCTCCGGAGGTGACCCACATGGCACGACAGACCTCTCCTGTCACTCCTACTGCTCCCCTCAGCAGTGTACTTCATTGATCTGCCTGTTCTGCTCCCCACTCTGTTTCTGGTGAATCCTCTCACCCTCTGTCCTGTACCCCAGTTCTGTATGCACAAATAAATAAATTTTTTTTAAAGTGAGGAAGTGAGACAAGGAATGGAGGCAGCCAATAAAGGGGGCGTAAAAGCAGATTAGACTCAGTTATGCTGGACAACCCTGAGGGCCCATTTAGAAGACTCTCTGTGAGTACCCAAGGGGAGCAAAGGAACTGGGATATTTGTCCACCACCCCCTGCTGGACATTGGGGCTGCTGCAAAGGGATGTTAAGCATGCAGTACTTTTGGTCTGTCTTGTAGGAAGGCAGAAGCACTAGAGCAAGCCAGCCACCAGGAGCAAGAGTTCAGGCAGGAGAGCATTACAGTCTGAAGGGATCCAGGTGGGTCTCTCTCTGCACATGCTACAAGCAGACATGTCAGTGAAATCACAAATAGCAAGTAGATATATAACGATGAAAGTATTAGAATTTTCTCCTCACACTTAAATAATAAATGAGGCATAATAATTCAAAACTGCAATATTTAAAGATGGGGTTGCTTCAGGTACAGCTTGGTCCAGACTCTTAAATGCTGTCACTAGATATGGGTTTCTTTTCTTTCTTTCTCTCTCTCTCTTTTTTTTATTACTACGTAACCATATGTTGGCTTTGTTCTCTGTTGTTTCTACCTTCATGGCTGCAGAACAGTTAACAGCAGTTCCTTGAGCTATATTTTCTAGGTTTAACATTAACCCAAGAAAAGAAAGTTTCCTTCCAGGTAGCTTAAGTAAGTCCTAGAGTTAAGTCTTTTGGCCTATGATTGTACCAATAATGGCATGTTCCCACCTTTAAACTAATCATTGTAGCTGGGGAGACAGTAATAAAACCCATTCTTGAATTTTTGGAGAGTGAGAGGTACTCACTCTAATTCAAAACACTTGGCTGGGAAATTTAAAATCCGTTGAGATAGGAATAGGAGGCAATTAATAGTGAAGTCCTTAAACCTAATGGCACAGTGTTTGATCAGCTTAAGCCGAGGAACTAAATCAATGATATTGTATTTCAGCTCCCTGATGTCAGAATCCAGCTGAATGTCCAGAGAGGGGAGAAAGAGTATGTTCAGGAGGTGTCGAGAAGGGAAAATGATGGTGCAAAGCTTGGGTACCAACAGCCACCCTGGGATACTGAATTCAGACTGTATCTTTGACAACATTAATGCCGAGTAATATTTATTTAACTGATTCTAATAAGCAGTGTAAAGAGTCTCATCTCTCAAATTGGCACAGCAAGGAGCCATAGCAGCCAGGCTGCTGATAATTAACAGTGAAATGCCTGGCATGCTTTCTCCTTGCAACATCGGAGAGGATGCTGAGGACTGCTGGGCAAATTCATTTTCCTCTTGCTGGCTGGGATAAGGATGAAGCTTGCTGCAGAAAATTACTGGAGAGGCAGCTAGCCAAGGACAGAACAAAATGGCTTTCTGAGCAGGTAGGTTAGACTGAAGAGGGCAATCCATCTCTTACCTGTGGAAGGTCACATGCTCACACACGTTGCCATTTCTGTTTCTATAAGCATAGCTCAACACAGACAACAGGGAATTCTACTGTTTTTAGTTCACAAGTGTTACAGTTGAAACAGTACTTGCAGAACTGAAGAATGCTGGAGGTTGTAGCTTTATGTATTTGCTGATGAAGAAAGATGTGTGGCTTGGTTATCCTCGTGGTGATTTCATGATAGAGTTAACAAAATCCAGCACCTTTTTGTGTGAAGTCAGTAATAATAGTCACAATGTCTATGGTCTATTCCCTTGTACTCACGTGAACATAGAGTTTTTTCCCTTTCTGTAGCTGAATGATTCAGTAGAGTTCATAAAGCAAGTCAAGAGAAGATTAAAGATCTCGTCCTAATCAGCACTACCCTTAAATAATTCTGGAAACCTCCACTAATGAACTAATAATAGGAATGATAGATATCAGCTATCTGGTTTCTTAGGCACTGTGCTAAATAATTTATATGCGTTAGTATTTTTAATTTTAATCCTCCTAACAACTCCTTGATGTGGGGGTGGGGGTTATGCCCATTATATGGTGGATGAAATTCAGCTTTCCCAGTATTAGGAAGTTGTCCAACAACACAGAAGTAGTAAACAGTGGAACCAGGACTTAATCTCAAGTAATCTTGTTCAAGAGTCTAACCTGCAACTAACATTTAATTTCCTCCTTAGCATGCCTATGTGTCAATAACTTCCACTAATTTTGCTTCTCCAAAAAGAAATTCTATATCCTGAGAGTGATGGTATTCTTTCTCTTACCCCCAACAGAAAATCAGAAATGTATTGTGCTTTGTAAAATTGCTTTAATTATTTTTGAGATTTGGTGCTTTTCTTTTTTTTAGAGAATCATATGTAAAATACTACATTTACATATTTAAAGGCTATTTTTCCTAAATGTCAGTTCAAAATATAGATTTAACAGGATTTGGAGATGAAATGATTTCCTCTTATTGGTGGCTGATTCCACTAACTATCAAGACTGTACAAGTTGCATCCAGGATTAGATCTGATCCCACCTAATAGACTCTTTTCTACTCTTTACTTCCCCAGCTCTGATCTGAATGGCTTCCAATTTTCTTCCATTTTCTCCAGATGGTAGACATCTTTCAGTCTCCTGGCTCCTGCAGTTTCTCCCTACTGAGTTTGAGTCAATTCTGTAGTCCAACTTCCTCTTGTTTAAAGGTATGTGCGGAGTTCCTACAGCCATCTGCAGACGAGGCCATCTGAGTCTACTGCCTGGCATCTGCTTTTGCCAGTGTCCTTACTTGATCTCAGTTTCCCCCCAGTTGGCCCCTGTAGTGAGATAATCATGGGTTAACTTGCATCAGATTTTCTTCTTGGTCACCATCTCACCTTCCTCTTTACTCAACTTTACCATTAATATCCTACTTTTTCAACTTTGGAACTGCAATAGCATTATTTTATTAATTTTTAAAAGATTTATTTATTTGTGCAAACAGAACTGGGGTACAGGCCAGAGATGCGGAGGGTGAAAGGATTCACCAGACAGAGAGGGCAGCAGAACAGGCAGATCCACGAAGTCCACTGCTGAGGGGAGCAGCAGGAGGGTCAGGAGAGATCTGCCGCACCATGTGGGTCTCCTCCGGGGCAGGCAGGAATCGAACTCATGAGGAAGTGGCTTTAGCTTCTTAGTGCTGTGCTTTAACCTGCTGCGCCACCAGGGAGGGCCTGTAATAGCATTATTTTAACTTAAGGATTAACCTGGGTATTCTAAACTTCAAACAGTTTTGCCAATTATATCATCAGAGATTTGGCTCAAGGATGGCCAAAGAAATGACTCTTCATTTGTTGGTGCAGGGAGGAACTATGTAGCATGGAAGAGCAATCTACTGTAATAGAATGTAGGTTTGAAATAGAGACAGGAGTCATATGCAACATATCTGAGAATAGTTTGTTCTTTTCCTTTTTTGTATCTTATTTTAACTTGTTAAGACCTGAATTTGCCTTTCTTTCCTGTCTTTAAGCAATTATTGTCTCATGTGTTATATTTCAAGCTTTTGCATTATTATCAATAAAAAAATCCCTCCTGTCTTCTAGAAAAATTTAATCTGCTTAATTACTTATGATATATATAACTAAGCATTTTTTAAAAGTATGAAGACTCAATTAATGAGGGCTTATATTTTTATTGAGAGTACCCATTTTTCTCCCCAAAGCAAATATTCCTTCTACTGGATCTTTATCTTCAATATGAGTACTTCTTAGTTTTTCCTTTATTTATACATTTTATAAATATATTTTCATTTATTATTTAGTTTTAAATTCTTTTATATTGATCCTTTATGAAAGCTCTGTGGTCTCTCTATCTCTCATGAATACACACACACACAAACACACACACACACCATGTTGGCCACAATCTCAGTGTCTCTTGATGCTCATAGCTATAGAAATTCATTCCTCACACTACAATCAGATTAATAATTCTATAAATTGGTGAAGTTATTTTTCTTTCCTAATTCCTATAACAACCAGAAAAGAGAACAAAGCCTTCCTTGATCAGATTAAAGTTCCTTTCCATTCTGCTCTGTTCTAGCAACATTTGGCAAATGTGTATGTTTTCATGCTTTTGCTCAGGTCATGTACTTGAATATCATGTACTTGACCTGAACTATCTTTCTTCATTCTTAATCTCCTAGAATCTCTCTATACCCAAACAATACAGATGACACAAGCAAAATCAGGATTCATCTCTCCTTTCTTTATCTTACAACTCTCAGATACTTTTATCTCTTTGATAGTATTTTGGCACATGTAAATCTCAAAGCTAAACAGCACTTACAAATCATTTTGTAAAGCCCTTTTTATCTGTCTAGTATTTTCTTTTATTTATAAATAATAGCAAAAAATTTATAATATTTAACTGCAACTGCTATTTGCCAAACCCTGATGTAGGCAATGGGTTATAGGAGTGGATGAGGCAGAGTCTCTTCTGTGACAGATAGAACTGTCATTTTATTTGGAGATGACTAACTATAATGCATTTTTTAAAAAAACAGCCATTTAAAAATATTAAGAATTTGGGAGAACTTTGAGGAATGAAGTAGATGATTACTGGTATAAGGAAGAACATAATATATTATTTTACCAGGTAGGCTAAAAAAAAAAAAGCATTTCTGAAATTTGAGTTGAAACCCTAATGGTAGTAAAGAGCTGGCTGGGTAAAGATGGAGGAAAAAGTCTCATAGGGGGCCTTATCTGGTGGTGCAGTGGGTTAAAGTATAACACGATGATGCTATCTGAAGCCACTGAAGCACGAGTTCAATCCCCAGCCAGGGAGGTGACCCACATGGTGTGGCAGACCTCTCCTGACCCACCCACTGGTCCCCTCAGCAGTGTATTTCAGTCAATCTGCCTGTTCTTCCCCTCACTCTGTCTCTGGTGAATCCTCTCACCCTCCATATCTCTGGCCTGTACCCCAGTTCTTGTATGCATAATTACATAAATCTTTAAAAAAAAACCAAAATGGTCTTGTAGGAAGTACAGCAAGTGCAAAGGCCCAGGTAGATTCTAGAAGGTCTCTGTTTTGCTGAAGCGAAGACAGGCTAGTGGAGTAGGGTTAAAATGTTTTCTGATGATATCAGGAAGAAGTAGGAGTCAGGAATTTAGTCTAAATGACATAAAATCTTCCAAGTCTGCAAGTTCTTTGAAAGCAGGCATATCTTATTTCTCCCTAAAGAGTTAGGGCCCAGCACAAAACTTGGTAAAAGAAATAAAGGAAAAAGTTTTACAACCATGTCATCTTGAGAATGTTGTGGGGGCTCCTTATTGTACACTAAGCTATGCAGTGTATGTCCATGGTCACATTTGGCGAAGAGAAAATTGAGCCATTAAGTAACAACTTTTGGATTCAATTTCCTCCAAGGACCATTGTGGGAGCTTTTATTAGCTTATAATTGACTTACTTGCCCTACAAATTCCCATTCACTCCACTTTCTTGGATTCCATCTTATCACTAAGATGGTTTGAAGCCTTAGGAGTTTTACAAGCTTCAATCTGCTCTTGGCTTTTTGCCTCCAACATTCAATTTTCACACCTACTTTTATGAATTTAAGAATAGTCCTAGACTGGCTTCCTCTGATAGAATTTTTCCCCCTTTCAACACATTTCCAAACATTACTTATTTAGAAGGCTGTATAAAACATATATATTCTCCTTAGGGAATAACTATGAAGCAATACTTACAAAACCAATTAAGAAGCGAAGAAATAAAATGTTGTGGTTTAGAATATATGATTTTAGAACTGAAAGCAACTTTTTTTTTAAATTATTACAAAAGTTTGTTTTTACATCATTTTGCACATTTCTTTTTTTCCATTTCGATTGTAGTCCCCCCGGGTTTCCCATCACCAAATCACCCGTGTGCCACCACCAGAGTCCCGTGTATTTCCCTCCCTTCCCCCCACCCCCGTTTTTGATCCCATTCCCCACTCCACCCCCACAAAATGTCTCTGGTATATGGTTGTTCATTATTTTTGTTATTTTCTCGCCTGGTCCATTATACTCCTGCTATGAGTGACACCATCCAGTATTTTTCTTTCTCTTTCTGGCTTATCTCACTAAGCATGATCTTTTCCAGCTCCATCCAAGTTGCTGCAAAAGACATGTGTTTCTCTTTTTTGGTAGAACCGAAAGCAACTTTAAGAATGAAAATCAACTGATTTGCTCCCCTTTTGTAGATGAAAAGCTTAAGACTTAAAACTGAGAATTGGTTTTATCCCGGCCATATAGCAATGACTGATGGGAATCACATACTATAACCTAGAAGGCCCTATAAAGATCAGGGTTTAGTTTCTCAGACCAGAGTTAGGGGGATTAAGCTGATATTCCATAAATGGTTGGATTTTTAGCATGAAGTTTTTATTTTTCTTTTGTGTTTTTCGCCATTATCTTGGCTCATATTTAGATGTGATGTTTTGTAAATATCATGCATGAGATTGCTGGTCAGTACTAGAATGAGAAGTAGTTTGGAATTCTACCTTCTGGTTTTTATTCCAAAACTAGTTTTCATTGGATGGGTGGGGTATTATAATCATATTTCATCATTTATCTGGTAGTTTTGGGACCAGGGTATGGGTGGTTCTGTGTCATTATTCTTTACCTGCCCTTTTTCCCTTTCACACATCATATCAGTGAATGAATTAATCCAGATCCATAGAAATAGCAAAAGAGGGGGACAGTCATCACAAAACTGCTATGCTGTATTCCTCTAGGTAACTTTTTGCTCCTCAAAAGAGATTTTCTTGACTTTCATTTGGAAATGGTATGGAACAACAATTCCAGATTCCAAAGAATTAATGCAGAGGTAGAGAATCCAGTGGCTTCTTTCCAGGTATAAAATATGAGTGTAATGTGCAGAGTAGGAGGGAACCATGATTAATTGGAGATAATTTGCCAGGTTGTGATATTGTGACATAATATATATTTGGTCTTTATCCCAATTTCTTGGTATTGAGCTCCAAAAGCCCGTGGAGTTTCTGGTAAAAGACGTTAAGTGGAACACCTTTTGTTTTTCATAATGAGGTCCTTTAGCCATAACAGACGTTATGCTGATGAGGTGATATTGGAGGATGGGAGCTGATTGCTAGAGTAGCTAAGCATGTAATTATTAGAGGGTTGGCATTTTCAACTTCATTCCTAGCGTCTGGAGTTGGGAGGTGCTGGAGACTGAAGTAATCACTAATGGTCAGTGATTTAATCAGTCGTGCTTACAGATTGAAGTCTGCATATATATCCTGACTGAAAGGATTTGGAGAGCTTCCTGGTTGGTGAAAACACTGAGTTGCTGAAGCTAGTAGTGAGTCCAAAGAGAGCATGGAAACTCTTCCATTCTTGCTACATCTTACCCAGTGCATCTTTTCCATTTGCCATCTTTTTGCTGTATCTTTTCTAGTAGATGGATAATTGCAAGTAAAACACTTTCCCAATTCTGTGAGGCATTCTGGATGGGATCATGGAAACCTCTGATTTATGACTCTTTGTCAGAACTACAGTGACAACCTGAGACTTTTGATTGACCTGTGAGGTGAGGAGTGGTCTTGAGACTGAGTCCTTTACTTGGAGTCTCAGTTAACTCCAGGTAATTAGTGTTAGAATTGAGTTAAGTTGTGTGGCAGAAGTTTGCTGATGTTTCTCGTGTTGTTTCTTTAAATTTTATTTTATTTTTCCATAGAATAACTGGGATGTAGGTCAGGGGTTGGGGGGTGAGAGTTTCACCAGTGTCAGAATGGGGAGCGGAACACATGGATTGACTGAAATACACTGCTGAGGGGAGCCACAGGCGGGTCAGGAGAGGTCTGCTGTGCCATGTGGGTCAGCTCCCTGGCTGAGGTTAGAACTCTGGTCATAGAGGTAATAGTGCTGAAACTTTACACTTAGGCCACCAGGGGAGTCCTGGTGACATTTTTGTGACCAGATATTAGGGATACAGACATAGACACTGACATAGGCAACCATAGACATAAACATAGCCAGTATGGAAAAAATATATCAGATTCTGGAAAATATATAATATGAAATCTTGATAATCAAGCCATTTTCCTATGAAAAATTCAGGATATAAGACATCTGCAGAATCAAATATATTCTTTTTTTGAGAGGTTCAACTAATGATTCAACTTCTTTCAGCACATGCTTCTGATGGGTTTGAAATTTGGCAATCTGTGAACACTTGCAAATGAGGCTTTCTTCATTTTCTTGGCTTGAAGTTGCTTAAACACATGAACTTTTTTTAGTAAACTTGTATTGAAATAAAATAAATACAGGGATATGAATATATAAGTGTGCAGCTGAATGAGTTTTGGTAAGTTAGCAAATTAACATGTAACCAAGACACCCAAACAGAACTAGATCGGTACCAGCACCTCAGATACCTCTTTCATGTCCCTTCATGTCCCTTCTAGTCACTCACCCCTCAAGGAAAACCAATATCCTGATCTCACGCTATGGATAAATCTGCTTTGCATACAAAACTTCACTTAAATCTTTCAGTGCATAATCCTGTGACAGGTTGTCTGGTTTTCTTCTCTCGACATTATGTTTGTGAGGTGTATTCATAACAAACAGTTGTAAACCCTTCATTCTTGTTTCTATTTAGTAATCCATTTGATGGCTATAGCATGACTCATCCATTCTGCTATATTCCATTTATAGTTATGTTACAAAAATTATTGTGCATTTTAGTTACCTTTTAGTAAGTTTAGATAACAGGAAGATTCTTGGCTTTTATCTTCTAAGTTTTATCTTGTTCACCAGATCTTTGACCCAGATACCTGTCTTTGGCCTCTTAATTTGGACCAAGTAAAGATGAAGACTCTGAAATGATTTCCACGAGCTACTTTAACAATGAACTAGGAACATTTTGTCCAGTTGACTATGGTCTTTTATCTGAGCCATATCTCTAGAACTCATGAATGACTAGGATGGCTTTGATAAAATGGTGGATGGCCCTCCCTGGTGGTGCAACAGGTTAAAACGAAGCACTGCAAAGCTAGTCATAGCCACTGCAGCATGAATTCAATTTCTGGCCAGGGAGGTGACCCATGTGGCATTGTAGACCTCTCCTGACCTGCCAGCTTCTCCCTTCAGCAGTGTATTGCTGTCAGTCTGTCTGTTCTGCTCCCCACTCTGTCTCTGGTGAATCTTCTCACTGCCCCCACACCTCTGGCCTGTACCCCAGTTCTTGTATGTTTAAATAAATAAATCTTTAAAAAATTAAAAAATAAAATAATGGAGAGTGCTTATTGGCAGGCCATCTCAGCTTTGCTTAAATCCTGGACCTATACCCTGATTTCTGAACATTGTTTTGTGGTTCCACTTAGTCAACTACATTAAATAAAATATCTATTATAGATTATCTTACAAATTAATTCTTCTGTTGAATAATTTTAAAATGTGAGAAAAGCCTGTTTTTTTAAAAAATAGAATGTATAGTTCTCTTTGAGACTATTAATCCAAATTAACTATTGACATTCTGTGAAAAATTACAAAGGAAGGGATAAGTATTTGTGGGACTTTCAAAGTATTTAAAATCTACTTGGGTAGAAAAACTGTTTATACACTACAGCTAAAAATACCTAGTACAGGATATTATAACCAAGGTGAGTTACTGTCATATATGCCCTGAAGGAAAATAGCTAGCTATTGTGGGAATTAGAGTAAAATTATTCATTCATTTCACAGAAATCAAGAGTTTCTACTATTTGCTATTCTCTGTGCTAATACAATTTACATTAAATTACATTAAGTTAAATGCTAATTATGTAACATACTACCATTATAAGATCATCTACTCTAGTTCCAGAGTGACAAGAGCTGGAGAGAAAATAGACGAATATAAGGAAAGGAATGTGATAGAATGTTATTTTGGATGGGTTGTAGGGAGAGATCAGGAATTCTCTCTGAATGAGGACATGTACAAAAAACATGAAGGAAATTGGAGAAAGTTAATTTCTGCTGCTAAGATAAACAACTCATATGCAATAAAGTGACATTATTGGTATGACACAAGCTTTTTAAAAAAAATTGCATAGGTCTGAAGTGTAGACAGAGGTACAGGGGTGAGAGGATTCACAGTGACAGAGTAAGGAGCAGAACAGGCAGATCTACTGAAACACACTGCTAAGCAGAGCAGCAGGGAAGAGCGAAGTCTCCTGCACCATGTGGGTCAGCTCCCTGGCCCGGGGTTGGGGATCGAACTCAGGCTGTAGCAAACATAGCACTGAGATTTAACCCTTAGACCACCAGGGAGCCCTGTCTGTCTCCTATCTTTTTTCATTTATTTGCTCATCTATCCTTTGTGTTGATTTCATTCTTAGGATGGCTTTTTCACTTGGAGACCTCCCCACAGTTCTAAGCATTTATCATCCAGCTTATTAACATTAACAGAAAGTTTTCTTTTCCAAAAAGTTTCTATTAATGTCTAAAGGTCGTGTGCACATGGGCTAAGAGTCAAGGCGGGGTGTTCCCAAAAGATGTGTAAGGACTGATCAGCAAAAGTGGACTGGAGGGTGGCAGACAAATGACAAAGATCTATTGCCAGAGAGAAAGAGGAAAAGGGAAATCTTGCACCCAAAGAGGCAATTTCTGCTTATAAAATGTCCCCTAAAACCTAAGGCACCTCTATTCTAGAACAAGACTCATCAACTTGGTATTCAAAAGGCTTGCTGCTTGTGGTTACTGACAGTGCAGATATGTGCAGATGTTTTCAAGAACTCTACATATTCTCTCTCAAACTTCCTAAGACAGCTGATTTTTTCCAAGGCCTTTTGACAAGTTGAATGCTTTTTGTTGGGAATATAAAAACTTAAAGGACTGGTGAACTGCCCTATTTATCTTCTCAGGCTCCCCATGAACATGAAGTCCCAAAACATTCATGGCTCATCCATTGCACCTTTGGGCCTTTTTCACATTTATTAAAGGAGCCAGAAGCCCCAAATCTGCTTTCTTCAGAAGCCAGAGAGCTAGGGCAAAGGAATGGCAAGCCAAATGGCATGGGGACTTCAGGAAAATGTGGAGCTTAGATTCCGTGATGAAGGTAAACAAAGAAACAAAGTCTACTTCTACACTCTGCCAAATGTCTCCCAAGCCAGTTGAGGACATCCTGATGAGCCAGAGTTTAGAGAGCAGAGGACACAAGCAGGAAATGTTTCAGGACCAGCCTCACAGATCTGCAAGTGTAGAGAGTACTGGTCAAAGTATCTCCCTGGCCACCGCCATATTTATATGATGGGTCCATTTTGCTATTTTGGATTTAAATCTGATAGCTCCTTTAGATAGTTTTTTTTTTTCCTGTACCCAGCCACAGAAATATTAGAAAGCTGAAAAACAACAATCTGACATGGAAAGGGAGAAAATCAATGCCAGATGTCCTTTTATTTTACGTTTTCTCTTTGCAATCCTTATAAACATCATGCCAAAAGCCTCAGTTCATATTCTTCATGTAAGAAACCACCAGGGTTCCCAAAAGGCAAGTGAATTTTCAGTCAGGTTTGTCTTAATTTCCAAGTCTGATTTCTTTTTCATTATCAAATCCATGTTGACTTCCTTTTATGACCTGCTATTATTCAAATAAATATGAGTTTGATCGTGGAAAAATTTAAACCTTCCCTGAAAGGAGCAAGCAGAGAACAGAATTCAGCCCATTTGATGGAAGGGTGATATTGCAGGTGTTTTCAAATCACTTGGAGAGGCAAGGGCTATATTCTGTATGTGCAAGTTTGATTTTAAGGACTGTCCAGGCATGGGACCTGTGTCAGAGTCAGATCCCTCCCAGGGACAGATGGAGAGCGGGTGGTCACTGAGCTGTTGGCACTCCCCTCCTGATCCACCCTCTTTGCTCCCCAAATCACTGTGCTGTCTGAAAGGTGAGGAAGGAAGGAGTTTCATGCCTTCTGTCATTTGCAGTCTGCCTGTCTCTGGGCTCTTTTTTTTTTTTAAAGATTTATTTATTATGCACATAAGAACTGGGGTATAGGCCAGAAGTGCAGGGGTGGGAGGGTTCACCAGAAACAGAGTGGAGGGCAGAACAGGCAGATAGACTGAAGCACACTGCTGAGGGGAGCAGTGGGTGAGACACGAAAGGTCTGAGGAAAGGGTCAAATGGAGGGCAGCTGTTATGTGTGCAGCTAGAATGGCAGCTAGAATGGCATTGCTCAGCTTCTGGCTCTTCTCTTGCCTCACTGTATGGCCTTGGAAATGGTATCACTTCCAAGCCTTAGTTTCCTCATCTGTAAAACGGAATCATTTATTCATGCTGCATTTATATTCTGCATGTACCACAACCCTAACTTCATATGCTGGGGATGGAACACTGAATAAACCAATCAGGATTTTTCTATTTTCATAGAAGAGGCAGAAGATAATCAGAACTATTTGTCACATAGTTTTAGATCATGTAGAGCACCACAAAGAAAATATAGCAGGGTAAGGATGGAGAAAGAGGCAGCCATGTTACAAAGGGCTAAGGAAAAGGCTCTTGAAAGAGATAAAACACTGAGAAGACCAGAATAATGGGAAGGGAGGAAGCCACACAGTATTGCAGGCAAGAATATTCCAAGCAGAGGGAGTAGGAAGGTGAAATAAAATGTAGCCTATGCCTGGCCCTCCCTGGTGGAGCAGCAGGTTAAAGCGCAGCACTAAGAAGCTAAAACCACTTCAGCATGAGTTCGATCCCTGCCCCGGAAGTGACCCACATGGTGCGGCAGACCTCTCCTGACCCACCCACTGCTCCCCTCAGCAGTATACATCGTTATTTGGCCTGTTCTGCTCCCCACTCTGGCTCTGGTGAATCCTCACACCATCCTTGCACCTTTCGCCTGTACCCCAGGCAAGATTTGGGGCCCCAGGTTTGGGGCTTCTGGCTCCTTTAATTTATTTATGCATTTTGTATGCATACATAAATAAATCTTTTTTTTAAAATTCAGTCTATTCCCACCTGATTGAGATGCACTTCACTGGGCTACTCTGGGAGGTAAGTACAGTAATATTTGAAACATAAGGCTTCGGGATCTACCCAGTGAGGGCTAGCTCGGCCAGTGTCACAGAAGCTCAGAGATAGGAGAACAATGCGCTTCTATATGCCCTTGCCCTTTAACGCAGGCATCTCCTCAGATGGTTGTGGTGCTTCAGCCTCAGTGACTGTTACCTTGTGGTGCCCCCACCTCAGCTGCTGGCATGGCCTCCACTGCTGCCTTGGCATTTTCCTGTGAGGAAGTTCCTCCTTCTACTGAGCTTAAATCTTCTGCACAGGAATCACAAAGAGGCTGCCTCTGTCACAGACGACACCTCCAACATTCAAAATAATGTTCATGTCTGTTCCATGAGTTCTCTCCACCTGTCCCTATCCATATGACTTCTAGGTTTCTCACATGTTCATTTCAAAAACACAGGGTCAGTTTCTGACAGACAGGCAAAAAGGTGAGATTACTGTTTTGAGGATTGACATCACCCTACAGCTCTTTCCTGAAGGCAGTATCCTTTGATAAAAAATGAGTCTGGGCCCTCCCTGGTGGCTCAGCAGGTTAAAGCACAGCACTGAGAATCTAAAGCCGCTTCCGCATGAGTTCAATTCCCGCCAGCCCCGGAGGTGACCACATGGTGTGGCAGACCTCTCCTGACCCGCCCACTGCTCCCCTCAGCAGTGTACTTTGACCATCTGCCTGTTCTGCTCCCCACTCTGCCTCTGGTGAAGCCTCTCACCGCCCCTGAACCTCTTGCCTGTACCCCAGTTCTATATGCACAAATAAATAAAATCTTAAAAAAAAAAAAAAAAACCGAGTCTGTTCTTCTTCTTAGTGTGTGCCAGCCCCTTCCCTCCGCCTCACTCGGGCATAACTCCAGCCTGCACCATTTGGAAACATGGTTATGGACATGTTTAATAATCAACTAGTGCTTCCAGTTTCTTGGGTGTGGAAGCACAGAATAGCAAGAGCAGAAAGTCTGGGGGATGGTGGTCAGTGGTGTTTAGGACAGATCTTATCATCGTGCTACTAACTGAGCATCGTGTTACTAACTGAGCATCACATCACTGGATCAAAGATGATGAATCAAGTATCCTAGGTTGTGTTTCCTGTGAGCCAGTCAGCTGGTCTTGCTACTCAGTCTCACCTCAGCTCCTTAACCTGTGCCACTTGCCTCTTAAAATAAGCCAGAGCTGCTAGAGTTAGAGAGCATAGCTGAGAATATCCCATCCCTGCTGCTCCAGGTGATGCCAGGGGAACCTTTGCTTGGTGGGCCATAACTCTGGCCAGGTGGGTTTTTGAACTTACCTGCATTCATGCAGGTTCTCCTTGCAATACTTCTAAAACCATGGGCAGGCTTCTGTCATTCAGGTCTGGCACCCAGACCTGAAATGTAAACATTAAACTCAATGGTGCTGTGAAGGTCTGCATCATCTTTTAAAATTTAAATTATTGGGCAAACAAATATCTGGGGCAGTAGGTAGGAACAGTAGAAAACAGTAAAGAAACTCAGATTTTGATCTGTTTGTTTAAGTTTTTATATTTAGAACAAAACGCATTTAATGCAGGAATTATGAAAAATCCCGGCACCTACGTAGGCTGATCCAATATTAAGCAGGAGTCACGGTGCAAATAGCCTCTAATCGCAACTTCATAGTGATTTATCTGCTCTCCAGGGCTGGTTGATAAAGCAGCTGTCTTGCTGTTGTTCATCTGATACCATCCAGAACTCAATTTGCTGGAAGCTGCCCATTGGCTGAGGAATAGCTGGAAAACAATGAGCTGGTTTTTCATTTGTTATTCTTTTGAATGACAGGCAGGTTGAGTGAGGCCTGGAATCTCCAGTGAGCAGGTCCATTCGGGACACCAGGCCATCTGACCTTGAAGCTGTCCACACTGGGCAAGTTGCCACTCAAGTATCCTGACACCATCACGTGCAAGAATTTGCAGACACATTCTACCTGACTCAAAGATTTTGCTATTGTGGAAAATGTGTTTGCAAAATTATATTGCCTTCTACAGTTTGCAGACGTGATTTTTTTTCTAACTCAGTGGAAGCAGGGACATTATTATTCTTTGAGTCCTCTGTATACCCAGACAAAGCATAGTCATTTTTCAAAGACAAACTCCCTGCATGGATATTTTTTCAACCACAGAAGTGTCCCGTATTCACTCTCTCCTGAACTTCTAGAACTTTAATTGTCTACATCAGTGGGTCTCAAATTATGTTTGGAATTCTCTGGACATTCAGCTGAAATGCAGTCTCTTTACTCAGTAGGTCTGGAGAGACGGCTGGGGTGAGACTCTGCATTGCTCTGACAGTAGGAATGGGCTGTCTGTCTGTTTGTTACCTTTCACCTTTCTGCAGATGTATCTGAAGCTTGGTGAGCACTTGGTGTGCTCTCTTTTATATGCTTCCTCAGACGTCACACGGATCTCTGTGAGCAGGCAGTGCTAATAGATATTTGTAGAATAAACTCCTGTATAGAAACTTGATTCCTCATTAGCACAGTAACTCATGCAGGACGTCAATAAGAATAGAAATGAGGCCCTCCCTGGTGGCACAGCGGGTTAAAGCACAGTACTGAGAATCTAAAAGCCGCTTCCGCATGAGTTCGAGGCCCGCCAGCCCTGGAGGTGACCATTTGGCGTGGCAGACCTCTCCTGACCTGCCCGCTGCTCCCCTCAGCAGTGTACTTCGTTGATCTGCCTGTTCTGCTCCCCACTCTGTCTCTGGTGAAGCCTCTCACCGCCCCTGAGCCTCTGGCCTATACCCCAGTTCTGTGTGCACAAATAAATAAATCTATAAAGAAAAAAAAAAAAAAGAATAGAAATGAGTGATCATAGCAGGAGTATAAAGGAACAGGAGAGAAATTAACAATAATAATAATAATGAACAACTATATACCGGAGACATTTTACAAGGGTGGAGTGGGGAATGGGATCAAAAATGCGGGGGAGGTACATTGGACTATGTTGATGGCGCATGGGTGATTTGGTGATGGGAAGCTCACGGGGATTACAACTGAGATGGAAAAAGGCACAAAATGATGTAAAAATAAACTATTATATTATTAAAATAATAAAAGAATAGAATGAGTGAATAAACTACCAGTGTCTAGGAGGTTGGTGAGAAAATACGAGAGAAAGAGAGAGAAACAGACAGACAGACAGACAAAATGTAATGTGGATTTTGTTCTGGAGTTTTGAATCAAACAGGTAGGAAAAATATGTATGTAAATTCATAAAAGCTGGTATCTTCAATGAGTTCACTTATGCCCTGGCCATGCAGCATTTGACATGATTGGTGTTAGAACTTTCCTGGCATGAGGAGTTTTTAAAAATCATTTCGACTATCAAGATAAGGTTTTGAATGAATTTGCTGATATCTTGCTTTGGATACTGAGTCCATGAACATGGAACAGGGAATAGGAAATGGGGCTGAGGGAATCATTCACTGGCAAAATCCAGCAGGAAGTGTGGGGTTTCCTGAGAAGCAGTTAACCCCCAAATAATGTTATGTTTTTCAATTTATAATGAACTATGTAAAACATTAAATATACAGGGTATTTTAAAATATTATTTTTACTGCAATAACATTGGTTGCAACATGGTATGTATTTAAGGTTATAGGTTGGCCCCCTTTCAAATGTATGTTAGCACACCATGCCTACCCCCAAAATGGCCATCATCCTCTGGGACCCCCTCCACCCTTTACTCCCCACCGTCCATTCTCCCCTTCTGGTGGCCCCAATTCTGTAGTCAGATATCAGATATCAAGGAGTTGTTTGAACTGATTCTTTTCAGTGAACTCTGCCTCTCCCTTCCCTACTTCTGACCACCCACCAACAACATGTAGACCAGCTTTGCCCTTGGCCTGAAGACCTGACCCTCATTCTTGCATAGCTTTATCTGCTGGAGCTGGATCTGTGTCCTTCCCATGCAGCTGGGCCCTGATCACAGCTCCCCATAGAGAGGAGAAACCATCTCCAAAATTGGGAGGGAGGATGGTGGAGATTATGGCGGCAAATTGGGCAGCCAGGAGAACCAGGGAAGCTGCAGGTCAAGCCCATAACAAGGGTTCAACTCTTTAGGCTCAGTGAGATAATTGGGCTCACAAAGTATTGAAGGCAACCCACTATACACTGGGTTTGACCATTTCCCCAGCTTCTTTGCCTGTGCTAAGCAGCTCTCTCAAAGCCTGTGGTTGCTCTCCCTGTAGCCTGCCTTAAAACCACTGGCATTAGAGCTGTCCTTTGGCTTAGGAGGGAAGCAGATGTTGGTTTTGGAATGTCACTATTAACTGTACCTCTGACCCCTCTGGCAGTGCTGAGACTCCAGATTCCCCTGGAGTCTTCCTAGGTTAGCACCCTGGGAGGCAAAGGCCTGGCTATTTTGAAGCCTCTCAGCTGGATTTGAGGGGCAGTCCATAGAGTCTTAAGTAAATTTCACTGAGCTGAGCCCTCAACTTTCCTGAACATCTTGGTTATGGGACCATCACTGGGCTCATGGACAAGAGGGAGCGTTCAGATGTCTTCAGTCTGGATAGAGCAAATCTGCCACCTGGAGCTGCGTCAGGAGGGGTAGAGAGGGCTGGGGAAACCCTAGGGTCTCACACCTGCAGATGTATGCGTAGGCTTTCAGCGGCACCTGTCTCGGCTCACTGCACCTGGCTTTCCAGCCAGTGCTGCGGTCTGCTGGCTTTCTTTGCTGCAGTGTTGTCTCCACTGGCGCAGGTGCGGTGGAAGCTCTGTGGGGCCTGGCAAAGGTGCCCCCTCTCCAGTCTCCTTGCAGAGCTGAGCGCTCTGCAGTCAGCACACAGGCCAGCTCCGGGCTGGCTGCCAGCTGCTTCTTGCTGACTGCGTCACAGCACAGACCTCTCTTGCAGGCGAGGGAGGAGTAGGACAAGAAAACCAGGGAGCTGAAATGTGTCTCTGGAGCTGTTTCATCTCTCTTTGCACCTCTGCTGTTTCATGTGGTTCTGCCTCCCTTTCCTTTCTTCTACCTCATTCTTTTCCCCGACCCCCCATACATGGTCCCATCTGTGTCCTTCCAGTGGCTCCTCATGCCACCATCTGAGCAAAGTGACTGAGTCCACAGTATATCCCGAGGTGTAGCCCAGTGAATAGGACGGTGCTTTCTATGTTGGTTGATCTGATGATAGGACGGGCATGTCACTGGGCATTCGCGTGACATAGCAGAATATCAGCAGTTTCCCCCAAGAAACCTCCCCCTGGCACGGAGCCAATAACTTGGGCAGGGGCATGTCAAGTTCACCTTTCTGTGTCCTGATTTCTCCTTATAGAAATTGAAAATGCTTCTGTCTTCCTTCTCTGTTCTAGAGTCTCGTGAGTATCAAGTGAGCTACCAAAGGGCATCATGATTGGTGTGGATTGAGGAATTGTTCAGAGATCTTTCTGGAATACAGATCCTGATTACATAAATCCTGGGGAGGGCCTGTGCATTTGCATTTCTATCTCCAGGCTTAGTTGTGCCCCTGGGCTGTGCCATGTAGTTGCAGTATTTGCTCTTTTACAAGACACATTCACATCTTAAAGGGAGTCTTCACATCTTTAATTCAGATGAATATCATTATTGTAGACATCTCTGATCACTGATAGAGAGAAAATAGGAAGTTAGGAAGCACTGGTTACCATCTGGTTTTGTTGCTGAAGCTATCGCCTCCTTATCTTCTCCAAGAGTAGACTCTGGACTCAAAGGCAGATTCTTCTCTAAGCCGGTGGTCAACAGGTGACCAAGTGTCCATCATTCCATGGGCCAGAGGATGATAGAAAGCCACCATTTCCTCATGAGAGAGAGAGAGAGTATGTGTGCACCAAGCAGCATGCAGAGGAATGTTCTGAGCAGTAGCATGGATAAAGCCCAAGCTAGCGAGGACCCAAACGTCTCCCTGCAGTAGAATACGGTAAATGGTGCTATGTATTGACAACTTCATGTGGGAATCTTACAGTGAAACAATGGCCAGGGGAGGTCAGATACTGATGCTGTATGATTGATTCCATTTATATGCACTTCAAACATGGCAGAAGTTTCTGTGCAGGGGTAGTGTTTCCCAGGAGTGGCCCTAAGGGAGCTTTCTGGGTGCTGGAGAGCTCCTTCCTACTGGTCTGGTGCCTCTACCAATTCACTGAACTGGACTCTGAAAATTGTACAAATTACTATATGCTTACTATATCCCAATTAAGAAATTTTAAAGCAATAAAAAGAGAAATGCTCTTTCTAATTTTGCCCCTGATTTCATATTTCTGGGCCTTGCTCTCCTCTCCCACATCTGTCATAAATTGAAGCCCCTGTTGGCCATATTATCAACTGCCCCAATTTGACCCCTGCTCGCTTCTAGGTGTTTTTGTTAGACCATGGAACAAAAATAGAAACTGTCTTCTCATCAACCCCCCTGTGACTGCACAGGAGACTTCAGGCATGTTGCTTGCAGCTCACTGGGCTCACCCTTTGTTCCAAGCTTCCCTACCACAGGGTCGGTGCCCTGTAGCTCTCAAATACCCTTGCTCTCTTAGTGACTGAGAGCAAGCATCACCTCCAAGAGCAGGCACACAGAGCTGTTAGTAGTTATGCTTCTTTTGAATTTTTTTTTTTTGCATAGAAGAACTGGGGTGCAGGCCAGAGGTGTGGGGGTGAGAGGACTCACCAGAGACAGAAGGGAAGTAGAACAGGTGGATTTACTGAAATATACTGCTGAGGGGAGCAGGAGGCAAGGCAGGAGATGTCTGCTGCACCCTATGTGGGTCAACTCTCTGGCTGGGATTGAACTCATTGTGGTGACAGTGCTGAGATTTAACCCCTAGGCCACCGGGGACGCCCGTAGGCCACCGGGGACTTGAGTACTTGTATGCTTGGGTTTTCCCAAGAACGGTTAGAAAGTTGTGCTGGATGAATTAAACAGCTCAGTGATCCTTCTGCCTTGGACTAGATTCTACTGATTTCAGTTGACCTTTCTTGAGAGTTGGTGACCAGGGGGATTACACTGCTCTAGAATGGCCTCACCCACACTGAGTGGTCAGCTGGCTATTGTCTGGAGGGACAGTATGTCTCTGACACTTCAGCAGGCTAATCTGGACATTGTCACATGGTCATAGCTCAGGCTCTGAGAAGTAGGGGAGATATTAAAGGGCTCTGGACATCAGGTTTGGAACTGGCAAATCATTCCTTCAGTCCTGTCCTGTTGATCCAAACAAGTCACTGAATCCCAGGAAACACACTCTGGGATCACATTGTAATAAGTGCAGTTGAAATTATAATGCACACTGTAATGTGGTGGGCACAGGTGGGATGCTGAAAATCAGGACAATTTTTTTTGTGTGTGAACAATCCATGTCTGGCATTGAGAACTGGGTCTCTCCCTTCCTCAGAGTATCTTCAGGGTAGGGCTCCTTGCTATCCAGGCCTCCCAAACTGTAGCCTGGTCCAGAACCACACAACACCGGTTCCCAGTCCTCTTTTATTCATTCTACCTCTTGTTTTAATAGAAGCAAATGTATGGCAGTGTGGGTGAGCACAGAAATGATGCAGTCTTAAGTGTTTCTACTCATGGGGAAATGTTTATTTAAGTTTTTAAATTTTATTGATTGATTGAATTTTATTACCTCACGGTCCCCATAATTTCCCTGCCACTCTATCTATCATCCATGAACAGTCCCTTGTGCTCTCCCTGCCCTGTTTTGATCCCCCCACCCCCACCCTTTGCTGTACACCATAGGTCTATGGTCAACTTGCTAGTTTTGTCTTTTTCTTGACCCCCTTTGTTTGGTTTCTCTATATGCTGCATATATGAGACCATCCAAAATTTATCTTTTTCCTTCTGACTTATTTCAGCTAGCATAATTCTTTCCACGTGGGGAAATGTTTTCTGTCAAGTTTCCTGGAAGAAGGTAGTAACTTATTGTCAAGTAACTTATTAAAGGAAAATTCTCAGGAAAGGGAGAGGGTACTAGACTTAGAAGTGGCCTTCCCTGGGGCTCAAAATTGTCCCCCTTGAGAGAGGAGGCTGGAGTCTATCAGTCAGACATTGGCTTAGGTTGTGAACTTTCAATATCTAATACTCAAAGCTGTTTCCAGCACATGGCTCTTCTTCCAGCACATAGCAAAACCAGACAAAGGGTTAAGAAAAAGACAACACTAGCAAGTTGACCATAGACCTATGGCATACAGCAAAGCAGGGGAGGGAGAGCCCAAGGGACTGTTCATGGATGATATAGTGGTGTGGAAATTATGAGGACCACGAGGTAAGAAAATAAAATTCAATCAAACAATAAATCAAATCTTAAAAACTTAAAATAAATCATGAGTAGAAACACTTCCCCATGAGTAGAAACACTTAAGGCACAGGAATATGGCTTGGGAAAGTGGGTCTGGGTTGTATCCCAAAAGTATCTATAAAGAGAAGCATTATTTAGAGTGACTTCTAGACACAAAGAAGAACTAGAGAAATTTTTGAGGAGGACTGTGTCTAAATGTTTGACAAGTTAGAATGCCACATAGGGAAATCCATTCTGTAGGCAGATCTAAGATTCATAATTGGACCCTCTGTATAAGCAGATTTGGGCTTAACATAAGGGAAGACTATTGTACAAATCAGAGCAATCTGAAAAAAAAAAAAAAAAAAAAAAACTGCTTTGGGAGTAGTGAGACTCCAAAAATGAGACTGGATACCATTTGGTGGGAAGAAAGTATAGCCTAGCCATTAGGTTTTTAAAGAAAGGTAGAAATAATAGCCGTGGTCCATATCCTTGAGTCCATGTTCTAGTGAGAGATTCAAAAGCCAGATGAGCAAAGCGGACATTCATTCACGGTAAATACATTTTTTTCTCTTATAGCCAAGGCTTTAATCCACTCCTCTCTTTTTAAATTTTAGGTTTGGTTCTTTGGGTCACATGCCCCTTGCAGTCCTACTGGGCCAGCTACAAAGGAGAAAAGAAAGGCTCAGATAGCCCCTGAAAGGGAGGATCGCTGTATATATCATTCTCAAAACTCCATGTTCCAGTACTGACTGAGCTTTCATGGACATATTCTCTCAAATATGTGGGTCTTTGCTTAGCACACAGAGCAATGGAAATTTCTCATACCACTAGTCTGCTGCACAATAAAATCACTTGGGGACCTTTAAAAACACCCACTGTCTTATTGTTTCCCCTACCTTTTTTTTTTTTTTTTTTTTTTTGCAGGGGAGGAAGTCAGGGGGGCTAGAAGGAGAATTCCTGTTGTATCAGTGAGATATTTTCTCAGTAAAATTTCGAACCATTGCTTCTTCAAAGAGAAGAGTAGCTGATGAAAGTTGTATAGGTCAAAGTAAGTGGATTTAAGAGAACTTCCCTATGATAAAGATAGTTTTGACTTGGTTGCAAAGTAAAATTTCTTGTCAGGAACTAACACTATGAAGCAAATTCCACAAATAAGTGAAACAAAGATGTCAAGAAAAGCCAGCATAGGCCATCTACTCAAACACAGTGGTCTAGAATTCTGAGCAAATGTACAGTTGGAACTACGCATTTCAATTACAAAATTTTATCAAAAATGAAGACTCTCCAGTGATGAAAAAATAAAAGGAGAATCAAGTAGAGTTAAAAATATAGTATTTTGGGGGCCCTTCTTGGTGGCATAGCTGGTAAACACAGCGCTAAGAAGCTAAAGCCACTTCAGCACCAGTTTGATCCCCAGCCCTGGAGGTGACCCACATGGTACAGCAGACCTCTCCTGACCCGTCCGCTATTCCCCTCAGCAGTGTACTTTGTCAGTTGGACTGTTCTGCTCCCCACTCTGTCTCTAGTGAATCCTCTCACCGCTCCTGCAAGTCTGGCCTGTACCCCACTTCTGTATGCAGAAATAAATAAATCTTTAAAAAATTATTTTAAAATAACGTAGTATTTTTTATCTTCAAGAGAGTAACTTTGAAGGTAAAATCAAGCATTTAATAAACATTTAGATCTGATAAAGTTACTCACTACTCATTCTATACTTTCATGTAGTCCTTTCCATGACTTAATGTCAATGATTGGGTTTATATTGATCTGAGTCAATAGCTCCTTTGTCAAGCATACTTTTCCACTCTACAATTGCTGACTTACTAATTGAACCCCTAATTTCTTTTAAGGACACTTAAAAACTAGCTGAAATATTCACTCTCTTACCTCATTAACAGTTAGTCAGCTGCCAGTGCCAGCCAGTAACTTGTGAGCAGAGGCCTATCTCCTAAGTTTCCAGAATAATTGTTAAGAGGCAGAGAGACCCTTCACTCATTGTCATTCATCACTGTTCTTCCTGCCTTTCATGTGGAGGGAGGGAAAGTGAAATAAGCATCTCGTGGCTTTGAAGTGTTGAATCCAAGGACAGACGTCACTTGCCAAGGCTGGCAGTGGGCAAAGATAGAAGGAACCTGGGACAATGGTAACATCATGGGTTTGCAGCACCAACTCAGGTTTGCCAACATTCCTACTCATTGTGACCAAAAACAAAAACAAAACAAAGAAACAACAACCCTATTTCATTAGGTCCTTGCCGTTCAGTTTCTAGATCTTGTAGCCCCAAATAATTCTTGTAATGCCAAATAATTCCATCTGTGGCATTGGAGCACTGATTCTCAGAATTGATCATGTGTCAGAATTCTCTGGAGGGCTTGCTGAGTTACAGATTGTAAGTCTCAGCCACAGAGATTTTGATTCAGTAAATCTGGGAAGTGGTCTAAGAATTTGCATTTTTAACAAATTCTCGTTGTCTAGGAACTACTTTTTAAGAGCCTACTAATACAGATATTAAAAAAGGAGGAAAAACTGTCTCTGATGGTGTGAGCAGAACCCTGGCCCAAGGGAGGGTTGGAGTAGAGGCCATGTCAATGTCCATTTCTTGAGTCCCTCAGATCCGTGCCTGTTTACACTGGTCCAAAGACCTGGATATATGCCATACTTAGCTGTCAGAGTCAGATAGTGAGACTCTCAAAATGGATGGGTAAATATTTTCAATCTATTAGGTCAAACACCAATATGAACTCTTTTTTTTTTTTTTAACTTCTGCTTTCTTCATTGGAAAGATGTAAGGAAATTAGGTCTTCTTGTAAAAGACATTGACAGAGAGACGTCTAGCTATAAACAGCAAAGGCAGCTCCAGCTTTCCCTTTAGAGTCCCTAGGATGAAATGAACCTCTTGCGAAAGACCTGCTTTGAGGTGGCAGATTTTAGCTACCCTAGAGTTCCATCTTTGAGACTTCTCAAGAAGTCCCAAATTCAGAAGTTGAGTTATTCAATTATTTCATAGAACCAGCTCCTTTGTTTTAAGACTAGGTCAACACAATAGTTGTGCCCAATTCATGGATGCCTTCTTGTGGTAAGATCCCAGGTTAAATCTATGTTACGTAAGTAGACGTCCAGGATCTCTTTCCATGGCAACTTTCAGAAGCAAGGAATGTCTAGACTGAAGTTTCTGCTGGCTGGGTCACCAAATTGTTGGGGCACAAAGGAAATCATCCCATGTCTTTCTGGGTTCATTTATATTGGCAAACAGTCAATCATCAACAATTGATCATGATAAGAGAAAAAAAACCATATAACATTTGATAATAACATGTCTGCTGTTCCTGTCTATGTAGACAAGACCCAGCATGACTAAGTAATTCTGCTATATAAAATCTTATCTTCTCCATGCTATTTGTTGGGATCCAGTTCACATATAGTGAATTTCAGGCACCAGTGATTTTCTTTTACTGGATCTGCTGGCTGGAAACACTTCCTCCAAAGTTTACTGAGGGAACGCTTTTCTATAATATCAGTGAGTTTACAAAAACCTCAAGGTGACATTGTTTTACCTCTCCTCATTTGAAGAGTTGCACACCATCTTCAAATAATTGTTCCAAAAGGGCCAGGAGATATTAATTTTCTGTAAAAACTGATTTATAGCTGGCCACCTCTGAGAAGATGGTCTGAGTCACTCTCCTTGACTCATGCTCACTGCAGAATATTCAGTGATAAAAATCTTCCCTGTAAAATTTATGGACCAACTTTGAGGTCCTCCCTATCAATTCAGCAGTTAATTTTGAGACCAGCTAGGAAAAGCAAATCAAGGCCCCTTGCAGGGCAATAGAAAGGGCTGTCCCGAATTTGGCTCTATCCCCAGGTCATGACCAATGAGTCTTTACTCCTTGTGCTGCCCCCATGAGGGAGGAAACTGTACCCTTTCCAGTAATAAGGTCAAAGTAGTCAAAATGTAAGATTTTTTTGAGAATCCACAGGATAGGATGATAACTATAAAACTAATACGAATATGCACATTTATTGGGCATAAGTCACTGTTTTAATGACTAATCCCTGAATTTTTCATTTAGTCCTTCTAATGACCTCTGTGAGGTATTCAGTGATTCTTTCCATTTTGTAGATGGGTAATCAGGGGAAAGATAGGGGTGCAGTTGGCCTAAAGCAGAGCTGTTAAAGTGGGGAAGACTGGATTAGAGACCCAGCAGGATAGCTGACAGCACATATTTACAGAATGCACTAATTAAAACAAGAGAAAACAGACAAACAATTCTCGACTAATACCAGGAAAGTT
>NW_004567123.1:12321857-12324161 GCF_000260355.1 Condylura cristata
CAGATTGGGGAGCAGAACAGGCATATCAGTGAAGTACACTGCTGAGGGAAGCAGCGGGCAAGACAGGAGAGGTCTGCTGAGCCATGGGGTCACCTCCCTGCCTGGGGATTGAACTTGTGGTGAAGTGGCTGCAGCTAGCTTCATAGTGCTGCATTTGAACCCATTGTGCCACCAGGGAGGTTAAATGGTTTTCTTTTTGTTATTGTTGTTGCCTTTTTTTTTTTTTTTAAAGAGTTATTTACTTATACATACAGAACTGGGGTGCAGGCCAGAGGTGCAGGGACAGTTGAGAGGATTCACCAGAGACAGAGTGGGGAGCAGAACAGGCAGACTGTTGAAGGACTCTGCTGAGGGAGCAGCATGCGGGTCAGGAGAGGTCTGCTTAGCCATGTGGGATCACCCCCCCGGGCAGGCGGGGATCGAACTCATGCAGGAGTGGCTTTAGCTTCTTAGTGCTGTGCTTTAACCTGCTGCGCCACCAGGGAGGACCCTGTTGTTGCCTTTTAAGTGTTCTTTATATGGTGCATTCTATCAGAGAGATAATTTGCAAATATTTTCTCCATTCTATTGGTTATCTTCTCATTTTCTTTATAGCAACAAATGGTTTTTGTATTTTGAAGTTTAACTTGTTAATTTCAATCCTATATGGAATATAGAGAAGCAAAGTAAAATAACAGACAAAAAAAATTAACCAAAACAAGCTCTTGAAGTCTGACTGCAGAACTGAGGCTATCAAAGGCAAGCATGGGAGTTGGGAGTAAGGTGGGGAGGGGCCCCAATGGACTAGGGCAAAGGAATTTTGGGGCTTCAGTAGTGGGTGTTCTTGATAACATCCATGTGAAGAGATATGAACTATACTGCTAAAACATAGTGTTGAAGCCAACATTACCTTATTAAATATAATAAACAAGTAAAATTCCTAAGCTGGTTTTCTTTGATGACATTCAACCACATCTTGTTCTGGTTTCTAAGTTCTTAAAGGTTTCAATCAAGGTCTAATTGTTCTTAAGTTGTTGTTACATTATTAAAGAGGGTTATACTTTCCTCCACATTTATTGGAAATTGAAAGGTCAATTAAAATATACTTTAACTAACCCCCTTATCGACTCAATCTCTAAGGGATTTTTCAAAAGTATTTAGGGGATAGCAAAATAAAGGATGTTTGAATGGCTAAAAGTCCCACAGTGCTTTTAAAGATTTTATTTATTTTTGTGTAGAAGAGCTAGGGTATAGGCCAGAGGTGCTGGGGGTGAGAGGATTCACCAGAGACGAATAGGTAGCAGAAAAGGTACACTGCTAAGGGAAGTGGCAGGCAAGACAGGAGGGGTCTGTGTGCCATCTGTGGGCTAGTTCCTTAGTGGGGATTGAACTCAGGTCTGCGCTGTGATAGTGGGAGACTTAAGGGAGGCCCACAATTCTTTCAAAGGTCCACTCTTACACAAATAGAAACTCCTTTCATGTCAAAAGTACTACAAAGAATAGATTAGTGCAGTTATGTGCTTGTGTTCTTCGTTTAAAGGAAGAGACTGGCAGGATGATCAGCTGCAGAGAGTTAGCCATTAATGGAGACAAAGAAAAGGATGGAAACTTCTGACCCTGCCCCTAGCATCTCCTTAGAATTTAATGATGGAGGCTAATGGAATTTACTGTGGCTGTTGTTTACATTATGGAAGATTCTTAAGCTCTAGTCCTCTTGCAGTGCTGTTTGTCAATTCTACCTCAATAAAAGTAGGGGAAAAAATAAATGAATATATGAGGCTCGTGCAGGAAAATTTGGCATCAGGCCCTGGAAAAAAAATCTCAGCAAAGTGCCCTGTAGCCAAGAATGACATAGCTTTCAGTCCTTCCTTCCTTCCAGTTCCTGCACAAATCTGAACCATGAGCATACCTGTGACCAAATACCAGGGAGAATCCCCCCACATTTTAGGCTGCATGCAACTTCCTGAATTTCTCTTTTTATAAAGAGACCTGAGGAGTGGGTGGGAAGAAACTTAGTACTCACTGAGACCAGCTATTCCTTGGCGGCAGAAATAAGGACTTGAAGTTAGCTACAATGTGGTTTTCTTTTATATTGAAAAAAAAATAGAAAAGTGTGCATAATTATAAGCACAAGAAATTTTGGAAGCAGAACCAAGCTGACGAGTTAAAAATATTTCTGATCTCTGCATTTTCCTATCTCTGGGAAAGATGTCAGAACAATGTAGACATAGTTAGGCATGTACTTTGTGGCTGTAATAAGTACCTAGGGTAGGAAAGAGGCAGTGATGGAAATTTTCTGTATGCGTCACAGGAGACTGTTGGGTT
>NW_004567123.1:12324291-12333483 GCF_000260355.1 Condylura cristata
CATGGCGTGGCAGACCTCTCCTGACCCGCCGGCTGCCCCCCTCAGCAGTGTACTTAGTCGATCTGCCTGTTCTGCTCCCCACTCTGTCTCTGGTGAATCCTCTTACCCTCCGCATCTCTGGCCTGTACCTCAATTCTATATGAATAAATAAATAAATCTTAAAAAAAAAAGAATGGAAGTTCTGTGAAAAAACTAAAGGCTCAGAAACCTGAGTTGATGAAAAGGCACTCTACCTTGTCAGATGCAGGCTGGGGCATGGCTAAGACAACAAGCTGGCTTTAATCTTAGCTTCACTGCTTTTTAGCCATGTAGTCTGAGGGTTATTCATCCTCTTTGTACTTCCACTTGATCATTTGTGTGTGGGAATACTAACAGAGTACCACCATAACATTATTGAGATCATTAAATGAGCTAATGTATTCAGAGCAGTCAGAACATTGTCTTGTCCAGTGACTTACAGCCGAGCCATCATCACAGTGGTGTCACCATTATTAATATTACATACATTAATGAGATTGTGTCAGCTGACCAGGTTATGTTTTGACTTTTCATCCTTTGCAAAAGTGACTAGAATGACTAGACTAGAAAAAAATTTTTAATTTTTTTTCTACAAAAGAAACTTGTGGATTCATATTACAACATAGTCCAAAAAGATACAGCTGTGAGAATAGTGGTTACAGAGATCCAGAGGATGTCATCAGGATTCATTCTGCTTTTCTGTCTCCTCTCTGCTGTCTCTTTTTCTCCTGCATCCCTAGTATCTCTTGCCCTTCCTCCTGACAGGATGGTCACTTGCATCTCTTGGAGTAATTTCCTAGATTCTAATCTAAAAAGGAATGAGCATCCTTTTCCCAGCATTCCCTGCACATGCCCTGACAATTTGTTTGACTGGCATGAATCAGGGACCAAGGCCTATTCCAATCATAATGGCCAGAGGAGTATGTTGTGCTCACTGGCCACTTGGACCACATGTTCTACTCCTGAGGCTGGGAAAAAATCTTGCTCTTGAGAACAGAGGAAAGGAATAAGCTATACCACTACCCCTTTGGCAGTTCCTTGTGAAAATCCCAAAGTTTTCTACAAAAGAGACTTGTAGACATGGGAATTTCTAGCATTCTGCTAGTTCACCAGGTCACACATCCTATTGAAGCAATTCCAAGGGTGATTCTCTGAGAGAGGAACTATTGAGTAGCCCCAAATCATAGCACACAATTAGCTACCAACTCCTATTCTATTATGATCCTGTGACACCTTACTTATGTGTGTCCAGGTTAATCCATCTATCATACATTTTAATCTTGGCATAAATAGGAAAATCATCTGGGATCAATTCTACATTACAGTATGCAATGTTTTTTTCTGTTCCAACTATTTATTACAGTGTAATCAATACTGTCAAGGCACAGTGGCTGAAAAATTATTAGTATCTCATGGTTTTCGAATCTGCTAGGCTTCTCTGGGCATTTCTGGTTTTCAGTTTTTGGTGGTTCCAGTCAGACAGCAGCTAGGACTGGAGTCAACTTGTAATCTCCCTCACTCACATGTCTGGCATTCCCTCAGGTCAGAAGATACAAATACTGTAGCTGGGATATCTGTGGCTCTTTGGCTTTCTCTATCCCTCTCCTAGTACTCTCTCTAAAAGGTAATTTCAGGAGGAAGCCTCAGAGTATTTAGATTTCTTACAAAGCAGCTGAAGACACCGAAGACAAATATTCCATGAGACCAGAGAGGAAACAACCAGGCCCTTTTCAAAACTACCTTGACAGTATGCATTCCATTAGACTCTTTAGACTGAGACAAATGACAAAATCCACCCAGTTTTAAGGGGTGGGGACATGGACCCTATATTTTAGTGCACGGAGTGTCAAAGAATGATCAGCTCTTTTAAAAACATCCTACTTCCTGGGTATGATTTGGGTCAATCTAAATAATGTGTGCTTTTCAGGTTTCTGAGAAACTACTTTATACTTCTCCATTTGAAATCAAATTTTAAAGGTTATCCTTTGTCATGCTGTTCTGATCTTAGTAGTAATGAGGTGAGATTATCAGGACATAGAAAGAACGTAGTTTCTTGAATAACTGTGCCAGCAAAGAGTGCCCATCACATGCAAATGTCGTGGTCTCCATCTGGACATACTGACCTATTTGGATGGTGGGGGCTTCTTTTAATGCTGCTCAAGTCTCACAGTACTGCTCGCTAGTGCTGTTTGGTTTTCACTATGGAATACAGTTAGTATCAAGAAAATCATCTCTTTCCTAGGTACTGATTAAAAATAGCGAGGCACTCTGGAGGGAATGGGATGCAATCTGATGTTATTGTCCAGGGTTTGATCATTTTCTGGAAAAAGATGATGCTATCTTTAAGTGAGATCTGGTATTAATTGCAATCTTTGGCATAACTCATGTTCAGGATAAAAAGGAAATACACACATATTTGACTACATCAAGGCTGAATACCCTGCTCTCTGTGACCACCCTTATGGTAATTACTCCTGGTAATTACCAAGTCTATAAGTAAATTCAGACGCAGGGAAAAAGCAACATGAGATGTATCTGCCTGACCCTGTGGAAGAAACGACTTTAGAGAGGGGTGTGGAATCCTGTTGCTCACATGCTTGCTAGGAGGCATGAAAGAGAACTTTGTAGATGAAAGTATAAGATATTGTCAAAACATGCATATTCTGCATTTATTTTCATTTCTGATACCGAGTCCAGTCCTAACCCTCTTTATTACAACTTTCGGAATGATAGAAGAATGAAATTCACCACTATAGAGTTGATTTATTAGAAATCATGTTCTATTGAGCAAAGAGCAGTAGGTAAAATTATGTAAACGGCAAAGATGGTCTTCAGTTTTCTATTCCTTGGTGTGTATTTATCAGGGCCTATAAAAGCCATTCTCTTCTCAGGGACTCTAGCAGTAATGACTCTGGGATGCTATGATAGCCTTTCTTCTCAAGGCCAAGACTCTGTCTAGTTCATGGACAAATATTTATAATTCTGGTGACTGGGATCATTCAGATGTTATTCAATATGCACTTATTGAGTACCAACCACATGCCAAGGTCTTTCATAGGCATTTTTTTATAGAAATGAGATAGTCAGTCATAGTTTTGTAGTATAGAACTTTGAGTTTAGCACCATGTCTTTCTGGAACTGACTTAAAGTCAGTTTCTCAAGTCATTCAGTTCTGACTTCTAGAAACCAGGATGTGAGTGCAGGCTCTGAAGTCGAAGCTCATTTTTTGCCTTTGTGGGGCCTCTAGCCTGTGGGCCTTGTGCATGCGGTCCAGGAAGGATAGAGCATAAGAGTAATGCTGAAACACATTTCCTATGGCCCTTTTGCATGAATTCCTTTAGCGCTACACTAATTTTTTTAGTTTCAGATAAGATGGGGTGAAGAGTTTTTCCAGAGCTAAATGTCAATTTCAGGTGTCAATTGTATATACTATAAAGCACATAGAATTTAGCATCAGAAGATGTGAATTTTAGAACAAGGAAATAATTGGATGTAATGGCACAGATTTTGCCAAGAGATCGCTGGAGCTGGCAGCAAGCACTTGGATCAACTTAGTTTGTCAAAGGCAGTAGAACAGCTTCAAAGTTCATTTCCACCTCAGCTTGCTGGATTGCATGCAGTGCAGGGGAGCTGGAAGGCGAAGACCATAAACAGGCAAGCTCAGGAAGGGGGACCTGAACTTGCAACTCCAGATGAGCCTTTCGGGGGCCAGCAATGCCCCAGGCTAGGAGAACCTACCCAGCTGTTACTCACAAGGTAGTTTTATCCCCAACTAATGAGCCAGCTGGTGCAGTTTTATTTCCTTGTTGACTTTTTTGCTACCACCTGGGGAATCTTGGTAACTGTAAACAAAGATTTAGAACACTAATAAAGTGTCGGGAGCCAATACAGTTGACTCTGCAGGTACTACAATCACATAACCTGTGGATTGGCAGCGGGTACTCGGGGTAGGAGTAAGAGGGACCCAGTCATGTTGACTGGCGAAGAGACAAAGAAGGCCAGGAACAAGGAGGTGGAGCAAAAGAGAAGGGGATGTGATTTCTGAAGCTTCCAGGTTCAGAGCCCAAGGTTTATATACTTACAATAAATGCTGTTGGGTGGGCAAGGGGTCCCCAGCTCCTCAGATGCTGTGAATGTTGGCTGCGAAGGGCTCAGAGGGTTCATATCTCTCATGACTTGCCCTCACGTGAGGCCCAGGCAGCTATAGAAACCTATAGAAACCTACAGCAAAGACTGACTGATGGAGGGATACAACAGGCCAGCCCTCCTTGCCTTAGATGGGGATAAGTCTGGCAGTCCTGTGTTTTATTTTCCAGAGACTTCCATGGATCAAGCCAAGTTTATATTTAACCAGAGCCACATTTATCTTTTACGAAGTTTAAACTCAAACTTAATTCTCCTAGCCTGTTGGCTTTCTACCATTAGACATTTTTCCTGAGAATCCTCCCTCAATATACCATGTGCACCTGATCGTCCTTGTCTATAGCACCTCTGGGGACTCTCACATAAGATGCTCTGTGGTCCTAGGGCCTGATGCCACAGCTAAGTCTGGCAGAAAGTGAGCAGGATTTTGAAGTAGAAAATTCTCCGAGATATGTATTTAGGGTATATCCTTCTAGTTATGTGTATACATGGGGGGGGGGTGTGTGATAGAAATTGACAATAATTGGGGAGCTGTTTGCAGGCAGAGTGTAGGGTAGATGAAGTTGGTCATTGGCATAATGACCATTGCCAGGGCATAATTTATTCTAAGCAAGAGTGGGTGATCAATTTTTTGCCCACTATGGGGTAGACTTGTATTTCTATACAGGACCCACTTATAGATTCAGACTTGGAAGCGAAGAAATGCAAAGCTCTGGGATACAAATTAGGGGCTGAAATCATAGCCAGACCAACCTGAAGAGCCACTGGCCATGACATCACTTGAAATGGCTAGTGTGGCTGGGCCCTGCTGTGCACCTCTAGGGCCAGAGTAGCTGAGCTGTCATCTTAGCAGGGTATAAACAGGGAGGAAGCAGGGGATGAGAGAGGAGGGATAGCTGTAAGTCAAGACTCCTCTAGAATTGACTATCATTTCAGAATCAGGCCCAGGTGGGGTTGTTGGGGCCAGGAAGTTGGCCAGTCAATAGTTTTTGACCTCAAGTATGAAATATCAAGTTTTCTCTAGCTTGGCAGTCACTACAGTAACTAGACCAGTCTAAATCAAATCGTGTCTTTGGAAATCCCAAAGAGAAAAACAGCAAGAACCATGAGCCACTCAAATACTTTTTTCCGTAAGGCCACTCAAACTCTTTACTTCTAGGACTGAGTTGTATTGTACTTATTTTGGGAGAAGCTTCAAAGAAGCAGACAAGCTGAGAATCCACATGCAAATTGACTTATAATGGAAGTTTTCGTAGGAGACACTGGGTATGGAAAGCAGGACAGAGAAGTGAAGGAGGGTTCCAGCTTTAGCCCAGTTCTCAGACAAAGGAGCTAGGCTTTCATGGTCTGACCAGTTATTTATTGTGTAAAGGTTACTATGGAGGATATAACATTCCAGGAAATTCTGTCTTCCAGTAGCCACTCTCATAGCCCAAGGGGGGTCCTGTAGATCATCATAAATATAGACAATTAGAAATAAAACACTTAGAAGGTAGGAAAAAATATACTGAAAAAAAAAAAAGAAAAAGGTCAAAGGGGATATGAGTGGAACACCACCATTCTTCAGATTATTTTGAGGGACTAGAAATAGAGTTCTACACATTTTTAGTTGATTCTTTACTTTTTTATAATATAAAATGGGGAGGAGCTGGGACTCACCAAAAGAAGATGTATTTTGAGCTTAGTCTTTGATATGAATCGTAAACTCTGCGATTTGTTCAAGTGAGTCATTCAACTTCCCTGGGCTTCAGTTCTGACATCAATGGGTTTATTATTATTATTTTTAGTCTTTTAAATATTTATTGATATTTTCTGTGAAGCTATGGTTTCTTTTTTTTATTATACACTTTTACTTTTAAAAAATTTTATTTATTTATACATACAAAAATTGGGGTATATGCCAGAGTTGTGGAGGTGGGAAGAGGAGAGGAGTCACCAGAGAGAGTGGGGAGCAGAACAGATGGATCTACTGAAAACACTGCTGAGAGGCGCAGCGGGTGATACAGGAGAGGTCTGCTGAGCCGTGTAGGTCAGCCCCCTGTCAGTTTTTTTCATAGTGTTAGCTATCTGTATATAGTATTGCTCCTTTTATCATTATGTAATATCTCCTTTTATGCTTTTTGGTCTAAATTAAATTCCACCTAACACTAATAGTGTTATAGCAGCTCTTTTATCTAGTGATTGCCTTATTTGTTGTAGTAGTTGTTTTTATCTTCCTTTATTTTTCAAGCTTTCTGTAATAAGTTACCTGTGGCTGTATTTTTCAAATCTGGTTTTTAATCTTTTTCTTATAAGCAACTTAAATTCATTTACATTTGTGCTCATTACTATTTTATTGATCCTTAGATAAATGGTTTCACTTAATGTTTTATATTTTTATGCTCTTTATTTTCTTTTTCCTCATTTCCTTTTTCTGTTTGATTGATAGTTTCAAACTTTAACATATTTACATAAATATAAATGTGTTTGACAAAGTCTTTGCCAGTGTCTGAAACCTCCTAAGAATTTGCTACTAAGGCTTTAGTTACTCACTGAACATCCTTCCCTGATATATTTTCCTTGGTCCTATTTAAATCATACCAAGTTGTGTAAAAAAAAGAAATTCTTTTATTTTTTAATACTATAATAGTTTATTTTTACATCATTTTGTGCCTTTTTCCATCTCAGTTGTAATCTCTGTGGGCTTCCCATCACCAAATCACCTGTGTGCCATCACCATAGTCCAGTGCATTCCCCCTCCCCCATTTTTGATCCCCTTCCTCACTCCACCCCGGTAAAATGTCTCTGGTATATAATTGTCCATTATTATTATTATTTTCTCCCCTGGCCTTTTATATTCCTGCTATGAATGAAACCATCTGGTTTTTCCTTTTCTTTCTGGCTTATTTCACTAAGCATGATCCCTTCCAGCTCCATTCAGGTTGCTGCAAGCGGCATGTGTGTTTATTTATTTATTTATTGGTTGTTGAGTAATATTCCATTTTGTATATGTGCCACATCTTTTTCATCCAGTCATCTACTTTTGGGCGTTTGGGCTGCTTCCATGTCTTTTCAATTGTAAATAAAGCAGCAGTAAACATGGGGGTGCAAGTGTCTTTTTGAATCAGTGTTTTTGTGTCTTTTGGGTAGATACCTAGGCGTGGGATTGCTGGGTCATATGGAAGCTCTGTAAAAATGCAATTCTTTTTATAGAATCAATACTAGATTCCACTTCTCAATATGTTCTTTACTAAGTATTGCTTCTGTACTCCATCTCTTCTTATCAGGCTCTTATTTGAAATATATTTTCTAGTAGTTATTTTAGCAAAGATCTGTGTGCTCACAGATCTCTTATTATTACTCTGCTTTCATCTAGAGTCTAGTCATTTCCAGTTGTTGATTTTGTTGTTGTATTTTTAGAATTATTTGCTCACATGTTTTGGAATTCTGTTATTGAGTAGAACCTCTGCTATCCCGGAATTCCCATTCCCCTCTCTGATAGTCTTACAATTTATATTTATATTTGACCTCTTCTTCCACCTCTTCAGAAGAATATTCAGTCCAAAGCTAGGTCTTATGTTGGTATCTTAGTGCTTCCAAATTGCACTGATATTGGACTTCTTCTATTCAGCTACCAATTAGCAGATAGTTCAGCCTGTCTGGAATGAAAGACTTTCTTACAGCTTCCCCGCCATACAGCTTTAACTATGTGGTTTTAAGAGTTAGTTTCAGCCTCCTTTAATGGATGAGGAAACCTCAAACTTGTTTCTTATTTCAAACATGGTTTGAAGTGTGAGTCTCTTGGGACACTTTTAGATTACTCTGCAGGAGTCCATAATTTTCCATTTGCTTCTGGATTTGGAATTAAGTGAGTCTGTAAACTGGGACCCACTTACTGAGGTGTTCACTGCCATTTCATGTCTTTAAAGGTGTTATCTCAAGTTTTAAGAAGGCTATATCATCTTAAATTCCTCTTTTTACATGTCATATATTGTATCAGTTAGCTATTGCCACATAACAAACCATTCCTGAAAAGTGAGTTTACTGCAACAAAGATTTATCCTCATTCCTGTGTCTCGGTCTGGCTAATCTGGAATTGACTCAGTCATTCATGCAAATCTGCTTCACTTTTCAGGAAGTGAAGGAACAAAAAAATCCTGGCTTACAAAACCTGTTGCTCTCCAGGCTTCTACCCAGTGTCCTACCACCTGTTGCTAAGCTGAATGATAACCAACTGACTAGAGTACCCGTGGTGAGTGCTGCAAATCACTATCTGTTCCTTGGAGCACGGAGCCAGAGAAAGGTGAGAGGATGCACTAGAGAATGTCTAGCACATGAATAAAAAGGGAGACACAGGCAAGTGGAAAATCACTGGGAGATAGAACTTGTACAAGCAGAAAATGGAGATTCACAAGGCTCGATATAATCTGAAAAATCTTTTTCTTTTTGGACTTTTGGAAATTGCAACTCTTGGCTAAAAATGAGAATGTAGAGACAGAGGAAACCCAGTATCTCCCAGTGGGAAAATCCTGTCACCTTTGAAATCTTGTCTTTCACTCAGAAAAGTATTATACCTTTTAGACTTTGTATTATTTAGCTCTTATGAATCTAGTCTCTTGTACTGAAAAGAATAAGAGAGCAAGGCGTTTTTTTCTCCTATTCATATACATTGAAGTGGCTGTCAGGAAAACTATTGAGTCCCATCTCTAGCACTTTCAAGTTCGTGACCTTGGATAATTTACAACTCTTCCTGAGTCTTCAGTTTCCTTCTGCAGAGAATAAGAAGATTGAATGGAGTGCTGTCGCAACGCTGAAAATTGTGACTTGTAGATGAGCTGAACGGCACTGGAGGGTTTACTTTTTTTTTTTAAAGATTTATTTATTTCTGCATAAAAGAACTGGGGTACAGGTTAGAGGTGCAGGGGCAGTGAGAGGACTCACCAGAGACAGAGTGGGGAGCAGAACAGGCAGATCATCGAAGTACACTGCTGAGGGGAGCAGCGGGCAGCTCAGGACAGGTCTGTTGTGCCATGTGGGTCACCTTGGGGTGGG
>NW_004567123.1:12333623-12338878 GCF_000260355.1 Condylura cristata
CAGGCAGATCGACGAAGTACACTGCTGAGGGGAGCAGCGGGCGGGTCAGGAGAGGTCTGCCACGCCATATGGTCACCTCCGGGGCAGGCGGGATTTGAACTCATGCGGAAGCAGCTTTAGATTCTCAGTGCTGTGCTTTAACCCGCTGCGCCACCAGGGAGGGCCCCAAGGGTTTACTTTTTAATTGAAAAATATTCAACACTGACTGCCCATATTGGATTAGGGCCCACCCTAATGACCTTATTTCCCCTTTTTAAAGACCCTACCACTACACTCATATTCTGAAGTACTGGGGGGTTAGAATTTCAATATACAAATGGGGGGGGACAGAAGGTGGACACAGTTCAATCCATAACAGGTTAAGGTGAGGATTAAATATTTAGCACATGTTAAGGGCTTAAATCTACATAAAAATGGTTGTTCATTCAACATTAGCTATAAAAATTATATTTTTTTAACTAGTAACAATAGATATAGTGCCAATAGTATTTAATCAGCCAAAAAAAAAAATCAACAGTAGCATCACTAGCAGAAATAACTTTAAAGCAAAGAAGTTGTCTTTCTGAGAAGAAAGAGGAAGGTTTGCCCTAAAGAGAAGAGAAATACAAGGATATTATATTCACATCACAAAATTGCAATTTCTATAGCTGTGCAACCTATCATATCAAAATGCGGTGGCTTTAACCAACATTTGTGTTCTTCAGGAATCTGTAATTTCAACAGGACCTGATGAAATGACTCATTCAGCTGTACTTGTTATTAGCCAGACTAGCTCAAAGCCCCACTCACATGTAGAAGCTGGCTGTCAGCTGGAACATCAAAAACCTACATTTCAGGGTCTTCCCATGTGGCTCGGACAATCTGCTGCCTATGTTCCTAGAGTGCAAAAAACTGTGGATTATATTCTTTGGGACCTGCAGTGGCAAGCCTGTAGGCTGGCAAGGCAGATGCCATGGGGCTGGGAGGCTGGCGAGCCTCCCAGCGCCCAGCAAATCTTTGTTTTTCTCTTCTTTTTCTGGGGGTTCGCTAGTGGTCTCACCTCTTCTATAGTCATGCTGTTTGTCCTCTTACAGCTGTCTTCCTGTAGCCGTCCCTACAGCCCTGGCCTTTGGGCTCAGGGGGTACACGCACACCCATACTCCAGGTGTCTACAATCAGGCACATATGCCCTGCGCCCATTCTCCTAAGAGCCTTCTGCATTGACAGCATCAAACTGCAGGTGATAGTCACTGAGCTAGTGGTGTAAAAAAACTTGTCAATTCATTTACTCTACATGACTTAATCTCAAGTCAGTCAAAATCATTTCCGTTGCTTCCTACTCATCAAAGTGTTTATAGGAGCTGGGGGCTATCTGGACTCATAGGAAGGGAAATAGGCTGATGGAAAGTGACAGGATTCTGGCCCTAAAAATACTGCTGTGGTCATTTTTGAAAACTACAGCTCCATTCATCCCTACCTACTTACCTCCCCATACAAAGACCTGCCTTCTAGAGCTTTCTTCTCTTAAACAAGGTTCGATTTGAGATCTTGTTCTGATCATCATTGGATCCCAATACCTATTACTCAATTTCCAGAACTAAAGAATAAAATGGTAACGTTAGTAGACAGTTTTTGAGAAGAGCTTTGTAAAAGAGAAATCCCCAAATAAAGGCTTGGGGAGCATCACAATCTTCTTCTAGTCACACACAGAATGGAGATTGAATTTCTGGCTTTCCATGTGACTTCCCTATTTATGACTACCCTGTTCTAGCCCTGCATGGAGAACTCAGATTGTCATCTTTAAAAATGAAGGCTAGACAGAAAGAGAAAGAAAAATACCGGATGGTTTCACTCATAGCAGGAGTATAATGGACCAGGCGAGAAAAATAACAAAAATAATGAACAACCATATACCAGAGACATTCTGTGGGGTGGAGTGGGGAATGGGATCAAAAACGGGGGGCGGGGAAGGGAGGGAAATGCACGGGACTAAGGTGGTGGCACAGGGGTGATTTGGTGATGGGAAATCCGCGGGGATTACAACCGAGATGGGAAAAAAAAATGTGCAAAATGATGTAAAAATAAACTTTGGTTAATATATATATATATATGAACGCTAGAGCTTAAGAAGACCCCCAATGCCCTTATTGCCAATAACATTCTATGAATACAAGAAAAAGAGAATGAATTAAGAAAATGAAAAAACATTATACTGGTTCCATCAAAGGGAGAAGCTGAGCTGGTTCTTGCTTTATATTTCAGTGCTGTGCCTGGTTTTCATGATGGCAATAATAATTTATTGACAAAATGCTTTTATTGAGTTGTCTTTACTGAAGAGGCCCTGCATGCTTTTTCACCAGCGTGCTACAATTAAAAGCAGCAGTAAACAGAGCCTTTCTGTTTAGATTGAAAAGAAACAATTAAGCTTGCTCAGCTATAAATAGAGGCAGCTTCCCATCTATGGCCCTGACTGCTCACATTAAAATCTCCAGCCATACATGCCCTCAATTTATTTCTACAGTAAAAATGATGAACTGTTAAACTCTAACCTTAAAACAGACAATTTCTTTAAAAATAGAGATAGGTAAATTATGCACAATTCTAGATAATTACTGGGACGTCCATGAGGCCAGCAAATTATACACAGGCTGGAAATGTAAATTTACAGGCTTCTAGGTTTTCTCTCCCCCACACCCCAAATTCCTGGTTTAATGAGGACTTATTTTGAGAAGAAAAGGTACCAAACAGGCTGTTCACAAAAATATCCCACAGTATCAACTTTAGAAAACAAATCTTAAGCCTATTACACTATTTTTTTTTTCTAGAGGATATATTTGACATGCCAACTCTCATTCCCAAAAATACATTTTTACATTTGTTTTCACTAGCCCCACAAAATTCTCGTGTGGGATACAACACATGACCCTCTAAGTCAGTGCTGCTCTCAGGTGCTACACAGTTAAGTGAGATTCCCTGTTCAGTTAGGGCAGCAGCTACTGAATGCATGAGTAGAAAGAACTGTACTCCCTGCATGACAGAGATTACTTTGGAAAGAGTTGGTGAAAACCATACATCTTTTTATTCATAAATCATGAAGAAGTGTCAAAGTTAAGAGCAAAAATAGCAGGGTAAGATTTAACTACGAGGAGCATCAAAGGAAGTGAAGATGGGACTAGGTACAGGACAACATGGGAAGGACCAAGATGGGGAGAACAGTGGACTTGTGCTGATGAGGAGGAAAGAGGATCTAGTGAGAATTTTATTTTAGGTACGTGCCTAGACATAGAAATAATGAGATAATATTTCTTTTTTTTTTTAAGATTTATTTACTTATGCATACAGAACTGGGGTACAAGCCAGAGGTGCAGGAGCTGTGAGAGGATTCACTAGAGATGGAGTGGGGAGCAGCACAGGTCAACTGATGAAGTACACTGCTGAGGGGAGCAGCGGGTGGGTCAGGAGAAGTCTGATGCACCATGTGGGTCACCTCCTAGTCCAGGGATTAAGTTCGCACTGAAGCAGCTGCTGCTCACTTGCAATACTGCATCCTATGCTTAAAAGTATGCTTAAGAGTTGTCATCGCCATTGGTGCTGACGCTGCCTTCCTTTTTTTCAACATCCTTGGTCACTCAAGCTGGTCATCCCCCATCTTAGTTGTCTAGGTGCCCCATCTTTATGTAGCCCTATAACTCAGAGGATTTCTTTAAGCTCCAATAATTAATCGGGTTAGTCCCCCTCACTCATCTGTGATGAATAATCAGGTGACCCCGTTTTGTCAGTGGTGTGTGATGAGAGGGTCATGGTGTTGTTTGGGGAAATTCTGCTTTGCTCTTGAGAGCAAGGTATTCTCTCTCCATGTAAGGTGGAGATGGGTAAATCACATTTGTCTCCTGGTGGAAGCCAGCCTTAAAAATGAAGCCAACCATGTGAATAGAAAAGCCAAGAATTCTAGAGAACCAAAGCCCCAGATAATAGTGGGATTGCAGATCAGCCAACTCCTATTAAACTTCCTCGTAAATGAGCCTATATATGCACTCATTTAAAAAGCTAGTTTAGAGTGTCTTTAAATAATGGAAATTTAATGACAGCAGTGAGCATTCTAGTAGTTCCAAATGCATCCAATAGAGTAAATAATTCCTACCTTATGCCCACAAAGCAGCAACAGACAAAATTTGATTTATCCCTTCTATTTCTGCCTACTTAGGCTAGAAAGGCCAAATGATTTCTCTCTCACATGAAGGGCCTTGGGATGAACTCTGTGCAATCTCTTCAAACCAATACTGAAATAGAAAATGTGTTGTCTTAGCCTTAAAGTGGTCTGTTCTCTACACACTGACAACTTGACAGTATGCTCTACCACAGGAGGGGGATGGTTGACATATTCTTGCTCTCTTGAGAGCCATGATCTGCTCCTGTTCAAGAAGTTTCTTTGATTATATTGCAGGGATTTAATGACTGATGGTAAAAATAAAATCAGTTGGTAGTCTTCATCATGTAGTTATGTGCCTGAGCTATCAGGAGAAAGGCAATTTGAGGCACCTACTTATATAGTAGGAACATTCAAGTGCCTAATATTTGTAACTAGACTTGGTTCTCATATTGGTAAAGTTTCTTTTTCAATTAATGTTATTTGGGCCTATTATTATGCACTCTGGGAGGTAATTGTCACAGGTCTTGACAATTTTATTGTACCAATGAACTTGGACAAATGGAGTGATTTGGTATATAGATTGATTTCATTATGATATAACCTATTCTGTGTGATTACAATTTTTTAAATTTGTAGGAGTTTATCCTGTGGCATTTCAAAAGAATGTGCCTTCTGCTGATGTTGGAAGGACACCTCTATTAGGGTCAGTTAGTGTTGGGTAGTGGTGTTGAGTTTTTATGTATTCTTTATGATTTCCTGTCTAGTTGTTCTAAAAAGTCTATACCATTTTAATTCTTATGTTAAAAGAAGGTATTGAAGTCTGCAACTGTAACAGTGCATTTGTTCATTTCTCTTTTCAGTTTTATCTGTTCATTTTTACTTATTTATGCATATAAGAACTGGGGTGTAGACCAGAAATGTGAGGACAGGGGTGAAAAGATTCACTAGAGAAAGGGTGGGAAGTAGAATAGATGGATCTACTGAAATACACTGCTGAGGGGAGCAGAGGCGAGACAGCAGAGGTCTGCTGTGCCATTTGTGAGACAGCTCCCTGGCTGGGGATCGAACTCTGCATGATAGGGCTGAGCCTAAACCTGGCACCATCAGGGAGGCACTTAGTTTTATG
>NW_004567123.1:12339441-12346247 GCF_000260355.1 Condylura cristata
ACGAAGTACACTGCTGAGGGGAGCAGCGGGTGGGCCAAGAGAGGTCTGGCACGCCATGTGGTCACCTCCGGGGCAGGCGGGAATCGAACTCATGCGGCAATGGCTTTAGCTTCTCAGTGCTGTGCTTTAACCCGCTGCGCCACCAAGGAGGGCCTGTATGGTAATCTTTTCCCATCATTTTACTCGCAACTTTCCTGTTTTGTTGTATTTAAAGTAAATGTCTCATAGGCAACATACATTTGGGTTCTATTTTCATAACACAGTCTGCCAAATGTTTTTGAATTGATATATTCAGACCATTTTAGTGTATTTATTGAAATATTAGGGTCTAAATCTGCCATTTATAATATAAATATGCATTTATATTTTGTTTTCTATTTCTCTGTTTGTTTTTAGTTTCTGTTCTTTTTTGCCTGACTTCATATAGGTTACTTGAACATTTTTTAGAATTCCATTTTAAATAATGTATAGGTGTTTTATAGTACATCTTATTTAGTGGTTGTTCTAAGGATAACAGTATCAATCAATCTGTTCTTTCTATCTGTCTCTCTATCTACCTATCTGTCTGTCTGTCTAATCCTTGTCTACGTTTATCATCTTTTTACCAGTTTGATGTATAGGCAAGCTCACTTTCCTTTCTGTTAATTTATTTTCTTCTTTTCATAATATAATTTTCTTATATGTCTCTCTAATGTCTAGCATCACATCAGACTACTATAATTTTTACTTCTTCCACTAAATTTAACTTAAAAATCTCAAGAGAGAAGGGAAGTCTCTTGCATTTACCATGATTTAATTACTATATTCCTTTCTTTCTGATATTTCAAAGTTTCTTCTTTTCTAATTGTATTTCTTTCTAGGCTATGTCTGATGGTGATAAATTCTTTTCAGTTTCTTTCATCTAAGAATGTCTTGATTCTCCCCTTCATTCCCAAAAGATGTCTTCAACAGATCTATGATTCTGGGTTGAATTTTCTTTTCTCTCAACACTTGAAAAATATATTCCCCTCTGACCTCTATGGTTGGTGATGAGAAATCACTATCATTCTAATTGTTTTCTCCTATAGATAAGTGTCATTTCTCCCTCACTGCTTTCAAGAGTTCTTGGCATGGATTTCTCCAGGCTTATCATATTTAATAACTTTCTCAGCTTCTTCAGTCAGTAGGTCTTGGGTTTCTGCTGAAGTTGGGAGTTTGTCACCATTATTTATTCACATGCTTTCTCAACTTTGCTCTCTTTTCCATCTCCATCCTGGCTCTCTGGCTTTTGATGATGATTGTTAAATATTTTGCAAAAGTTCCATAGGTCCCTAAAACCCTGCTTATCTTTTTGTCTATTCTATGTTGTTCAGATTGAGCAATTTCTATTATTTTATCTTCCAGTCTTCTGATTCTTTCCTTTGTCCCCTCCATTCTTTTGAGTTCATCAGTCAAGTTATTTTTGTTGATTCAGTTATTGTATTTTTCAGTTTTAATATTTCTGTTGCATTCTTATTTATATTTCCTGATTATTTGCTATTTTATTTCTTCATTGATTTCAAATATATTTATAATTACATTGAGGTATTTTTATGATTGCTGCTTTAAAACTTTAGAGATAGAGCTAAGATGCATGTCATTTCAATGTAATCAGTATTTTTTGCTACCTTTAAATCATGTCCCCCAAATGTTTTCACATAATGTATTTGAAATTTACAATAGAAATATACCAAACCTACAAAAGAAACCTACAATGAGACTTTTTTCTGTAATTATTAGATTTAAGAGGCTTGATTTGATTGTGGTGTATTTGAATCGATTCATAATATTTTGCTGCTGTTGAGGATCTGATCAGGACATGCTGTCTTTCCCTTTTCTATTCAGGGCAAGGCATGGAGCTACCAAACAAATATGGAAAAAGGGGAGCTCACCTCTGCTTCTTGTCTGACAGAGACTTGGCATCTTTTATATATCATTTCATAATAGTATATTAGGTTTCCTTTTTTAATCTATCATTTTGTACTTCCAATGTTTTTTGAAGACATACCCAATAAGGTCTAAATAATGGGCATAAAAATAGTGAGTGAATTTACAAGCCTCTGAAACACAGCATTTGGAAAACTGATTCTAAATGCCCATAATGAGTTCACCTCCCTCCCCATCTGTGTGTGAGTGTGTGTGTGTGTGTGTGTGTGAAAGCCTTTGTATCCCTGACTCAGCAAACTTCACCAGAAGTGCATGGAAAAAGATAAAAATACATATGGCAGAGGGCATACCTAGGTCAGCAATATTTGTAATAGCTCAAGCAGGAATCAACCCAAATGCCTACCCATCACTAGCTAAATGAATGAATAGCGTGCACTCACACAATGCATCTTTATACAGCAATGAAGATAAAGTCTATACCTACATTAGTCATATGAATACATCACATAAAATAATTTTGAGTAAATGACTCAAAATGTACCTATTGCAAGATTGCATTCATATAAATACAGTACAAGACAACGCCAGTCAATGATATTAGGGATTTCCCCTGGGGGGGAGGAGAAGATGGAACAAAGGGTATTTCTGGAATGTTGACTGTTTTCTGGTTCTGAACTGAGTTCTGGCTATATAAATATATGCTTGGTGAAAGTTATTTGAGTGGCACACTTAACGATTTTTTAACTTTTTTTTCAAAGAGTTATTTATTGATGCATACAGAACTGGGGTACCGGCCAAAGGTGTAAAGGTGGTGAGAGTGGGGAGCAGAAAAAGCAGATTGACGAAGTACGCTGCTGAGGGGAGTAGGGGGGCAAGACAGGAGAGGTCTGCTGTGCCATGTGGGTCACCTCCAGGGCAGGGGATTGAACTCACGCTGGAGCAGCTGCGGCTTGCTTGCAGTGCTGGGCTTTAACCCACTGCACCACCAGGGAGGTCCCACAAGTTTATTTTTGGTGCAGACAGGCAAAGAGAAGTAAAAATAGCCACTTTAGCCTCTGAGATGTGAGAAAGCCTGGCCCAGACTTCCTGCCACCAGTGCCACTGATCATAGACACGTGAGATTCCAACTGAAACCAGAACTTTTTAACTCAGCCCAATTGTAATTGCTAGTAGCCTCAGAAATTAGAGCTAAATAAGCAGTTATTATTTCAAATCTAAGATCTGGGATGGCTTGTTATGCATACCAATTGTGGTCATAGATTGATTAGGAAGCCCTGTACACAAACACATGCACACACACACACATTCACACATCCCTCCTGAAGTGTGGTATAGACGGAGATTAGTTGCAATCCTTGCATGGAATAAGCCAAGCCCAGTGGCTCTTAATTCTGCCTTCTCAGTTTTTGTGTAGGAACAATCTCACATAAAATGAGGCCCCAAGGAGTGCTGCTGTGTTCTTTCCTGGAGGTCAAGTTCTAATTTCTCTTTCAACAGACCTTATACTACATTTTCCACTCTCACAGGCACATCACTCTCCTTGCTCCCATTGTCACAGCATTTTGGGCTAACAAGGGGATCTGTGGGTTTCCTTTAATTTGCATAAAGAATCAAGAGCTCTTATTGACATCCAAAGGCAAAAGGCAGTATCCTCTTGATCTGTCCTAGAAGTAGGATAGTGCTACTCAGTGTAGGTTTTAAAGTCTTAAGAAAAAGTTAGGAAGTCTTTATTGCTAAATTCCGGAATCCCTCTACTCAAAAGGAGATATCTCTAGCCACAGTTTCAAGAATTATTTTCTTTTTTAAACCAACCTATCTTGTAACAGCGTTGTCCCTAGGAAAAGGGGAAGTTCCAGGTTCCCTGCCCCACCCAGGAGGGTGGAGCTGAGCAGAGAAAAAGGAGAGAAGGAAATGAAGCAGGATGGAGAAGGAGGAGACCTGAGGAAGCCACACGGAGCAGCAAGCATGTGATGAAGAAACCGGGCTTGTTTCCTGACCCTGCACTGGTTAAGGCAGATGTGGGTGAGAGACCTGTAGGGAGGTGACTATGGCAGTGTTTATATTGATTTTGATTTTGCTCTTTTCCTCTCAGATTTGTCTGGCCATTTCTGACCCTTTTCTATGGGTCCCGGCCAGAAGGTGCTTTAGTCTTGTGGCAGCTTTCAGGCCTTGCTTTTTTTAGGTTGACTTTTGCCCACAAGGAGAACTTCAGGTGTTTGATTTAGAAGTTACATTCTTTGTGCTCCATATTGTATATTTACTGTATTAAAGTCCCTTTTCATTAAAGTTTTATATGTTTTGTCTTGTTGCGGCTGATGGCAGAACCCACTTAGAGCAGGCAGGTTTTTGGGGCTTCAGGGGTGCCCCTCTCTCCCTGTCATATAACAGATTTTGCCCTGTAACAACTCTGAATTCAGAAGAGTCTGGAGGGCCTTGCTGGTGGTGCAGAGTGTTAAGACCCAGCATGACGAAGGCATCTGCAGCCACTGCAGCATGTCATGAGTTTGATCCAGGCTAGGGAGGTGACCCACATGGCTCAGCAGACCTCTCCTGTCTTGCCCCTTGCTCCCCTCAGCAGTGTATTTCACTCAGTTTATCTGTTCTGTTCCCCTCTTTGTCTCTGGTGAATCTTCTCACACCCCACATTTCTGGCCTGAATCCCAGCTCTTGTATGCATGAATAAATATATCTTTAAAAAAAAAAAAAAAAAGGAGTCTGGAAAAGGTTCTATTTAAGATTTTTCTGTTTTTAGCCCCAAGAGCATATGTATAGGACCATCTTGTTTCAGGCACTGCGTTAGACACTATAGGTACATTAACTCATTCCAGGCTTGTGACAATCTGAAGTGCTATTGTTACTTCATTTTATAAACAGGATATGGAGACTTAGTAAGGGGAAGTATTTGTCAGTTTTGAAGAAACAAATCAATGACCTTGTTGATAGGAGAACAATCCTATGCACCTCCTTATAGACTTACTTTTTGAAATTTAGGAAAAAATAGAAATAATCAGACTACCTAATATTATTATGAAAAGTTGTAACAATGTAATGTTGACATTTTATTTCATGTTTTAAACATTTTAAATAAAATGTCAAATTTTCTTCACCCTTGCTTTCAATTTCACCCTACTGTTATCGAATCCCAGCCTCAGTTTCCCTCAGCCAATAGAAGGACAGAGTTTGAGTAAAAGGAAAGTGGTTTAGTTCGTTGGCAAATGAGAAGGGCAGCAGACTCCTGTCTGAAAAAACACCATCATGCTCTTTGGCATAGTGCAGGGTTATTTATACAAAGGGGAAAAGTGGGGGGGGGGGAGAAATGGGGGGCAAGGGTCTGCAAAGGGGAGGGGTGAGGGATTAGCACAGAGATGGGGATGGAGCCAGCTTGCTTTTTGCAACAACTGCTGTTTAAGTCCCTTTTCTCTGGGATGCAAGAAGACAAACCTACAAGAGTAGAGGCTGGCAGACTTGTTAATACTTCTCTGGGAGACCAGGCATTTGTAACTGCATCACTACTACCCATTTTTCACCACCGCTCCCAAGGAATAAAATCTGTACTGTAAGTCTTTTCTTCCAACCCATTTTTCATAAATTTCAAAGACCTTTTGGGGGGGGGGCTGTTAGAAAATTTCATAATCCTTACTCTTTCTCCTTTGGGGTTCTGTGAATCCAGCTCCTTCAAAAATGCCAGCCAAGTGCCCATCAGGACAACAGCCCTTGCTGCCCAATTGTTTGTTCCCAGCTCAAGCTGTTGTTAAATTCCAAGGATAACTAGGAACACAACCTGGCATATTATTCCCCAAGCTGCAAGACAACTCGATCTGATGCCATCTAGTGTCCCAACCTTTGTCAGCAGGAGGCCAGAGGCATTGCCCAAAATAGAGTCCCAGATTTAAACAAAAAATGTTTTGCTTAAAATTGAAGTTCCAGTGTTTTCTATTTTCTCAGGCGTGTACTGCAGGAGCTACTGTAGATGGCTAATCTGCATTTCCTTCCCCAGAGCACAGTGGCCAGGCCACCAGCTGTCGCTGCAATTTTTTGGCCAAGAGCCTGTCCTTACTGCTACCTAGCCAGGACTGGAGGCTGAAGTGACGGGCAGGCAGGAGGTCCCCTGGGAGGATCCTTCAACAGAGAGGGTGGGGATCAGGTATAAATATCCCTGCTCCTTCTCTCCCTGGGATAACAAAAGGCATGCGCCCACCACTTCCAGATCCTCCCTTTGAATGAGGCTCCGGTGCCCCAGAGTGTCAGCTACTGTGCTCATGCTCACCCACATGCACACTTGGTCATTCATACTCACTGGGGTACACTCACATGCATAACCGCTTGCATACTTGCTCAGGCATACTCACGTGTGCACACCCCCACACAACACATGCACATCCACATACAATTCACTTGCGCACACCCACACGCACACATGCACACCCACATGCAGGTGCATACATGCACACTCGTGCACACCCACATACACGTGCTCACACATGCACACACGCACACACATGCATATTCATTGATGCTGCTCACTTGTGCATACCCCACACTCACATGCATAACTACACGCACACTCATGCACACCCACATGCACACTTGATCATGCACACTCATGCAAACCCCACATGCATACCCATATGCATACTCATGCATATCCATGCATACCCACACGCACACTCGCTCATGCACACACATGCACGCACACACCCAGATGCACACTTGCTCGTGCACACTCACTCATGCACACCCCCATATGCACACCCCCATATGCATACCCACATGCACACTTGATCATGAAACTTGTGCACACCCACATGCACACTTGCCCAAGCACAATCCCTCATGCACACCCTCATGTACTCTCGCTCATGCACGCTCGTGCACACCACATGCACACCCTCATGTACTCT
>NW_004567123.1:12346527-12358901 GCF_000260355.1 Condylura cristata
CACCCTCATGTACACTCGCTCATGCACACCCACATGCACACTTGCTCATGCACACTTTACTCTCCCCATGGTTATCTCCTTCATTTTCCCAATAACCAAATAAATGATTAGCTTTCTCATCTCCCTCACATCTTCTAACTAAGAAAACTCCTCTGTGATAATGAGCAGAATGGGCATACACCCCCCCCACATCTTTACATGGGGGTGGCATAGCTCCTCCCATTAAGCAGTGGACCCAGCCTTGGGCCTTTCTTTGGCCAATAGAATATGGCGGATGTGTTGGGTTACCTGGTCCTCTCAGATGTCTACTTTTGCTTAGTGATTCACTAGCAATAATATCAGTAATTGCTTTTTAAGCCACTAATTATTTAGGTGATTTGTTATGCAATAGCAATTAACTGACCTAACCCCCACCCCACTTCCATGTGTGAGACCCTCTTTTGTGCGTATTTCATGTGCACTGTTTTCCCTGAAGGAAAGCATCTCTTTGGGCACAGAGAGGTTAAATGACCTTGTCAGAGTCACCCAGCAGAACGCGAATTCCAGCTGCTTTCTGTATTCTGGCTTAGTACTTTGCTCTCAGGCCTCTGTGCTGAATCACCTTGTCTGAGTTTGCTAGCTGCTGCGTTTGCTCTCCACCACTGCTGCCAGTCTGGATGCTGTTTTTTTCCAAAGCCCTCTTTTCACAGAGCTGTGAGGTAGGAGGCCGTTGCATTTTCACGGATTGCGCAGATGACATATGTGTGTGAAAGGAATTCAAGCAACTGCAAAGCTATCTCGAGATGGAGAGCTCCCCCAAAATACTGCAGTGGCTGGGTGCTGGGGAATTTATGGAGCTCTGGAGGCAGCAGGATGCAGAGTAAAAGGCAGTGAATAGTCAGGATGTTTAATCCTGTCTTTGCCTCTGGCCTCTGAAGTCCTTTTCAGTTCTAAAATGCCAGGAGTCATCAAATGAATACAACTTCATGTAAATACGAAGCCCACAGCCTGGGGTTCACTATCTAATTTAAGGAAGTTCTAATAGGCTAAAACAGTAGTTCTCAAACTGGGGTCCCTGCATCTGCAGCATCAGCATCACCTGGGCACCTTAAGAAATGCAGCTTCTTGGGCTCCATCCCAGAATTTTGAGGTGGGACCCGGCAATCTGTATTAGCAAGTCCTTCATGTGATTTAATGTAGGGTTGCGTTTATAATGTAGAGCTGTGTCCATGGCCCGGACGTTATCTAGAAGCAGGTTAAAGAAGCAGAAGCTTCCCATGGTCTCTTCAGACCTCAGTCAGAACCTGCATTTAAAAAGACCCCCAGATGAGTCCTAGTCTCCAGCCTGGAAGATTTAATTCACAAGATCTGGGACCTGGCCCAGAACTTTACAGGTCTAAAAAAAAAAAGCCCCTAGGTGTTCTGATATTGTACCCATGGGGGCCACACTTTGAGTAGCAAGGCTCCACATTTTAGGCTTAGACTCTTCATCGTGGGTGATTGTCAAAGTCGATGCGGGCCGCTTGATACATATATCCAGGTGGTACATTGCCCAAGTGAGTCAAGAACCTGAAACCCAAAACTAAGAGACTAAAGAGTGGGTTCAGACAGTCATAACCTGCTGTGATTCCTAACCCTGCCACCTACATAGTGATGTGATTGTGGGGACTGCATTTAACTCGGAGGTTTAATATCCTCATCTGTAAAATGCACAGCCATATAGAAAATACTGCTCCATATAGGAACTACTCAGTGGGCCGCACAGAGCCAAGCCCAGCAAATATTTGTTCTCTTCCTTTCAGTTAAGGGGAAAGCGAGTGACATCAGGCTTCTAGGCTTCTCCTCCTCGAGGCCCATCCTGGCCAGTGGCCTAATGGCCTGGTCCAGGATGAAGGCCAGGTGATTGTGACGGGCTTTTCTGTAGCCCTCTCAGGGGTCAGATGAAGGTGAAGCAGCAATAACCTAGGCTATTTATGTTAGGAAAATTTCTCATGGGTTTGCACAAATCGATTCATAAAAGTCATCAGGGTGGCCAATTTCAGGCCGCATTCTGGGTTCACTTAGCTACCAAAGTCACAAAGAGACAGTGGCTGCCGGAACCCTGCCAAGGTTCACAGAGATGCCCTGGGCCTGCAGTCAAGCAGAGACTTGGCCCTGGGGGCACGTTGGCCTGCTGGGCAGGGAGGTCTACCCTCCTGCAGATAAAGGACCACTACCCCCCTTTAGTTCTCTCTGTTCACCTGGGGAAGAAAAAGCATTCAGAATGCTCTGAAATAATTTTTTTTTTTAAAGATTTATTTATTTGTGCATACAGAACTGGAGTACAGGCCAGAGGCTCAGGGGCGGTGAGAGGCTTCACCAGAGACAGAGTGGGTAACAGAACAGGCAGATCGACGAAGTACACTGCTGAGGGGAGCAGCGGGCGGGTCAGGAGAGGTCTGCCACACCATGTGGTCACCTCCGGGGCAGGCGGGAATCGAACTCATGCGGAAGCGGCTTCAGATTCTCAGTGCTGTGCTTTAACCTGCTGCGCCACCAGGGAGGGCCTGCTCTGAAGTAAATTTAAGAGATGATGTTAAAGTCTGTTTTGAGTGGTAGGAGAGCTTTTCAGGGCACAGGGGCACAGCAAGATGATTTCCCCAAAAAAAGCTTGTTAAAACACAAACCAATCAGGGAAATGAATGTTAAGAGGTCACATGAAGCTTGATGGTGTTAGGAATTAGATACCCCTAAATTTGCTTTGAGAATTTCAAGAAAAGCAAAAAAAAAAAAAAAAAAAAAAAAAAAAAAAAAAAAAAGAGAGAGAGAGATAAGGATTATTTTCTTTTAAAAATAATGGTTGATTTTCAGCAGGTGGAAGAGCAGTTGACTGCAGGTGAGGTTGCAGCCTAGAGTGGCCACCAGAGGGCATCAGAGATCCAAGAAAAGTGACTAGTGTTTCCCAGCAGAGGCCCTGAGAACCTGGGGAGTGTGCAGGGGTACCTGATTCCCCAGAATCTTCTCACCTGGTGCTCACCTTTCCATGAGAAAGTAGTGGCTGCTTTGTTAGGGAAGTTAGATGATTCACTGAGCAATTTATTCCTTGATCGACTCTGTCTGGGTGGTGAAAGATGAAGCTGTAGGACTTCTATTAGAGCCTCTAACTGAAAAACAAAGCTTATATTCGGACTCGGAGGACAGACTTGGAGTGTGTGGCCTTCAGTAGCCCATTACTTCCAGTGCTGGCCCGATAAACATAGAATCAGGACAGGTTTGGTATGCAAATTAGCCTTGAGCAAAATTCTGCAGGATAAACTAGCTTTCCACTGCTTAACTGATGGGGCTTTGCAATATACAGTAAAATCGGCATGGCCCTGACATCGCTATGACTGCTCCAGGGATTTTTTAAAAAAGATTTATTTACTTATGCATACAGAACTGGGGTATAGGCGAGGCTTCACCAGAGACAGAGTGGGGAGCAGATAACGCAGACTGACTGAAATACACTGCTGAGGGGAGCAGCCAGTGAGACAGAGGAGTCTGCTGCACCATGTGGGTCACCTCTGGGGCTGGGGATTGAACTAGCACGGAAGCAGCTATGTCTGGCTTGCAGTGCTGCATCCTAACCAACTGCTCTACCTGGGAGGGCCCAGCTCTAGAGATCTTTAAAGTAATACAGTGAGGCAGAACTCTGAAGAGATTTAGAAACCCACCTTCCCTAGAGAGATCTCAGAAACAGGAGGGACTATCTCAGTAGAATTCCTGCAAGAAAATGACCTACTATGGTAGGTTCTGGCTCAAGAAAGTACTTACCATGGGGACCCCAAAGTCAGAGCAGGGTAGATTGTGCTGTCTACCTGCGCTCACAGAGAGAGAGACTCCTTGTTCTTACCACCATGCCTCTGCAGCCCCCCCAGCATGGGGTGTCGGCTAACAGAGGTCCTTAACAATAGTGACCTACACTTCCCACCCTTGCTCCCACTCTGCCACTGCTTGAAACAACTTTTGTGAGTCTGGAAGGTTGTGAGGTGGGGGCTGTGAGAAAAGAGGGGTTCCCTAAATTGGGAGGAAAACCCCTGGGTCCATGCATTTCTGTCAGCAGAGTTGAGTTCTAGATAATTTGCAAACATGCGCCCTTCTGGAAAAGGAAAGAACTTGGTTAGGCTTCAGTATAGTTCCATGGTTGGAGGAGATGGGTGGGTAAAATAATGAGATGAAACAGATGAAATCAAGCCATAGGAAGATGCTTCCTCTTCTAATAGAACTTTTCTTTCCAGAGGCTGAAAACCGAGCGAAACTCTTTTATCACAGTTTCCCACAGAGAAAAGGAAGAACGCCTTCCCTGCGTGTCTCCATGTAGCCGGATTGCCAGGCCTGGCCCTTGTGGCTCTGCTCCTTTGAGACCGCAATCTCCTCCTGTGCCTTCATCTTACACTCTGCTGCCTCGTTCCCATCACATCCAGCCCAGCAGCTGTCCCGGCTTCGAAGGACAGGTCATTCTTTCCCTCTTATTTCCATCCTCTCCTCTCATCCTACCGGTCTGCTCACTGTCCAGTAAAAAGGCTCCTGACTTTGACCGCTCTGGGCGGCTGTTACGTCTCTTCCCCTTGCTTCTGGCTGGCCAAAAGCTGAACCTCAGTTGCGTTCCTCCAAAGACTCTTTCCTAACTCTGTAGCCCCCACAGATTCCTTTGATTTCCCACCTCTTCCTGCGGACTTTGGGGGAACTTCCAGTACCTTTTCCCCTCTTGTTTTGAGAAACTTAGTTGTGGTTTGATGATTAGATGACTAAGTCTCTAAGGCAGAAATTTGAACATAGCACCCCTTGCACACACTAGGATTAATTAATTCCCAATTAATACTTGCTGCATAACTCTTAGACTTCCTTTGGATCAGAGTTTGAGCCTGGCTTCCGAAGACAGTCTCCCCCTTTCGATCCATATACCCTATTATAGTACCTCATGGAAATACGTGTCTCTCGCACACAGGGGTCTTCAAGATAGAATTTTTTATTTTCTTCTTGAAGGCTGGGACTGCATCTGTTTCTTTCTAGTGCCCAGGGCAGAACCCAGCACTTAGTGGTGCCCTATCAGTACTTATTTCAGTGCCTGAATGCTGGTTGGTTGGTTGAATGAAATGGAATGCAACATGGACTTCTCAGGGATGAGGACACCATCCCTGGGAGCTGGTCTTTTTGAGCACAATCCCATGAGAATCTAACAGTGGAGGTTCAGTTGGGTCCAATCTGCAATGTCATGTTATGATCATTTCTGGCCAGGAATTTTATGAAAGTATTCAGGCTTTTGTTAAAAGTACATTAAGTGGGCCCTCCCTGGTGGCACAGTGGGTTAAAGCACAGCACTAAGAGAGTAAAGCCACTGCAGCATGAGTTTGATTCACCCCCAGGGGTGACTCACATGGCGTGGCAGACCTCTCCTGACCCGCCCGCTGCTCCCGTCAGCAGTGTACTTCGTCAGTCGGCCCGTTCTGCTCCCCACTCTGTCTCTGGTGAGTCCTCTCGCTGCCCCTACACCTCTGGCCTGAATCCCAGTTCTGTATGAATAAATAAATAAATCTTTTTAAAAACACATTAAGTTTAGGAAATTATAAGTAGCAGAAAAAGAAGCTCAACACTCAAGGATTTTTCAGAAATAACATTTTTTCCAACATTATTTCAGTGTTTTCATTGTTTTTTAACACTGGTGAGCCTATTGGACATACAGTTTTGGGAGTTGCAATTTCTTTTAAAGATTTATTTATTTATGCATACAGAACTGGGGTACAGGCCAGAGGTGCAGGGGCAGTGAGAGGATTCACAAGAGACAGTGGGGAGCAGAACAGGCAGATCGACGAAGTACATGTCTGAGGGGAGCAGTGGGCGGGTCAGGAGGGGTCTGCCGTGCCATGTGGATCACCTCCGGGGCTGGGATCAAACTCATGCAGAAGTGGATTTAGCTCCTTAGTGCTGTGCTTTAACCTCTGTGCCACCAGGAAGCGCTCGGATTTATTTTTTTAACACTTTGCCATTAAATGATAAGCATTTCTCTTTGTTATAGAAATTATTTGTGGGTCCTAATTTTAAACAACTCAGGGATGTTCCATTCTATAGATATACTCAAGTTCATGCCAGTGTAGAACATGAAGTTTGACGAATATGAACTTGATTTATAAAACGCTCTGAAATTTAAAGTCAATAAAGAAAAACGGGAGAGGAATACAGATTTCCCAGCTGTTTCAATGAGACACCCACCTTCATTCACTGACATAATGTACCAGCTATTCAGGCCTCAGCCCTGCCCCCTCATCATCAGTTCTTCATTCTTGCCCCTTCACCCCCAGCCACCTGCTTCTCTATTTTCTACTCTCTCTGGTATATTCTGAACACTTGGAATTCACACACATGCCAGCAGCTTCTTATTGCACACGCCATGGAGTCTCTGCCCAAGAACTTCCTTTGGCTCAGAACATGCTCAGCCATGGTTATGCCAAAGGTCCAGCGTCCCCAGAGCCTGCCCACACCAATGAGAAATGGGCACAAGTGCACAAACAGCGCAGCCCCTCATTGCCTGTGAGGAATAGTAGCACGTTCTGCCCAGGACTCCCCATCAGGACTGATTGCTAGTAACCACAGGTATAACTTAGTAATTAATACACCAGCATTAACTTCCTTTCATTTACTACCTTGACAAAATCCTATTGTCGTTAAGGATCTGCTCTGGGGACAGGACACCCCAGCCCTTTCCACCGCTTAATTAGGAGTTCAGGCACTCTTTAATAGCTTTCCTTTTCTTTTTTAAATTAGAAGCTAAAAAAATGTAAATGACCCAACATATATTTTAAGGAACAGGGTAAAAATGCAGAGCCATGCCAGATTGCTGCCTCTGACATCTGATAGGAGTACTCCCTAGAGGGAATAAACTAGAGGGAGGCTCTGCTATGTTTGGAGGTGACTTTGGATGACTATTTTTTTCATTCTCTCTTTTGTCCTCTCAATTCCCGCTTAATTTGCTTCCTCTGTAGTAGAAGACATGCTAAACAGAACTATTTTTTTTAAAAGATTTATTTATTTATGCATACAAGAACTGGGGTACAGGCCAGACGTGTGGGGGCTGAGTGATTTCACCAGAGTGGGGAGCAGAACAGGCAGATCTACTGAAATACACTGTTGAGGGGAGCAGCAGGTGGGTCAGGAGAGGTCTGCTGCACCATGTGGGTCAGCTCCCTGGTGAGGGATCAAACTCGTGCTGCAGTGGCTGGGGATAGCGTCATAGTGCTGTGCTTTAGCCTGTTGTGCCACCAGGAAGGGTTCTAAACTGAACTATTTTTTTGCTGCCAGTCCTACTTAGGCTTCCAGGTACACCCGTAAGCCGGAGTGTGATGTTTGGCATGCTGTGCGCAAAGTTCATATCAATTTTACTTAATCATGATGACTAACAGTTACTGAGGGCCTGTGATAAGCGCTATGCACGCTGCTGTGTTCTGTTGGGGGGTCTGTTAAGATGCTGTCTCTGTGAGAAAGAGAATTCCCATTCACAGCTAGAGATAGCATCTAGTGATGTGTCTGGTGAGGGGCACACACCCAAAATGCCAACAAACAGCTCCAGGAATTCAGAGAGATGAGTGACTCATTTTGGCTGGATTTGAGAACGTGTCATGTGTTGGAGACTTTGTCCCCGATCACGGATTATTGGGGGCAGAACAGGCAGGGTCTCAAGGTGGGAATGGCATCGGTGAGCGAGATTCCTAGTGTAACTGGGTGGTCCCTAGGAGAAGGGAAGTTCCAGGTTCCCTGCCCCACCCAGAAGGAGGGTGGAACTGAGCAGAGAAAAAGGAGAGAGAAGAAGAGAGAAGGAAGGCAGAAGACAGATGGAGAAGGAGACCTAAGGAAGCCACATGGAGCAGCAAGCATGTGATGAAGAAACCGGGCTTGTTTCCTGACCCTGGACTGGTTAAGGCAGATGTGGGTGAGATACCTGTAGGGAGGTGACTATGGCAGTGTTTATATTGATTTTGATTTTGCTCTTTTCCTCCCAGATTTGTCTGGCCATTTCTGACCCTTTTCCATGGGTCCCGGCCAGAAGGTGCTTTAGTCTTGTGGCAGGCTTTCAGGCCTTGCTTTGGGCCAATCCCTTTTAGGTTGACTTTTGCCCACGAGGGGATGGGTAACTTCAGGTGTTTGATTTAAAAGTTATATTCTTTGTATTCCATATTGTATATTCATTGTATTAAAGTCACTTTTCATTAAAGCTTTATATGTTTTGTCTTGTTGCGGCGGATGGCAGAACCCACTTAGAGCAGGCAGGTTTTGGGGCTTCAGGGGTGCCTCTCTCTGAATTGAGGTGCCCTATAACAGATTTGGTGACCACAAAGGGACCAGCTGCCCTATAACACTAGAAATGGGGGAAAAAGGGAAAAAAGGGGAGTGGGCGTGAGGAAGACATGGGAATGGGAGTTGGGTGCAAGTCTTCCTGCTCTGCCTTTAGTAGAGATTTATTTTATACATATCAGGCAAGCAGAGGGATTACATTAGCATATGAAATGGGCTGAGATCACAATCACCTTTTTGCTAAGAATAGTCTGGGGTCGTTTTGACCTTTAGTTGAGATTATAACATTTTTTAAAATCAATCCATCAAGGTTAAAACAAGTACATAGATTCACAAAGTTTAACACTAATATAACTATATTTACCAAAATAAAGAAGATTATCCAAAATAAAGTCCCTTAAACATTATCGATTACTTAAAGTCTTTCATTCTCATAGAGACATCCTAGGGGTTAAAGTGAAGTGAGGGCAGGAAGAGGATATTTCTTGTGAATCAAATTAAAGTAAGGTTCTTTGAAAAACTTGTTAAAAAGTTTAAGTTAAAAAGTTTAAGTTTAGTGAGTTTTCTTGAAGTCTAGAGGGTAGAAAACCTGATTAGCTCTGCATAGGCAACTTGGGTGAATTTCCATATCCAAAGACTAGATAGTAGAAAGCTTGAGTGGTTATTTAGAAACTGAATAGAAGGCTAGGTGAGATAGTAGAGTGATAAGATTTGGGTTTTCCTTCATCCTGCAGTGAGAGAGACTTTGCAGAATCAGCCCTTTTGCTTTTATTGATCAGCCAGTTGTCAAGTCACTTTTTTTTTTTTTTTTTTTCAAGTCACTTTTGACTTCAGAGGAATTTCTCACCCTGGTGCAGTGCTTGCTTGTCAGGGCCAGGCAGCGCCTTATGCGGCTGAGGCAATCCAATTGTAAGCTGAAAGTTGCTCAGAATATTTTGATATTATGATTATACAAAAAAGGGAGGTCATAACATAAATTAGCAGTGGAAAGTCTGATTTTTCAGAGCTTTTCCTGATCTCGCCATAATCTGTCAGATGATAGACGTTGCATAGCTTGTGTCAGTCATGATACTGGGCAAGACTGGTAGATACACTGGGTTTTAGTAGCTCACATGGACCAAGACAGAGAGGAACAATAACCCAAACTTTCTCCTTCTCAGTTCCTAGGGAACTTCTATTTGATGTTAAAGGCTTAGACTGCTGCTTCCCTCCTTCTCACAACAGATTATCAGACTTTCAGAATTCCTTCTGTCTCAGCTCCTGCGATGCCCAATGAGGGAACTGTATCAACCCTCTGTCATAAAAGATTGGGCCAGACCCAAGTCAAACCATCAAGTAGGCATATCAGTTACGAATGGTTTTCATTGTAAATATCAGAATCCTACCTCACTGGGGGTTAACCAAAATAGACCCTGATTGTTTCTCACGCATCTGTTGCTGTATGCTCAGTGCTTCAGCCACATCACCAAGGACATTTTCTCCCAACCAGTGTGGGCAGTGGGATTGACCCTTGTCCACTCTGGGCAGTGAGCCTTTGCATAGCAGTGTGTCCTGTGCTTCCAGTGGTGAACCCGAAGCTCCATCTTTCAGTTGAGTTGATGCTATCAATCAGGTGTTGGGATGAATTGGAAATATGTTTATGACCCAACCAGGAGCCATGAGCATTAGACTTTTTTTGAGGGTTTTAGAACAATTTCTGGTGGGTGTTTTTGTTTGTTTGTTTAAGATTTATTATTTATGCATATAGAACTAGGGTACAGGCCAGAAGTGCAGGATGGTGAGAGGCTTCACCAGAGTGGGAACAGAACAGGCAGATCGACAAAGTACATTGCTGAGGGGAGCAGCGGGCAGGTCATGAGAGGTCTGTGGTACCATGGGGTCACCTGCCATGGGGGTCACCTCCAGGGCAGGTATCGAAATCATGCTGAAGAGGCTTTAACTTCTTAGTGCTGTGCTTTAACGCTTTGTGCCACCAGGGAGAGCCCCTCTGGTGGGTGTTTTAATGACACAAACTGGAAGAACATGCTGCCATCTTGCCACTGTTAGAGAAACCCAGACAGATGAAAACACAAGGGTCATCGGTGCTGAAGTTGAGAAAAGAAATTCCTGCGATATTATTTGTGCTCCTGATTTCCCCAGGCCTGAGTTTCATCTTGCAGGTACTTTTCTACAAGGACTTATTGCAGCCCATGTGCCTGCAGCTGGGACAGGTTCTACCACCTTAAGCCTGATTACGTTGGACTCAGCTAGATAATACAGGGCAACTACACATTGCAAGATTCTTAATTCAATCCACCTGTCGTTTTTGCATTCTCAGGTTATGGGCTACATGGAGTAGGATGTGGCCTTCAGACAACCTGCAGACATTTTACTTACTTGAGCCAGTAGAGAACCTTCATTGCCAAAGCCAGATTGAATCAAGTTTCTGTCACTTGTAACAAAGAACCTTCCCTGCCTGAAAGTACGTGGATCATTTTCCAGGGCCATTCTGCTGCCGTGGGCCCTCTGTCCTTTTTGCCAAACAGATCTTGGAGAATCAAGCTTATTTTCTTTCTTTAAAATCTTCACCAAATTCTCCTTATTCTGTTACGGAGCGTCCCTCCTTCTCTAACTTTTTGTTCACTCCGATTGGCACCGATAGAAAACACAGGCACTTTTTACTTAATGACTTTGAATAATCACGAAAAGAAAATGGATCACATAGAAAATTAATTTGATAAAATTGTGTCAAAAAATATCTCACGTCCTGGCCCTCCCTGGTGGCGCAGCGGGTTAAAGCACAGCCCTGAGAATCTAAAGCCGCTTCCGCATGAGTTCGATTCCCACCTGCCCGTAGGTGACCACATGGTGCGGCAGACCTCTCCTGACCCGCCCGCTGCTCCCCTCAGCAGTGTACTTCATCGATCTGCCTGTTCTGCTCCCCACTCTGTCTCTGGTGAAGCCTCTTACCGCCCCTGAGCCTCTGGCCTGTACCCCAGTTCTGTATGCATAATAAATAAAATCTTTAAAAAAAAAAAAAATCTCACGTCCTTACAGTGATGGTCTCGGGTCTAGTGTTTGCTGCTCAATATGGTGGCCGTGAGTGACCTCTGAGTCCAGTGGGAGCAGCAGGCATGGTGCTCTTACCGGACTGGTCCGTGGGAGCATGGGTAGGCGTTAGGGAAGCCAGGGACTTCGAAGCTACGGAGAAGCCAAAGGCTTATTTCCCCACTCTTTCTTTTTTCAGACACTGTTTGCTAGTTGTTTTGGGTCTCATGTTTTTCAGCTCCTGTCAAAAAGCCTTTCATTCTATGATACCATATTAGAAATTTTAGAATGTACACAACAACTCTGTATTTGTAACAAAGAGCCCTGCCTGAAAGTGAAAATTGATTATGTATTTGTATATATTCTAAATGGATTACAAGGCTGCATGAATTAGCATGTGATTACGCTGATGGCGTGGGGTAAGAGAATGTAAGTAGGCTATCTGATGGAAAGGGTCCTTATGGTCAGCTGCAATGTATATTTTACTCTTTACAGCATAGAAAGGCCAGAACACAAAGTCTTACATTCCGGATGGTGGGGAAAGAAAAATAAGATAATAGGAAACATGAAAAGGCATACGCCTAAATATTTGGGGGAGAAGAATTTAACTCTGCCATAATTTACTTTTTCTTTTCTTATATGTTGTCCTAGAAAATACTTAAATATTGTAATGATACTAATTCCCTATTACTGCTATCACAAATCACCACAGTGATTTGCATTTCAGTGGCTAAAATGCAGCTTTATTATCTTACACTGCCAGAGGTCTGGCAGTGTTCTCACTGAACCAAAATAAAGGTATTAACAAGCTAGTGGTTATTTCTGGAGGCTAGAGGAGAGAATCTGTCTTTTTGTATTTTCCAGATTCTAGAAACCAACCACATTCCGTGGCCTCTTGGTCCATTTTCAAATTCAGCAAGTTTGTATGTCTTTAATCATTTTAATACCCTCATTAGGTTGGTCCTACCCAGATAATACAAGGTAGTAACTTCACATGGCAAGATCCTTAATTCAGTCCACCTGCAAAGCCCTTTTTGCCTTCTCAAGTAACCAGCTTTTCAGAG
>NW_004567123.1:12359246-12361659 GCF_000260355.1 Condylura cristata
GTACTGGCTGCTTGCAGCTTCATAGTGCCCCATCCCCCTGCTCCACCAGGGAGGCCCCAAAAGTAAATTTTAAAGGTGTGTGTAAGACCTCCTCCATCCAACATGCTATCTTTCTGAAAAGACAAAATTTTCATTCAAATCCAACTGCACAGCAGTGAGAGCTCATCTTGTGATTATGCATAACTAAGCAGCACATTTGCTTTTCCATATTTAAAATAGAAGACAATGAGAAATTTTTAAGTTCTTTAAGATAATTTTCATCAGGATAGCCAGGCAGATCTCAAATTAGTTATGACAGAGCTGTCTTGTAGATTTTTCCCAATGAAGAGACAAGTATCGTTTGCTTTAATTGTTGCTTTGCTATAGCAGATCTTTTGGCTGTGATGATAAATTAACGTATTTCTGTGAGATATTACATTTGGTTGCAGTGATTCTGCTAAAAACAGGTCAGAGTCTTGTGAACCAGAACTTTGCTGAACTGGTCAGTTGTCTAGAAACTGGGACTTGGAACTCATTATTAGAATGTGCTAATGTTTGCTGACTGATGATGTAAAAGCTGTCCTTCCTCTCTAGATTAACTTCTCTTTACAGAAAGTACTAAAGAAATTCAGAGCCACTCAAAGACATCACAAATAGACATTTGATTAAGCAAACAAGTTAAAGCAAGAATTTGGTAGGAAACCATGAAAACAGTCCTTGTAATGTCTTTTTACATTTTATTGAACAATCACATTCTTCTAGCAAACAAAGGAATAACACATGAAATGTTTAAGAACTTGAGTTATGCAATAAGCTATTAAAAATCTCAAACTTCCCTGCTAATTGATCAGCTAGTGATTGTTTATCACCATCATTCTGCAAGCATTTGTAGAGTTTTAGTCTATTTTGCTCCTGAAACATTGTTTTAACAGTAGAAATTGTTCCAAAATGTGAGATGAAAATCAAGGGGTGTTTTCATAGTTCAAGTCAAATGTTGCTCATTACAGTTAGCAACAAGTCTCATTGTGGTCATCATTTTTCTTGGTTTTCTTCTTTTTGGATTGGTGGAAACCAAGAGAAATAGGGAGATAGCTTTTTAGCTGCCAAGATATATATTGCTCCTCCGAAATAGGCCAGTAAATTGTGGACAGCTGTATTGTCCGCATCTGCTTCCTTGATGCCTAGTTGAGTGACCTGAACTTGACTACTACCCTCAAGGACACAGTAGCTGTATTTTTTGAACTGATGGCTATGCAGCCTCTCCTCTGTGGATGCATCCACTTGGAAGCATCATGGGAGCTGAGTCTTCTCATCTTGCTGTCTTTAGAAATCCAAATCCATAAAATCCATACTAGCCTGGGTTTTATGCCTGTAATGGAGAAAGTAGATATCACCTTCTCATTCATCCCGTAAGTATTTATTGAATGTTGTCCCACTTTGGGTTCCCTCAAATGGAGACCCTGTGAAAAGGATGCAAGTGTAAGCCATTACCTGGGAGGTGATCTGCTTGCCATGCAGGTTTTCACTGCCTTACACATAAGTGCCAATAGAAGGGCACACCAGTTTTTCTGAGAAGTTTTATTACCAAGTTGGCCTGATAGGGAACATGAGACAAGGCTCACTGCTGTCTCTCTGATTTGGAAGCTAAGATTGGTTTTATAAGGGTAGTGGGTAGGGGCAAAGTTTAAGTGGTTAAACATGCATTAGATCTCCCTTGGTTAAATGCGAATTAGCTCTTCCTTGTTGGTGGGCTGTTTGCTTTTACAAGGTGTCACCTATTAGCATATGCTTATCTTAAGGTTTTGCTTATTTGTCTGTGGAGAACTCATCATTTTGCTGCACCTATGGAAAACAAACTTAAAAGGGAAGCTAGATAAATGGAAGTGCAACAGCTGTCGTGGAGTCTAACATTCTGAACGCTGTTTGACTTCAATGTCAGTCCCAGGAAATGCTGGTAGCATAGAGAGGAAGTGAGACAAGAGGAGAAGGTAACCGAAGGCATAACCACAAGTCCTGCAGACCTGGCACTCTTTAGCAGTTCTGCTAAATGCAGAATGCTGCTTAGGGCAGTTATTGGGTAATTAGGTTTTTCCACAGATCTTATTTCAATGTTCGGTTCTATGGGCTGATAATGTAGCTGTTGTTCCTCAGTAAAAGAAAAAAGAACCCTAGAGCCCACAATTATGTGCAAATGTTTTTCTAAGGAAGGTCTCAGGGAGATGATAAAGGGATGGCCTGGATGCTCAGCAGATGGTGAATTCCAACCCAGTTGGTATAGACTGCAGCAGACACTGCTGTGGGAGTCCCACCTCAGCTTGCTTTCCTTCTTTCCCCTGGACAATGCCCCTACAGACCTGCATTGTCCCAGGAAGTATATTAGGTAAGATCCTTGCCTTTAATTTATTTACAGTCTAATAGGGGACAACAAACTTTT
>NW_004567123.1:12363019-12419885 GCF_000260355.1 Condylura cristata
CTCAACTCCTCAACACTGCTCTCCTCAACATTGTGCTTCATTGATCTGCCTGTTCTGCTCCCCAATCTGTCTCTGGTGAATCCTCTCACTGCCCTTGCACCTCTGGCCTATACCTCAATTCTGTATGCATAAATAAATAAATCTTTTTTAAAAAGATTAAGATTATTAAGATTAAGAAGCAGCGATTCTTGCTTTTAACCAGTCCTGTTTTAGTTCACATTCATCTTCTTTTACATTTGCTTCATTTTCTTATGTGGAAAAATTCTGCCTTGGTTTGTATCTCCCCTTACCATTTATTTGTGACATGATCCCAGGAAGGTGAGTAAGAAAGAGAGAGGGAAGGAAGAAAATCAATCAAGGGGTGGATGCCTATAGGCAAAACTTTCTCTATGGGCAATCGGAGATCCACTTTGAGGACTTTTGTAACATACCTCAGCATTGGCCCACCTGAGAGGCGAGAACTGGACATCAGTTCTCAGCATCAGTCGGCTGTTGAGGGCTGTTTCTGGGGGGTGTCAACCCGCAGCATACAGAACTGAGGTATAGGCCAGAGGTGCAGGGGCAGTGAGAGGATTCATCAGAGACAGAGTGGGGAGCAGAACAGGCAGATCAATGAAGCACAGTGTTGAGGAGAGCAGTGTTGAGGAGTTGAGGAGAGGTCTGCCACACCGTATGGGTCACCTCTGGGGCTGGGGATCAAACTCACACTGAAGCAGCTCTGGCTGGCTTGCAGGTACCTTCAGCCTGTTCTGCAGGTAGAATCAGGGGCAGGAAAAGCCCTCGGAGAGTCAGAGAATATCAGGCTAATAAAGACTGTGAGAAAGGAGAAGCATCAAGAGAAGACTGGGAGGGCTTGGGCAGGGCACCAGGCTCAGCTGGCCTGTGAATGTGTCAGTTTACCAACAGGCCAGGTGCCCATTGTTCTTGTTCTCTGGTCACCTCATTTTGAAACACACATATATGTTGCATCACAATGAGCTACATTATATGTTGCATCACAATGAGCCAGTTGGTCCCAGTGAACTACTGTTAGCTATGTAGCCAGAGAGAGCCTTGAGTAAGGATGTAATCGTAAACTTAAAATCTTGTGGATAGAGGAAACCAGCCACGTGGAGGAGATAATAGTCTTAAATTCTTCTGCATCAGTCTGCCCATTTATATTCTGAGTCCAGACCAAGGAAATGTAAATCCTGAATTGCTTGAAGAGTAATTCTTAGCAATCACATTCTCATTCAGAGTAAAATTGTTTTTAGCCATCTCTGCAGGATAAACTTTCAAGTTTTCCTTTTAGTGCCACTCAATGTTCATGCTTCTCTCGTCAGTTTCTCTATGTGGCTCTATTACTCATATGTCACCAGTTGCTGCTTTGACAGTCCCCATCTTCCATCCTAGGTTTCTCTAATTCCTTCAGTCACCTGGAAACTATAGTTCCTTAGAATATCTCACTTAAGACACAATAAACCCTATCTCTTTTGCAGATGGCGAGGACAATCCAGGTACCTAGGAATGGACTTGCTTAAGTCTATCTGATGTCACACCTCCCCACCTTGTCATGTCTCTTAACCAGAAGGTAATTCCTTATCTCTCGGTCTAGTCTTGAATATTTGCCTTGGTATCTTAATGTTGTATGGTAGTGTGACACTGAGAAGGACTTAGGTCACTTTGTGAAGTGATGTTCTCTGCAGAGACCTTAAGGCACTGATTTCTTTTTTCTTGCTGTTGAGTTCCTGTCACAGTTTTCCTAGAGTCCAGGCTACTTCTTCCCAGCAGAAACCACTCCCAAGGGGTTTGTGGCTTCCTCCCAAGCAAGTTTCACAAACCATACTACAAAGGATAGAAACACTTTAAAGAATTATGAAACTGACCCAAATCTCTACAAACAATTTTCTGAAAAGCTTCAGGTAGAAACATATCGCTTGCTATTCTAGAATGGTAGTGTCTCCTGAAGGCCTCCCCTCCCATCGAAGGCACTTCCCTCCCTTGGGACTTCTGTGAGACTTCAGACTTCTGGAAGAATCATTTTCAGCTTCATGTCTTTGCAATGTCATCTTCTCTGCAAAACATGATTGTTTTCTACCTTCCAGGGATTCTTTCCATTCTGATGGGATATTTATTGTTTTTGATGTAACGTTACAGATTGTTTTCATCAACTTTTCCGTCCTTGTAAAGGCTTTGCAATGGAAGTAGACACCTGTACTAAGTTGTAGTTTGATTCAATTTGCAATAGCCCTTTAGATGTGACCTGTTTTTTCTCCATATCTAGCAAAACAGAGTCAGTCTTCAATAAAGGCTAAATGAATGAGACTAGCTATATGATCTAACCTACCTACTATATAGTAAAGCAATTTATTACAATGAGACAGTGAGTCCTTCTTATGAAAATATATGTCACTCTACAATTTAATATTCACCTTACCAGTGGCACCAACCAGTCCATGTACATGGGACATTTAAATAACATATGAGCCAGTCATGGAATTGTCAAATTGACCCTTTTATCACATGGGTTCCCAGTTTCTTTAATATAGAAATGTTTTGCTTTTTAGTTTTTAATACTTATTTATGCATACAGAACTGGAGTACAGCCAGAGGTGCAGGGGCAGTGAGCAGACTCACCAGAGACAGAGTAGGGAGCAGAACAGACAGATGGACAAAGTACACTACTGAGGAGAGCAGTGGGCGGGTCAGGAGAGGTCTGTTGCGCCATGTGGGTCACCTCCGGGGCTGGGAATTGAACTCCCACTGAAGCAGCCTCGGCTAGCTTGTAGTGCTGTGTTCCAACACCTTGTGCCACCAGAGAGGGCCACTTTTTAGTTTTTATGTATCATTTCATCCAAATGGTTGTTGTGGAAGTCTGTAAATATATTTTGCTAAACTGTAATTCTGGGTCCTAGCAGAAATTTTCAACTAAGTTAAACCAAAGAAGATTGTAGAAATTATAGAATTGATTCAGGAAGTGGTTTTTCACACCCACTCCACTAGCAGTCTAAATGATTTTGAAATAATCTTTTATAATTTGTTACTTTACTCATTTTAATGACATCTTTTTGATGTCAGTAAAAATGAAATTCAATATTTGTTATTTTATTGTAAAAATAGTGTTATATGCTTAACTATGTGCTGAAATTTTCAAGTTATGCCATCTTAGAACAAATTATGAAATATCAATGTATTATTGGATTCACATTATATTTTTTCTTTAGAATGGAATCTCCTCTTTAGAATGGAAATGTATAATAAGGTAGGTTTGCACTTTATATGATTTTTTTTTTTGTATCATAAATCTCATGACTTAGTTGAAATTTTTATTAAACTTCCCTCGGAAGCAGGAAAGAAACGAGCAATACGTATGCATGGCTTTATATAGCTACAACAGAAAAACTTAACCTGCAAACTGTAAACCAGTATTTATGTCTACATATAAGTCCTACATAAAATCTCTGGTCGTTTTTTAGCCTTTTAGGAAAATACTTATAGTGACAGCAAATTCATAATATCCTCACAAAGCAATTCAAACCAGTTTTACAAAGTGCTAATTGCTAATGAAAAAATAAGATATCAGAAGCCAAATTATGAATAGTTGTTAGTATTGTGCAAACAATTTGGATAGCTTTCTGTGTTCATCATTAGACTATGTGAATTCTGGAAATGAACCATGTTGGCAACCCAAAAGAAAAAGAAAATTGCTGGTATTGAATCTCAGTGCCTCCGGTAAGGTAAGTCCTTACCGGGAGGGTAAGTCCTCCTCCCCTATCTAACTTGTTTGCTTATTCCATGAATGTGTACCCATTTGGGTAAAGGCTCATTGGTGAACTATAAATGACTATGATTTGGTAACTACATTGTTCAGGATAGATTTCATCTCTCAACTTGCAGCTCTCATAATCATGATGACCAAATGGATATATATATTTTTTTATTATTCCTCTAGAATGGTCACGCATGTGGTAGGTCTGAATCATTTATTCTCTGTATGTGATGGACTCCTGACTGGGGTTATAGTGTCAGAATCTTATTAAGGTCTTATATCATGATCCCTTTGGAGTAGAATATAAAATATATGCTTACTGGCTGTGTTTACTCTCATAAGACAGAAAGAAATTATTAAAGCAAATTGTTTTATTTTAAAGATTTATTTATGCATACAGAACTGGGGTACAGGCCAAAGGTGTGGTGGGGCGTGAGAGGATTCACCAGAGATAGAGTGGGGAGCAGAACAGGCAAACTGATGACATACATGCTGAGGAGAGCAGCGGGTGAGAAAGGAGAGGTCTGCTGCGCCCTGTGGGTCGCATTCATGGCTGTAGCTAGCTTCATAATACTGTTCTTTAACCATTGCACCACCAGAAGCAAGTTTTAAGGCATTGATTAGTAATTTGGCAGGAATGATCAGCCTCTAATGTTAATCCCCAAGTGGCACGTGGAGGGTTAAGGAGTATTCTAAGCTTTCTCGACATCCCTTGCATCATTGTTACCAGTACCTTCATGCACCTCCATTTCTAACCTGGATGATTTCAGTGGCTTTTTTTCCTCAGCAACAGTCTTGCTCTGTTTCTCATCCTTTCCGTCTGTAGCCAGAGTGCATGATCTTAAATGCATGCCAGACTGTGGCATTCTGCTACTACTTAATTGTCTCCTTGCCTTCTGCATAAAACTCAGGCTCCTGATAATGAAACACAAAGCCTTTTTAGTGACTCAGTCAACATTATGGGAGTCAATACAGTGCTAACTGCTCTCACCTCAACTTGTTCCCATCTTTCTATCATGCAGCCAGGGGGAGCTACTTTTGATCTTGGACTGTATATGTTCCCTGTTGACTTTCTTTTTCCTTATTCTTCACTTTACCCACCCTCCGACTAAGCCAACTCCAAGCCTCTGGGAAGCTTTTGTTTTCCCTAATATCCTCCCCCAATGGACAGGTGATGTTCTGTTCAACAAGTTCTGTTGCATCGAGTTTTTCTCAAATGGTAGCACTATCAAGACTCTGTATTGAAATTGTTTTCTAGTTTATACCCTCCCATCTCTGAAGCTCTTGCAAGAACAGGATGGATCTTTTGTATCTGTAACATTAAGATATAATATACTGTAGATGTACTTTGTTGTAAAAGCATGATAAAGGCAGATGTTCCTGTTCAGAAGTGAGAGAAATATGAATAATGTTTTTTTCTCTAAGTTATGTTTTTATCTTAATATTTTTTCCTATCTTCAATAGTTTCAATAGTTCTTTGTGGAGAACTACATAGTGCTTCTCTGCAAGGAACAAATGTCATTTGCATTTATAATCAGGAACACAGGCAAACACAGTAGATGCTATTTTGTATTTACATTTGTCTTTGTGGCAAATACATGCAAAATTCTCAAGGGATTAACAATAGTTTTCTCTAGGATTGGAATATGGGTGATTTTTCCTTTTGCTCCTAATTTGCAGTTTTTTTTTTATTTCCTGGATGACTATGCATTTCTAAGAAAAAATATCTTAAATAGATATAAAGATCAAATAAATGACATGAATAATAATTTGAATAGTTAAATAATCACTCCCTATCAAAAACATTACTGAAGTCAATAAAATCATACTTCATATCAGGTTATTTTGTTTTTATTTTAAGAACCCACAGAAAATAACAAATATCAGAGCCTGTTTTTTAAAATGGAGAAAAAATAACTTTGGAAATGATAAAACTGGAAAATTTAAAATTTGTTTTAGATCATTTGGGAGTTGAGCAAACCATTGGGATAGGACCAAAATCTAAGTCTGCTCTCAAAGAGAATTGGCTTTTAATGCAACATAAAACTTATTTCTGTTGCCAAATCTATTATCTCTTAATACGTAATGCTCTACATATTCAGCAAAATATTTACCAAGAAGCAATAACAGTAGGTTTAGTCATAATTTATACAGGTGCATATTTATGGGGAAAGCATACATGTTTTTAAAAATGGCAACAAGAGAAAGGAAGGAACCAATTTATTTAGAATAATATTTCCTTTGATTTTCTTCCTTAAAGCCACATGCTTTGTGTTATGAGTTAAAACTAAATACTTTAATATTTATCAGACTGTTAAGAGTCCCCTCAACTGCTGAGCAAATTAGTTGCTTATGGCTGTTTATTGAAAAAGGAATTAGTTAGGTTTCTAACCATTACAAGCTTGTTTACTTTTTTAATTAATTAATTTATTTGTGCATACAGAACTAGGGTACAGGCCAAAGGTGCAGGGCGGTGAGAGGCTTTACCAGAGATAGAGTGGGGAGCAGAACAGGCAGATGGATGAAGTACACTGCTGAGGGGAGCAGCGGGCAGGTCAGGACAGGTCTGCTGTGCCATGTGGGTCACCACCCGGACAGGAGATTGAACTCATACTGAAGCAGCTGTGGCTTGCTTGAGTGCCGGGCTTTAACCTGCTGTGCCACAAGGGAGGGCCCACAAGTTTACTTTTGTAAGGAAAGTAATAATAAATTCTTAGAGATTCTTGTATATTGTCTATTAGTATGACATGAAAGTATGATTTACAGACTGAATAATGAATAATTTTCTTACGTAAGTAAATATCAAAGTAGATATTTTTAGGGGTAACTTGTTCAATCTTACCTGAAAAATAAATCCTGAAAGCTACACAAATCCTAGTTCTTGGACAGAGGTTCAAAAATACTTCCCTGAAAGGTGGGAACACTTTTTAGTGTGACAGATAATAAATAGAGCAATTGCATGGTAAATATTATCCCATTGAGTCCTCACCACAGATCTATGAAGTATGCATACTGGTTAGGATAGTCTGTGCTGACAGATTAACAAGCTACAATGGGAAGTAGAGTTTGGAACAATCACACCGCAAATCCACACTTCCATCCGGAATAGCAGACATCACTTCACCCCCAGCTGTTGCCCAGAGCTAGTCACCTGGTCCCACCTGCCAGCAGGCGACAGAGCAGGGCATGCAATTGTCAGGTTTATTCAGGAGTGTGGCGGTGACAGAAATTCTTGGTGAATACTACTTATCACTGCCACAGTAGGTTCCTGTCCCTTTTTTTGCATAAGGAGAAACAGAATGTGAGAGGTGACACAGCTTGTCAAATCATAGCTACTAAGTGAAAGAGCTAAGATACTTTTAAAAAACTAAGTCAGCATTTAACATTTTTATAACAAATTCTGAGTCTACCAGTTCTCGGTTACTTGGAAAAACACAGCTTGAACAGAGATGAGCAGGTCTATCTTGGTCTCACTTTTGTGAAGTCTTAAATCCTCGAGCTATCCTTCCACCCACCTACCTCAACAGCTAGAAACTAAAAATAGTGACTTTCTGTTAACTAAGCTGAGTTCCTTAGGAATCTTGAAGATATTGAAGATAAAGACCAATTGATGTCACTTGGAAGATGTTGTTAGCAATGTGAAGGTTCCCAACTTCCAAAAAAAATCCTTCAGGAATGTGCAGTACTACCTATTTAACTGATTCAAAGGTATATATTTTTCATTTAGCCGAATTACTGACAAGGCTTTTTACTGACAATGCTCCAGGGAGCATTGTTCACATAATATTCTATGTTAGAACTTCTGGAGTTGTGTAATGCATTGCCAAAAACAAAGAAACAAAACTACCTTTCTCTTGGAGGGGTGGTAGAATGACTTTTCCCTTAACTTCAGTTTCTCTCCTAAAGAGTATTTCCCTTCTCATGAGTAGGTATTGGGAATATATTATGAGTTAAGTTTTAAGGAATCTACAAATTTTTCGTATCCACTATAGGTTCATTCAGCCATTTCCCTTTTAGATTTTGATGTCTGGTGGTCGTGAGCTTTGCTTATAAGTGCTGAAGAATCTTTGCTTCCTTAGGTATTTCAGCACCAAGTAAACAACACATTTATATTACTTATACATAATACCCAAGAAGGAGTCTCCACCCTGGCTATACATTATTACCCTGGGGTGCTTTAAGAAAATCCTCTTTTTTCCTTAAAGACAAGGGCTTTCGGGTGGGATCTGATTTAACTGACCGATAGATTATGAATATTAAATGAAGTTCCTCAGATGGTTCTAATATTAGCCTAGTCTGAGACTCACAGATCTAGGAAATCATTTAACAGTGTCCTTCCCTTTACCAAGAAGTTCTATTTATTAGATCAGGAATGTTGGGAACGCTTTAACATTGCTGAATCAAAAAGAAAGGCACAATAGATTTGACTCCTCCATCTATCAAATTAACCTTCTGTCTCAACAATCCCCCAAAATGCCAATGCTCTTGATTCCTTCCACATTTCCAAATCCACTCTGTCCTGGGTCCTCAACATTGTATATAACAATGCTCTGGAAAGCTTTCAAAATCCAGACACCAAGTTCATACCCAAGGTGAATTCAGAATCTTTATGTGGAAACAGGCATCTATATATTTTTAACATTTTCTAGTTCATTCTGTAATGCATTTAAGGCATGAATGACTACACTAGCCCTCTATTCAGTCAATATTGTACTAAGAGGCAGAAGTATCTTCATGGGCAGTTGATATAATTAATTTCTGTGACTGATTACCATTATCAAGCCAAAGTCTCCAAATTTATATTACTATCCCAGATCTCTTTTTTGAGCTGCTTATCTACTTGGATGTGTTACAGGCATCTCTCTCACTATTTCCAGAGCTGAGCTCTTTATCTCAGTCATGTTCCTTTTTGATGTCTTTCTCACTCTCACTATGAAAGGAAGTCTCTTCAATAGCACAAGCTGAAACTCTTGGTGTTAATGTCAATACTGCTCTCTGCAAACCTTACCTTTATCTAGGCCTTTATCACATCTCATCCAGTCTCCTTCTGTTACTGGAACCTAGCTGCCTCAGCAGTAGGAGCCAGCAGGAACAGAAGTATCCTTTCACCTTACTATTCCACCCAAGTCTGTGTGGCAATTGCTCCTCAGAGCCTTTTGTGTAGCAGCGTACTTCCTGGATCATGGAGTGGACCAATTAGGTGTGAGCTGTAAGCTGATTGGTGCTAAGTGGTCCAATCAGCTACAGGTTTGAAAAATGGTCCAATCAGACTTGTGGGCAGGGCAACCAGAAAGAGGGTATAAGCCTCCCAGGTTAGAGGAAACTGAAGGTTAAACACAATGCCAACCCCTCCCTACACTCCACTCCTAACCTGAACAGGATAGATGGTTCCAGCCTCCAAAGGAAGAAGGAAGGGGAAGAATGTCCTGGCCTCCAAAGAAAGAAGAAAAGAAGCAGCTGATCTCATGAGAGGGAAGAAAAGCCAAAGACCTCTGTCAGATACTGAGCCTTCAGTCCTGGGAACACCAAAGGCTCTGGGCTTGGTGTCTCAAAGAGCTGTTAATACTTGGCATCTCTGACATGGCCTCTGAGGGGCCAGTAGTGACTATGAATGCTGGCCAGTGCTGGCCAGCACTCCTGGTGACCAGAGGTCACCATCACTGGCAGTATCTGGGTGAGAAAATAAGCCACTTGTGGCTACCAGTGAGCTCCTCATTTTCTGTTTGTAAAATAAGCCCCATAGTTGTTGAGCCTGGAGCCTGAGGTCTCTTGCAATTGTGCATGTAGGTGATATAACCCACAGACAGTGACCCTTCCTATTGGGCACTGTCCTTTATTCAGCTATAGCACATAGACCCCTAATACGTGGATAGTGTATTGCTATAGTCCTCGGTGTTGGTTTTGCCCTTTTAGCCTTTTGATCTTCTTTGGTAGCTCTCTTGTCTCAGAGACTGAGCAGGTGATGTTCCATCTTACTATCCAGCCATCCAGCCTTCTGCCCTCCTGCCTTGACCATCTGTTTCACCTCTTCAAAGTCCACTCTTCTTTATGCCTCTGCAGCTAAATCAGTCACTCTTGTTGCATATATTAATCTAAAACTTGGTGCCTTAAAACAATGATACTAAAACATTAGTATCTTACAAAGTTTCTGTGGATCAGGAGCATGGGAGGAGCTGAGCTGGATTCTTCTAACCAGAAGTCTTTCCTAAGGTTGCGCTTGTTGGCCAGAATTGCAGCCATCTTGAAAGCTTGCCTAGAAATGCAAAATTACCTACAATATGGCCACTCACATGGTTGGGTAGTTTGTACCGGTTGTTGGTACCAGGGCTCAATTGCTTCTGTGAGAAAGTTTCTAGAAGGCTGTATAGGTGTCCTCACAATATGGAAGCTGGCACCACCAAAGTGATCCATGAGAGAGAAAACAGGAAACTGTGATGGTTTGTTCTGGGAGGTCATAAATGATCATTTTCATATGATTTTATTTACAACACAGATCAGACTTCTTTAGCACCTGAGGGAACTACACCAGGATGGAAAAATCATGAGAAGAGAGCCATTAGGGCTCATTTTGGTTGTGGCTAAACAACAATTACTCTTTAAACTATGCCACAATTATCTTTCACCCAGAATATGACAATATCTTAATTGACAGCTTCTCTATTTACTTTGCCCTCATTTCAGTCTTCTCCACAAGCAGCCAGAATGATCTTTCCATAGAGATTTTTTTTTTAATGTAGAATTTAACACGCTTTACCTGTCCCTGAAAGGTCCTCAAAATCTGACCAGGTTCCCTTTCAGCCTCATCTTCAGCTCTCTTCTCCTCATCCATATCTTTGTTATAGACATTCTAGCCTTCTTCCTGCCCCTCACCAAATCAACCTCTGTTCTGCTTCTTGTGTATAACTTGCTCCACTTTCCTCCCCTCGAATCTAGTACCTTCTATTCATCCTTTAGATCTCAGATTAGATACTCCAGAGAGCCCTTTCCTGCCTTCCAATGTAAAGTTTCACTCAGTACATTTCCATTATAGTTTGCATCACAGTTTATAGTGACCTATTTTTATTTTATTTCACTGCTCTCTCCCCACTGTGGTGGCAAGAATCAGAAGGGCAGTGATTCTGCCTTATTCCGTCCTCTGGACAGAGTACCTGGTGTGCTGGTGCAGAAGTCATGGGCCTGTTCTATTTGTGAATGAAATACATGATTTTTAATCTCTAAATGAGAGTATTGGTTGAATTCCTCAAGTTTCAACTTATGTTTCTCTTCTTTTAAGCTTGCAGGAAATAAAATTCCAATGCTAGAAGTAAGAAAACAGAGATGATAAAATACAGAAACAACCAGAAAAGTTGAGATAAAGTTTCAGATAAAAATGAAAACACCTCCTCTCTATTCTGGCCATTTTTTGCCAAAAGTTTTAAAAGAATTATCTGTTTTGGACTATTGATTTTTAGAATGAAGTACAAAAGAACATTTTGCTCTTTTCAAGATGATTTCTGTAAGTAGAAAGGATGATATAGAAAACCACCATGCCAGTTACTGCATTTGAATCAATAAGTCAGACATTTCTTAACAAATGGCAGATAATACGATCGGTGTATGTGTGTGTGAGTTTATCCCTATTTTCAGTCAGGCATTTCTTAACAAATGGCTTAGATAATATGATCTCTGTGTATGTGTGCTTATTCCTATTTACATATAACAAATTAAGCAAAGCCAAAGGCCTTGTTGAACAATGGAAAGAATTTTCTTGTTAACCAGCTCTTGACACACAAATTCTGTGAGTCCATTACCTGAAGGAAAATTTAAAGCCCTGTGGGTGGTTTGCATTGCAAAACACGTGGCATACTTCTTAGTGCCAGAAGGGTAATTTTAATGCTGCACATATCTACTAATTCTGTGAGTAGTGTTTTTATTCTGCTAGGTCTGTCTCCCACCTCCCAAAAAGGAAAAATTCTTGCAAGATCAAAGAGTTTTTGAGGGTATTTTTTTTCTTGCTTATTTGCAATCCCTTTGCTTCTTCAGGTGATGGGCACATTTTTATAGTGGAGATGGCATGGAATTGAGACTTAGATAGAGCTGCAGTGGTGTGAGAGAGAGCCTCTTGCCCACGGGCACTGGGTAGAAGCTTCACACTCACAGTTACAGGTGTGCTTCATGGTGTTTTGCTTTACAGTATAATCTACATGTCACTGGTTATCAGTTGTATGTTTGTAGCAACCCTGTGTTGAGCAAGTCTATTGGTCCTTTTTTTCCTCTACCATGTCCTTGCTTCATGTCTCAGTGTTACATTTTGGTAACATTCATATTTCAGTATTTCATTTTCTTGTATCTGTTAATGTGTCTGTGGTTAATGATATTTGCTGTTACTATGTGGAGTGTATTGGAGCACCACAAACCATGCCCATGTAGGGCAGTGAATTTGATCACTCAGTGTTGTGTGTGTTCTGACCACTTCACTGAATGGTTTCCCCCATCTTTCATCCTCTGCTGGGTCTCCCTACTCCCTACATAAGTCCTCCCTGTTGGCGTAGGGGTTAATCTCAACTGTATCACCAGTACAGCCTCAGTTCCATCCCTGGCCAGGGAGGTGACCACAAGGCACAGCAGACCTCTCCTGTCTCCTCTGCTGCGCCCCTCAGCAGTGTATTTCAGTAGAGCCGCCTGTAATGCTCCCCACTGTGTCTCTCATGAATTCTCTCACTCCCTTGCACCTCTGGCATAAACCCCAGTGCTATGCAAAAAAAAAAAAATTTTTTTTTAGTCAGGTAAGTTATGATGGCCTTTAGTATCAAAGTTAAAGGAAGAATTACACATCTATCACTTTAAATCAAAAGCTAGAAATCCCTATCTTCATTAATGAAGGCATGCAGAATGCCAAGATAGACTAAAAGCTATGACGCTTGTAACAGACAGACAGCTAAGTTGGAATGCAAATTCCTGAAGGAAGTTGAGTACTAAACCAGTGAACACATGAATGGTAATTATGTAAAACTAATTGCTGATAAGGAAAGAATTTGAGTAGTATGGACAGAAAATCAGGCTGCAGTAGTCTCTTAAGCCAAAACCTAATCTGGGGGAAGACCATAACTCGTATAAATGTTTACAAATGTTGAGAAAGTCGCAAAAGAACAACTTGAAGCTGGCAAGAGGTAGGTTCGTGAGATTGAGGAAACTCTTCATGACATAAAGCATGAAATGCTAATATAGAAGCTGCTGCTAACTTCTCCAGAAGTTCTAGCTAAGGTAATTAATGAAGGTGGTATACTACACAACAGATTTTCAGTTAATGCAAACAACCTCATATCTGAAGGAAGCACCACCTGAGACTTTGATAGCTAGAAAGGAAAAGCCAATGCTTCAAAGTTTCAAAGGACAGACTGACTCTCACATTAAGGACTAAGGCAGCTGATGACTTTAAGTTGAAATGCTGCTCATTTTCCATTCCAAAAATGCTAAGACATTTAAGAACTATGCTAAATGTACTCTGCTTATTCTTTTGCTCTATCAACTGAACATAAAAGCCCAGATGATAGCACATCTGTTTACAATACACTTTACTGAATATTTTGAAGCTCAATATTGAGGCCTAATGCTCCTTGGCATGGTGGAAGCTGAAGCCAAGACAGTGTGGTCAGGCAGGCACTGCCATCATGGGGGAAATAGACACAGCTATTGCTTGGGAGGCTGTCCAGAGCAAAGTGAACAAGAACTACCACCAGTGTCTGTCACTGTCTGAAGGCATCTGGAAGCCAGAGAATGCAGAAACCCAAGAGGGACACGTAGATAGATCTTTCTCTTGTAATGTACTACAGAAGGAAATGAGAAACAGCTCCAGGATCAGCATTAGAGCTCAGTAAATATATGCTGCATGAATGAAAAAAGTTATGTGCAGAACCAGTGTTAGCAGTTAATTCAACATAACTCATTTCTATAAATGTTTAAATATTCTAGTGCCACAAGCTTTGAAAGGTCTAGATTTATGACAAGGACCAAGTGTTCCATTAACCAGAGGTCTCTACCTGGGCAGATCGAGAAAGACACAGCCTAATTGCTTTCATTTAGTGATGCTTCTGTGCTGCTCAGTCGTCCTTTAGGTTGACTCTTCTTTTGTTACAACATGTTGCTTTAGCTTGGGATCCTTTGACTTTTTAGTTTCTTTTTTATTGCTTATTCTTGCTGTGTTGACTTCATTAATGAAATTGTGTGAAACAATACTTATTTCTCTAAATTCCACTTTCCTTCGAAGGGGAGCATCATACTGGACTCTGAATGTCCTAGTAAAAAAGAACAGATTCCTCCAAGTTTTAGAGAAATATATGGATATTTCAAATCATCTTATAGTCACTATGCCTATGGACAACAAATTATCTTTTGTGTATTTTTTTTTACAAAGTCTTACTTACCAAATATCAAAAGGGAAGTCCGTTATTATTAACCTAGCATAAAACATACATACACATCATCCAAGACTCATTTTTCTAGGATAAATAATCTCTAGTGAACTCCTGCATGTTAGCAGAATATTCACTTCTTCCTTATTGCCAAGATAAAATTCATGCTGTAGTAACAATTACCTAAGTATCTAGAATGTTAGCGTCAGCTTATTTGATCTGTGCAAAAGTCCCATTCACCTTCCCCCAGGATCAGTTGTTAAAGAAACATAAATTCAGGAAAAAATATATACCATGTACAAATATTTAAAAAACAATAAGTTCAGATGACTATTTCTTTCAAGTATAGTAGAAGGCCTCTGAATTCTCCATTTTCTTTATATGCTGTGCTCCTACAAACTACAGGCTAAGTGGCTCTCTTGGGGACCTTTACGGCTTTGTAGTAAATTTACTAAGTTGTGAGTTCAATAAAAATCAAAAAACTACACTGGGACTAATTCATTTGTACTGTTTAGACAAGACCTTACCCAGAAAATAGGGTTAAATACATCTTTCTGTCTCTCATGTTTGTAATTTTCAACGATTGATAATGTTCCACTCCAGTATTAAGATAACAGAAACTGCTTGTGGGATTTGAGAATTGCTTTCCTCTTTTCAACAGCTGCTAAATTGGTTCTCGTTGCTGTCCTTGCTCATCCTTTATTCTTAAGAATGATTTAAACCAGTTTTGGAAATTTAGAAAAGTTACATTCCTCTTAAAGAGAAAGTATGTTATACAAAATGATGATCAAGCTATCACCACTTAAGACTTTGCACCCAAAAGTTTAGTGTCATTTGAAGCAGAGGCCAGTAGTGCCTTAACCAGGTTCTAGCTACCAACTTGCAGGCCTGCTCAGGGCTCAGCTGCTGGGGCTAGTGGCTGCTTTGGCTCAGTGCTGCCCATTTTCTGGAGAATTGCATTTGGCTGATTGCAATCACCCTGCCTCTGAGGCACTGGCCAGTGACTGACTGGGAATGACAGCCTCTGCCTTCCCTGTCTGCAGGACAACCTCTAACTACAGTTTTTCCACAGTTCCCTATTGCTTCAGCTTGAGGCTAACACTCCTTTCCTTGTTCCTTCCCCTACTTTCTTCTGCTCTCCCTATGCCATTAAAAGCTTCTCCTGGGATTAATTCTCTCAATAAAAACTTATACAAAAATCCCATGTCAGGCTGTATTTCTAGCGAGCTAGATCTCTGGCACTGTGTTAATTACTTAAACACTTAAACTCTTGAAGAGAGCGATTAGGTTCTGGAGATAGAAAAAAGTAAACTTTTGACCTAGAATCCACTAGAATGACAAGTAGGATGATTAGTAGTAATGTAAAGCAAAATACATATTAACAGTATTTTTCCTGAGTTTCAGGATTGTGAACTCATTATGACTTGTTTTGGTATATTTTATGTCTCTTGGAATGAACATATTACTTTACAATAAATAGCAAATTATTTTTAAAGAGAAAAATACATGTTGACCTAGAGTTCCAGAATACCAAAGTGGTTGTATTTCAGGTTTTCCTTTTTATTCTTTTATGTATATAGACTTAGTTAATATTCTTTCAGATGGAGACAGTGACCTGAGAATATTAATAATAATTTGTTACCGGTCTGAGATTATTACACATTTAGTTGTGATTTTTTTTCATCTAACTTTGACAGACTCTTTTTAATGGCAGCAAAATTTCTTCTACAAAACATTTTATACCTTATAGAATTATGTATCATAATTTTCAGGGTATCAGGCCAAGCTCTCAGGTGATGTTCTGGCTCATGGACCACTATGAATAACAGTGATGACAGTATAGGGTCATCTGAGAACTTTGATCTGCTCTGATCTTTGTGTTAAACTCCAAATAAATGTAGTCACTTGAATTGTCACACACTTCCATTCAAACATTTTGTTGAGCCATTCAAACAACTATAAACATTTTCTGTGTGGCAGAAAATATAGAATTTGATGTTAATATTTTCAGTTTATGTTTGCAAAAGGCTGACGGTAATCATAGACCATCACTTATGTGATTCTGGCATTTGAAAGTGTATTCAGTAGGATAGAACAGAAATTTATAGCCTCTGAAAAATCTGTAGGTTCATTTTGCTTGTTAATGAATGAAACTGTGGGTAGACATTTTCCCTCACATGCAAGAAGTAATGAGTCCTGTAGTTACTTTAGGATATAAAATATCTTGTTCTAGGAATCAATTTGAAGAGCTTCTACTGGCTTTATCAGGAACAATTTGATAATAAAAATAATAACAGTAAAGGATTAAAACCCACCAAAAAACTAAGAACAAAAACAGAACACATTATTCCAAACTGATTGAGATGCATAAATGAATAGATAAGAAAAGAAGTCTACTCAACAGTAGGAAGCCAATTAAGAAGTACAGAATGAATGATGAAATTAGAAAATCTTATGGGGCCCATATCATTATTTTGGGCACACATCATCCATGAATATTAAAATTAATGGGTGAAAAATTATAGGAACAATAGGAAATTTACATAAGTCCCAAGGAGCTGTCCATAAGGTACTTAGTAAGTACAAAAGGAAAAACAGTAACTTCACAGAGGAAAAATCAACTTGAACTAAGGGATTAAGTTAAACAAAGTTCGACATCCATTGCAGCATCACACACATTGCAACGTCACCTGCCTCCTGAGGTCATGGAAAAGGGCTAACTGTCACCTTTGTGGCACTCATGATGTCATAAAAAGGACCAACTGGCCCCAAATAGAAGTGGAGGGGGATAGGACCAAACCTGCTACTACCTAACCCAATAGTAGGTTCACGCTCTAGCAAAAGTGGAATTCTAAACCAATCAGTCTGGATGTCCTGGTCAGCATTAGTGAAGACAGGCCTTCCCTTTTCCTTTAGGGAAGGTGGCTTTGCCTAAAGCAAGCTTTCTTTTCTTTGTTAATAACCTTGTTCCACACTTTTACTATGAAAATGTCCCACCTTATGCAAGCCCTTGCAGACTTTGTCTCCTTCCACCTGGATGCTACCCACTCCATGAAATGTTTGCCATTTAGGACTACTTTTATTGAGTGAACTTGTTTCTTTAGTATTTTTTAAAACTGTGCCTATAATACACCACCTGAATTTATACCAGAAGAAATATACATCATCTAAGACAGAGCAAAACTGAGGGCTACTTTACAAAATAACTACCCCACATTCTTCTAATAAACCAGTATCATTCAAAATAAACAGAAGATTGGGAACTACTGTAAACTCTTCAAAGAGAAGGGACAACCCAAGACAGCCCAAGCTTTGTTTTTGTTTTGCTTTTTTCCTAAAAAGCTATTATGCAAAATCTTAATCAGGTCTGTAGTTTAATTTACATTAATTTACATTAATCGTAAAATGGTCATGTAAAAGAATGCCCTTGTTTTTTTGAAAGCACGTATTTAGGAGTAAAGACATCATGTCGTCAACTGACACTATGAACACATGGGCATATAGAGACAAAGATTAATCAATATGGTAAAGCATTAAAATATTTAGGTGATCTGGGAAAAGAGTACACAGGACTTTGAAAATTCTTTGCAACTTTTTTGTATATCTGATATTAAGTGAGAGTTTAACAAAGAAAAAAACATTCCCATGAAACAACAAAATTTAGTTTGAATAGCACATGTCCAGGGTTGATTCTAAAGCTAGTAAGCAGTCACAACTCACGCCAGCATCGGAGTAAGGCGAGTCTGGTTATCTTCACTCACTCATTTAGCCTCCTCAATTCACTAGCACCTCCAGGGTGGTAAAGTGAAGAAGGGATTAGAGAAATGAGACTTCATCATATTTGATTGACGGACATAGTAGTAATTGGAGTTACTGCTCTCTGGAACCTTTGTTATTGAGGCTTCTGTGGATAATGTGAAGTTCCTGCATTTCTGGGTGTGGAAATGCCCCCACTCAGTCTTCTACCTTTAGCAATGGTCAGTTTTAGGTGAAAATTTGACAAAGTAGCAGAACCCAGGTATTCGAACACTAACTGTAGGTGTTACTATGAAGGAATTATGTGGATACAGATAACATCTACAACTAGTTAACTTTAAAAGGTGAGCATCCTCAATAATCTGGGTGGCCTTGATGTATCAATTGAAAGGTTTTAAGAACAGACTGAAGTTTCCTTGAGAAAGAGCAAATTCCACTTGTGAACTGTAAAGATAGATCTTGGGTAAGTTTCCAGGCAGCCCTTCCTGATGTCCTGCTTTATGGATTTTGGACTTGCTCAGCCAATCCCCACAATCACATAAGACAATTCATTGCAATAAGTCTATTATTTATCATCTTTCTATATGTACTACTGGTTCCATTTCTCTGGTAAAACACTGACTAGCCCTTTTTCCAAGTATGAGTCATCCATTGAAATTCCAATGGACACTTGGTAAGGTTTGATGATGGGTCTTTCAAACCCCCCTTTCTACTTTGCCTTAAGGAAAACTCACACATGTTATCTAGTTATTCTTTATATTATATACTTTTTCTGGCATTTGGAAATTTTGTACAAACTATCAATTAGCACTGATAGCGATGGAGCCCTTGGGGTAAATCCTTGTTGTGGGGAAATATTTATTTTGTAGGGAACAGAATATAAAAGACTGTTCTTTTATAACTTTTGCTAGATGATTCAGAATCGTAACTAATACCATAAAAACTGTTAGTTTGGGTCCTTCCCTAGAAGCAACCTGAAGATGGACTTAGGTGTATTTATTACCCTTAGGTAGAAGGTGATCTTGATAAAGGTAGGGAGAAGTGAGAAGGAAGGGGAAGGAGGAGTCTTATTATCAAATAAATCACCACTGGGAGCCACTTGATCTTAGTCTTGCTGGGGAATGTTCGCATTTATAACTTGCACTTCAGAGTAATCCCACCAGAGTGGTGAGGAAGCTGGGGTCTTATCTGTTCAGTCATTGGATGAGGGCTGCTTCCAGGAGGTTCTAATTCTCATGTAATTGGTCTTGTTATACAAGTTTGAGAGGCAGCCTTCTAGCATCCGGAAATCAGATATGAGAGCCCCGCCCTGGTGTCACAATGGGTTAGGATGCAGCATTGCAAGCTAGCTGTAGGCACTTCAGTGTGAGTTCAATCCCCCACCCCAGAGGTGATCCACATGGTGCGGCAGACCTCTCCTGACCCTCCTGCTGCTCCCCTCAGCAGTGTACTTTGTCAATCTGCCTGCTCTGCTCCTGGTGAATCCTCCCACTGCCCCTGCACCTCTGGCTTGTACCCCACTTCTGTATGCATATATAAATAAATCTTTAAAAAGTAAATTAACTAGATATGTGGGGATAACCCCCAAAACAGTGGGGAAATGTGTGGAATGCTGACCCAGTTTGCAAAAGGTGTCGACATTTAAGCAAGCTCCAGTAACTACTACTCATCTTTTTTGATGGTGTGTGAGAATCAAATACCTTCCTTGAGTTGGAACACCTTTAAATGAGTTGAAAGCTCTTTTCTTCCCTAACACTATATTGTTTTCATCAATTTCCAGAAAAACTAAAGTTTTCATATAATACATACCTTGTAAATTTTTTGCCAATAATATCTATAACCATAATGCCATTTATTTTGCTATTCTTAAAGAAGATTGAGGGATTTACCCAGAGTAACATACCATTATTTACAAAATAAAAATAAAATACACCTTCTTCAGACAGCTCAGAACATTTATACCTGTTAAGATAAAAACAAATATTTGGTTACAAATTCTTCCCTTGGAGGTCCCTTTGACTTTAGTGGAAATAACTGATTACTCCAAAGTTTGGTCCTGGGGCCTCAGGATATTTACCACAAAAAACAATGGCTGTGATTTAGGTCTTGAAGGTAGCTTCCAGTGCTTGAGCTTTCTCTTTGATGTTCTTTTCAAAGGGCATCAAGAAGTCCTCAAAGTCCACCTCATAAGTGAACCTTTCTCGCCTCAGCTCCCTCTTCCTGATCAGCTCTGCTGTAGTGGCCTCTGGACTCCAGGTCTTAAAGAAACAGTCACATAGAGCAGGTGTGAGTGTGACTACTGTAAATATGCAAGGGTCCAGACAATTTTCAGCATAGTTAATTTAGACCATCAGTTCTACTTATAAATCTATTTTAGCTTGCATCTTAAACAGTACCAGTAGTTACATGAACACCATTATTTTTGTTTCTTTGTTTGACTTGGGACAACTGACCAGCTGCTCTTCAGTTATCTCTGCCAGCCATCATGCCTGCTGCTGCTGTTTTGGGTATCAAATAAGTTAGCAATGGGATCATAAGGCCATTTGGGTTTACTATCTTCTGGGAAGTCAAAATTATTTTCAAAATAGATGGTAGAAAAAGCTGGGTTGAGGCACTGTTCTTCATCCTGGTTTGATGGGCATCAGAGGTCTCTTACTTTACAAAGTTGTCTCTGCCTCTTTCATTGTAGATGTTTTATGAAACTACTTAATCCAATCTGGATTAGTGTGAAACTCCCAAGTGAGGTGTTGGTTTTGAGTATAAAGAGAAAGGATTGGATATAAGAAGTATCAAGGAAATCAGATCTTAGTGACTGAATAGGTATTGGAAATAGAATTGAACAAAGAAGTCTACAATCTTTAAAGGAAAAATTAAATCTAAATATGTAGTAATAAAGGAAACCAGATATTGGGAGTTAAGTTTGATTTACTGAGTCAGAAGCAGTAGGGCCTGGCAAAAGGACAACTTCAAATAATAGTTATGAAAAATGACTTTTGGAAATTTTGGGTGAACTGTATAAAGTTGTTTGGGGCTCTCCCTGGTGGTGCAATGGGTTAAAGCACCACACTACATTGTGAAGCTCTCCAAAGCCACAGCAGCATGAGTTTGATCCCCAGCCATGGGTTGACTCACAAGGCATGGCAGACCTCTTCTGACCCACCCACTGCTCCCCTCAGTAGTGTACTTTGTCAGTCTGCCTGTTCTGTTCCCCACTCTGTCTCTAGTGAACCCTCTAACCCACCACACCTCTGGCCTGTACCCCAGTTCTGTAAGTATAAATCAGTAAATCTTTAAAATATATATATATATTTTGAAATTATGAATTTATACCATGTTATGATGATCTTGCTGAAGAACTTACCCTACGTGGAACAAATGTAATATCCACTTTCTTAGTATAACCACTGGTAATCAATGAATTGAGATAAACCACATTATCCTTATTTAATTTCTTTTCTGGTGACATGGGCGGAACAGTATAAAGTGATGAAAATGGTTCCTGGAAGAAAGACAAAGTCTTACTAATTTACAAAACCTATATATGCTTTCTAATACTATTTTTTGTTCTGCAACTTCCATGGGAGCCAGAAAAAAAGCTAATGTGCAGGTTACTATTTAAAATCAAATAGAATGTCATTACAACTTTGACTAAGGGAAGATAATTAGTTGGCCTTGTTTAACTCTACTTAATTAGTAATATTAGTGGGCCTCCCTGGCAGTGCAGGTATTGAAGTCTCAGCACTATCAAGCTATTGCCACCCCTCTGGCATGAGTTCAATCCCTAGGCAGGAAGCTGACCCACATGGCGCAGCAGACCTCGCCTGTCTCACCCCCTGCTCCCCTCAGCAGTGTATTGCAGTGGCTCCACCTGTTCTGCTCTCTACTCTGTCTCTGGCCTATGCCCTAGTACTTCTATGCACAAATGAATAAATCTTTTTTTTTTTAAAAGATTTATTTATTTGTACATACAGAACTGGGGTACAGGCCAGAGGCTCAGGGGTGGCGAGAGGCTTCACCAGAAACAGAGTGGGGAGCAGAACAGGCAGATGGACGAAGCACACTGCTGAGGGGAGCAGCGGGCAGGCCAGGAGCGGTCTGCCACGCCATGTGGTCACCTCCGGGGCAGGTGGGAATCGAACTCATGTGGAAGTGGCTTTAGCTTCTCAGTGCAGTGCTTTAACATGCTGCGCCATCAGGGAGGGCCCATGAATAAATCTTTTTAAAAAAATTAGTGGTATTAGTGACAGACCACTAGTCTTCAAGATACTCATTCTTGACCTATGACACCTCGTCAGCCAAAAGGTTAAATTTTTACTAAAATGACAACAGAGCTTTAGCTGCTGGCTTCTCGCTCACCTTTGCCCATACATCTTTTCTTCATATTGATTAATCTTACACTAACCACGGTCCTGCAATCAACCTACTTTCTACCACCAACATATCTCCAACCCTTCCCAACTTGATCACATTAAAACCCTTCATTTTACAGATTTATCCCATGTCCTGAATCTCTGAAGAATTTCCAGGGACCCTTCTGCTTCCCTGAAATAAGCTACCAGCTTAGCAGGGAACTTAGGGTATCCTTGCTAATGGCAATGTCTTGGTGTATTAACCCATGGGCAACAATCTCACCTTCTGCTGTAGTTTAGAGGCATCCAGACCACTCCATGTTACAAGGAACTAGCAAGGTGTTACCTTTAAACCCTTTTAAATTCATTTTGGAGAATACTGAATTTACAAGTAGCTCTATCTCTCAGGGTTCAGTGGTAATTTTTAAAATACCTTATAGGGTTTGGTGATATAAAATATTATGAGGACAAAATGAAAGAAATTCTTGCTTTATGTCATTTCTTATAAGTGTTACCCCTCTTTCCAGTTTGGGCCATCTTAACAAATCTGTATAGTTCAGCATTAAATATATACTAGATCTTTTTAAAATATTCCAATTATACTTGACTGAATCAACTTGGTTTTTGTGTGGATTCTGTTTGCAACAAGCACTTTTCAGATTTTCAGTAGCAGGAAGATTCTTGATGGTTATTGATTTAAGAGAAGTACAAATTTCTGGAAAAATTGAGTGCATATTCTTTTGCCCATGTTGTAATGATATGTACACAAGCAACCACATGTAATTTTGAAGAGTTCCAGTTACTACTCTGGAGGAGTCAGCCGCTTCTCTTACCTCTTCTTTCTTGACTTCAAGGCCTTCAGTCTTCATTTTAAGTGTCTTGCTTTTTGGTTTTGGCGTTTCCACTGGTTTTGGCAAGTTATCTACCTTTTCTTTAATCAAACTAATTACTCTATAGTCAGCATATGCCTTTGCAATATCCATGGCATTATGCCCTGTGTAAAATATAAATTCAGAGTTACAGTAAACCAGTTAGTAATAAACCTTTAAGCTTATAAACCTTACATTTAGCCTTATAAAGCTTAGCACATCAGGCCTAAGCATGTGATAGCAAGTAATTAGTAAAGTAGGTGGTATGTGTTAGGTTACAGAGCTAATCAGACATTTCAATGGTGGACCGGCTCCAGGTTTCACAATTTAAAGTGCCATGTGCTGGCAAAACAATCTCATTAATTTTTGTGAGCATGTTTCTTTAAGCAATTGATAAGAAATATTGTTAATTATATTTTGAACTTGTGCTGGTTCTCTTCCACACTAAGCACATTTCCTTTAGTTTGCCAAGTTTACACCTTACTCCTCTTGATGGGAAGAGGTGATGTAAAGAGGGGAAGCTGGTGAACACCAAGTATTCTAGGTAGACGCCTGGGTATTATGACCTGCAACATCCTCAGGCAGGACTATTAATACACTACTACCTGTGACTCGAGGCAGCCTGAAGCAGCCAGAGGTACTAATGTTCTAAGCAGAGCTCCACTATATAAAAAAAGAAACCTTCAATAAAGGAGCTCAAATATTTATTCAAGGGCTTATTCATTCTTCAGGTGTGATATTTATGACATCAGATACACTCCTGTTTACTGCCTGAAGAAAGACTCAATTCAGGAACTCAATGTCTTGCTTTAGAAGGAGGCCAAGCTCTATAAGGCTTTTACATTGTGCAGATTATTAGGAATGGACAGTTGTAACAGTGTAATGGCTCAAGATTTGATCTGTAAATTGGCACAGGTTCGTACACTAAAAGGTACTGGGCCACAGTGAAATAACTACAGAAATTAATAGTAAGTTGAAAAATTCTGATTGCAATTTGATAGAAGAATTTTCTGCCATTGATTCTAAATGTTAGAAAAAAGTATAGACTTGGTAATTATTGGTATTTTTTTATATTTCATTTTTCTTATTAATCACTTTTGATTGTATCTTACAAAAGTACCAGTTCATGACAAGTAGCAAACATAAAAAGCCAGTCATTTAACACCAATAATTTGAGAAATACAAGACAAACTTCTTTAATATTTAACTAAAAGTTGTATCTACAGCAAAACTCAAAAGATATTGTGGTACCACAAGAAAAAAAAATCAAAATGGGTTTAGAAGCTAACATAAATTCTCCTCTTTCAAACCTAAACAATTCATAACCAGAACACATACCTTTTCTATTTTCCAGCTGGAATTTAGCACCAATATCTAGTAAGTATTTTACAGTATCCAGGCTACAGCTCTCAATGGCTCTACATAAAGGAGTTGAGTTGTTAATGGAAACTGCATCTATCACAGCTCCAGACTTAACTAGAAGTTCAACAATATCTTGCTGGCCTGCATGGCATGCAAAATGAAGTGGAGTCCACAGAAAATTATCTGTTGCATTAACATTGGCCCTAAAAAATAAAATATATGCACAAATTAAAAATTAAGTTTGTTCCAAACATTGGAGGCTAAACATGTTAAGTAAGATTTCATCGCATCATTCAAGTGTAAACCAAGAGAACTTGATAAAGTTAAGCTCTGTGCCATAATTTTTCCTGACACGTGTTCTACACTGTCTGACAGGTTTAACTTTATGTATATATACATTTTATTTAATTTTAAAATGCACTTAAATCCTAGATGATTAAATTTTTGCAAAGGGTAAAATGAGGGAAAATGATAAAACTAGATCCAGCAAAGGTGAAAGCTGACAAGAAATATAAAAACTATATTTTTCCACCTTGTGTCAACATTTTCTGTGATTAATGAATTCTAAATGTGCCTTCATTAAAATTCTAGCTATATTATTTAAATATTTTATCCTTTTAAAAAGTTCAGTCTAGAATTCCAAATTCTCATTAATTGCTTTATATTCATCATAATATAAAAAACTGAATAGTTCTTTGACAGTACAAAGCGTACTAGTAGCGTTAATAATGCCTTTGATCGTACACAATTATTGTGCTAATAAGTGCTTTATATATTTTAACTCAGGTACTCTTCTAAAACTGCTGTGACCTAGTCCCACTAGAAACCCATTAAATTAATGTGAAAATAGTCACAAAAAGCTAAAGAATTCCTACAGGTAATTTGGCCATGGTAGAAGTGCTAGGCTTAAGCACCAACAACCTTAATTAAATACAAGTTAAAAGTCATTAAATAGAAGAGTTGTGCTTTGATATTTTAAAAAATATTTACAAGGGAGCCCAGGATATGACTGTCACGTGTTGTGGAGCGACTGAAACATCTTCAGTTACTATGAGCACCATCCCACTTACTTGAACTGTTTGGATCCCTTCCAAAGGAAAAAAAAAAAGAGGCTTCTTTAAAAGTTCTAGAGATCTGTGATAGTTATTAACAATACTGTTTTGTATGCTTAAGATTTGTTAAAAGGGTAGATCTCTCTTCATATCTGTTCTTTTCACAACCACCAAAAATTTAAGTGACTTCATACGATTTAGGTAAAACTCTTGGGAAGTCCTAAGGCTTCTTACCACACCCCCCCCCCAACCCCCCCCCTTGTAAAAACTTGACCTTCACGTTGTGGGCAATTGTTATTAACTAGCTCTCTGCACATGCATTCCGTGTCCCAGAAGCCTGGTTCGGCATGTAACATCTAAAGTATCCCTTTCTGCTCAAATTCTGGAATTTTACTTCTTCGCCTTCCTTTCACTTCCTTGAAATAGGAAAACCCATGAAAATTTAACCCTCACACAATCAAAACCATACCCTTTCTCAAGAAGAAACTTGACGGCATCTATGTTCCCATTTGCACACGCCGTCATGAGGGGTGTTTTGTAATACGTGTCTTTCATATCCACGGGTATTCCTGATTCAAACGCCTTTTTCAGAGAAGCCAGGTCTCCCGCTCTGGTGATAAAATTAATATTTGAGAACACCTTCCCAGGGTCATCAATGTACCAGGCGGAGTCATCCTGAATGGGATGTTCTGGCGGGTGATCCCGATTAAATCGATTGCAGTCGGTGACGTTCGAGTAGGTTTCGATCATGTAATAGGGCGGACCGCCGTCACTGCGTCGTGGAAACACTTCGTCAGGGATGGTGCAGATTGGCAGCGGTAAGACCAGCTTGGCTTTCTTGGCCTTTTTGGTCATCCCTTTTTTCTTTTTCTTAGGCCCAAAGGAGCTCAAGACAAAAGCCTTGTTTAAGTATTTAATGCCTTTAAAGAAATCATTGATGTTCACCCCGCCCCCGCGGCTTTTTTCGTGAAGCTGAGCCACCATGGCCAGCTGTTCCGAGGTCACAAAATCTTGTTTCTCCTCCAGCGTTATCACAAAGTCCTCCTTCGTGACCGTCCCGTCACCTCTGTCCACAAACGAAAAGGCTTCCCGAAGGAAATTCTCGTGTTCTGCTGACCAATCGTGTAGTCTAAGAGCCCAGAGTGGGTTAGGATTTTTGGCTCCTGGCTTGGCCAGTTTATTAGCGATCCTCTCCGCCCGCCGGATTTCTTTGCTTGCTGCCTTGAAACCTCTTTCCTTAGCTATAACTCGAGGTGTTTTATGATCCAAATTCTTCCATTTGAGATCACATCCTGAAACATGAAGCAACGTTATTATAAATGGTTCGGAGGCATCTATAGAACCCTACAAGTAACATTGATGGACTTGTGTTTATAATTTTGTGTGATGAGTCAAAAGTTTATCCTGAAATATTCTTACAAAGATGAGTGCATAAAGCTGTGGCAGTTACAGTACGAGCTTCTGATTTTGTGTGTGTGCTTCACTTCAGTGAATTCCAAAAATTCATGTTTCTAGTTTACAATATCTGTCCCCAAAGACTTTGATCCCCATAGATATTTGGAACAAATATCATATTGGTATACTTGCTAAGGAGGCTTCAGGCCAAGCAAGAAGAGTGAAAGTGATACATGAATTTGGAAAGAAGCTAGATTCAAATTCTTTAGGAATTTATCAACTCAGATAAATATTATTTCTTTTTTGAATGCTTTTAACTATACATCTGAATACAATCTTAAGCCATATTTTATCTGTATTTCCATGAAATTAACATAATTTGTACTAATCAGTATTGCTTTGTGGTAAGGTCATGTGAACAATCTTAACAGAAGAAAAAGGAATTTGTTAATTAAAACTGAAATTATTGCAATACAATACACTTAGGTAAGTTAGACATTAAAATTCACCTTTCTTTTTGATTCCTTACTTCAAACAATACCAGTATTACTTGTAAGTATTCTGCAAAGACATGACTATTTCTGAAAGCATTGAGAAGTGCTGAGAAAACTGTTATTATCTTGAGATAGTAAAAATCTGTTTTGCATATAAATAAGTCAATTGCAGAAGTTCTCCCTAGCATTTCAGTCTAGAACAGAATTCTTCTGTGCTTTACCTACATCACATAATCACAAGAGAATGCTACCCAATCAGTGTCTCTGGCAACCAAAACACATAAGCAGCTGTATGCAAAAAAAAGCATGTGTCTCCAGTGATTTATAGTTTTATTCTTGTCAAGAACTAAATTAACCACCAAAGTGTTTCAAGATTAATACTCATTTGATATAGTTTTTTTAACCAAAGCTCATAATTTTGCTAATAATAGAAAAACTCAGAGTATCTGGACAGTAAAGATGATAAAATTTCTGTATTAGACAGTTGTAGGAACTTTATTGAAAAGGAGACCCCACGACTGGTCTTGATACTATATTTCCATAATATAATAATTTCATAGTGTAATTCCATAGTAATTGCAAGTATGCTGCTTTTACTGAGTTTTTTGTTTACTAGGGGTGTCTGCAGGGTTTATACACCATCTGCTAAACCACTCTTCCTATATTCACTCCAGCACTAGGATCCAAGTATTATAAAGCAACTTTAGCTTGCTTTCTTCAGCTCTCGGTTTCCTCCTAGTTAGAAATCTCTATGTGATAAAATAGAAATCTGATGGAATTTTTTTCCCTCCCCCTTGGACTTTTTTTCTCCTTTATGATTAATAAATAAAGGTTAATTCATTTCCTTTGTGATTTCTATTTCTTTGTGTCAAGATACTCATTTGAGCTGGTTGGTGTTACAGAACACCCAAGACCCTTCAGAAGGAGAACTCACCATGGGGTACCTAAGAACGGCTACCCCAAACTCCTCATGTCTACCTCTGGACTTGGCACTCACACTGCTAACAGGGACTAGGGACTTGTTAATTGCTCCAGCAGCAGGACCAAGGACAAAAGTGAAGCATTTTAATGAAGATAGTTTAATATAGGGAAAGACCCAGCCAGCACAAATGTTTTACATTTAAGTACAGAAGAGACTAACCCCAGGGAGTTTACTCAGAAACAGGGTTTCCTTGTTAATGGTTTATTGCCATTCCAAGAGCCTTAGATGCAATATTCTAATGGTAGAGATGCAACTGATAATGCCTCTGCTATGGCACTGGCTCAGCCTGGGGAAGTAGTTGGGTTTCTCAACGGGCTCCATAGGGTAGGGTATTTGCAGACATTCTTTTTAGAGATAGGCTTAATCTTTTGATTCTGCTGGGAAGGTGAATTTTTTGCATCATTGGGCCAAATCTTCTGCATGGACCAAGCTCTGGCCCTTTGCATTTCAACTTCCTTCCCATGATTTTATTCCATGATTATCTAACCTGTATATATAGAGTGTTGTATGTTTGTCCCAGTAAGAAATAGGTTAATATGTTAAAATTTAAGAAGTTTGTCTCCTTCTGGACAGAGCTGTGGTTTTAGAATGTACAATGTTAGAAGTGAGTTGGCTGTCAAAAGAATCAACTGCTGATAGATTTAAAAGACCAATGGGAGAGTTTGAGGACAGAATTGCATTTGATATATTTTTCTTTCTTCATTTGCTCAAAATTATTCTGGGGTTGCTAAGAGAAGGAACATAAGCTTGCAAAAGTAGATCAGTTATTACACTATTAAGAACTAGAGTCTTATTGATTCTATTAGGGGTTACAGTATAGGATCTCTAGATCCTACTGGCTTCTAAAATTCTGTCGTGTAGAGGACAGTAAAACAAAAGCATTTCCTTTGCTCTATTTGGAATCAGTGGTTAATTTTTTTTCCAGTTTTTTTCATAAGCTGGGAAAATCCACTGACATTAATTTTAGTAGATTTCAGTTCCATCTCTTAACAAAGTTTAAAATTTTTAATATACTTTCAATTAACACATAATCTACACCAAATTCATCCATACCTTTAAATTTAATTGGTAAATGTTACTTTAAGGAACCCATTGAGTTATATCTAATATAGTTTATATTCCCAAATTAGTAAATTTATTTAAAAGTTACAGGATATGCTAAGTGAAAATAACTTAAAGTTCAAATTTCCCATGAGGATTTTCATTTTATCACCTTTCTCCCCAAAATATTTCCTTGTAGTTTTAAATTATCCAGAAAAGTTATCTTTGCACTTGATACAAATAACAATAAAAATAAAAGAATACCAACTAACAGATATGATATCCAGTGTTTGTCCACTTTTAGAATGATTTGGCCACATTTAAAAGGAAGAGTTCAATCAGTTATTGATGCATGGTATCAGCATTTTCATAATCAGGTCACTCATGGGCAGTTTCTTTTATTGTTCAAAAATAAACCAGATTTATGACTAAACAGACGCTAATGCAAGAAAAAAGTTTCAGTTTTCTTTTTACATATATGAGTGAGGTTGGGTTACTAAAAACAACAAGCAACTGATAAGTAATGGGCCCACTTTCACGTAAATCAAACATTTTAAGCATAAAGTTGCTAATGATTTTACCTCGCTGAGCTATGTATTTACAGCAATCTGCAAAACCACCCATGGCAGCAAAATGAAGTGGTGTGTTCCCACTCATGGCTATCAGCCCCATGTCTCCATTGTAGGCAAACAGCAGCTTCAAAATCTGCAAAAACAAATAGTAGATACTGTGGCAGAATAGGCAGGCACATTTACGAGACCTACGATAGACCTAGAGCCAGCATTGCACCTGTTAGCCACACAGGACTACTCAAAATTAAATGGAGATTAAATAAATGGAAAACAGATTTCTAAATCTGGTATGTTCACAGTCAGATTTACTGTGTTCAAGAGTCTCATGTGACAACTTCAGTGTACTGTGGTGTGCAGCATAGAGATAGAATTTTGCCATCATTGTCAAAAGTTCTATCAAACCATGTTGATCTGGAGTGCAGGAAACTCTATACTCAACTGGGGTATTGTCCTTTAATAAATCTAGGTAGTTTTGGAAAGTACCAGACTATAGCAGCTATCACCAAGAGAGTAAATTCTTTACCAAATGTGATTTCTTTGTTATACATAATTACGGTAAAGAGATTCATGACAAAAATAAAGATAATTATGTTAAAACTTAAAGAATCCTGGGCAAAGAAATCTTGGCTGTAATTCAGAATTTATAAAAACGGGATAGCATTGGCTCCTGTTTTGTCTTAGCAATGCCATTGTGTCATTGAGATTCTTTTGTCAGGTACTCAGAATTGTTGAGTTTCAAATTAAGGTGTATTATACAAACATCAAGATAATGCACTCAGATATGAGGGAAATGAGAAAATGTTGGCATTATTCTCCCCACAGTTAGGTTATACCATGTTTTAAAGATTGTAATGACCCATTGCAAAAGTTTTAACTTGTCATAATTAAAGGACACATGATTCAATCAGTAAATTAGCAGAGCAGAAAAACCTGAATAAAGAGATAAAGTAGGTTTCAAAATAAGTTCATTTAAGTATAACTTTAGAATTATTTAGGGAAATCAAGCTGGTAACTCAGAAAAAGGTTCTGTCTTCGTATAACTACATGGCATTTTAAAATTTTCAAAAAAATAAGATCAAATTTTTAGCCAAAAATGTTAAAGCAAAGAGCAGATCATTACATCAAAAAATCCTCCTTTGGCAGCAAAATGTGCAGCTTGACATCTGTCATTGTCATATGCATTCACTTCACCTCCTCTTTCCAGTATCCCTCGAACTAACTCTGTCACTCCTTCCCTGGATGCTTCCATTAAAGCTGTACGACCTGTAGACTGGACACAAAACAGATCAAATGCTGCCCATACCTGTCAGACTAAATAATATATTCAGCATAAACAAGTAATCTGATTGAAATCCATTGACCTTAGATTGAAAGTGACATGTTTAGTTCTCAACATTTTGTTTTGTGTAAGCAAAGAAGAAAAATAAAGTCAGTATAATGAGTCTGTTCAAAACATAGAAAATCAAAATCAAGATTACTGCAGATGCTCCTGTGAGAAAAATCATGCTAAAAATTGTATTGCTGGCAAGGAAAACAAGAAAAAAGGGGCAAAAGAGGGCAAAGTGTATGCTAAAATCGGGCTATAAGTGTTTTCTAGTGAGAAAAATATCTATTTTTATTGTCTAGAAATGACAGTTCCAAGGTAAGAAAACTGAATAAAATAAGGAAAACAGCAGAACTACATACTTTCTTTCCACAGTAATGAATCTTCAGTAGGCATAAGTGGCATCTTTCCTTTCCTAAAATGTTATAATAGATAACCAATTTTGCAAATGTAATTAGGGAATAGACTATAGAATCATGTAAATAAAAAGATAATGAAAGTATATCATCTTAAAGCATTTTGAATATAAGTGAATAGTCTATAACAGGATGATTTTGCTATAGCTGAAATAAAAATTATAACTACTAGGACTCTATAATTAAAAAAGGAATATTTATAATCACTGGAAAGGTCATACTGAGTTGATAGCATTTGGGTTGGCTCCTTTTTCCAAAAAGGTCAGGCACATATCTTTAACATCATGTGCTTCTTCACAAGCTTTAAGGAATACTGGCATTCCGCTGTAGGAACAGTTATTGACATCTGCACCGTGTTCCAGAGCAATCAATGCACAGCGGTAATGGCGCTTCGTAGGTAAAATGCAGTAAAACAAAACACCTGCAGAAAAACAGAACCCCCAAAGACTACTTAATGAGCAGCCTCTATACAGAAGGAGGAAAACTCATTAAAACATCTGTAATTAGTTATTGAAGATGGTAGGTGGACCAGAGACATATTTACTTGGATTTCCCCTCTGACACCAATAGAAACTGCAAGACAATGAAATAGAAAAGAACCTCAATCTGTGATAGTTAGAATGGCCAGAACCAAGGGTGATAGGACTGGTTTAGGGAGGAATCTGAGAGCTGGTTTGTGAGCTCCTATCAGAACTGCACAGTTAGCATCCTGCAGCCTACAACCCTCCCCTATGTGTCCCTGGCTGGCCACAGGACGACTTTGTGTGCCAGATGTGGTGTGGTCCCTCTGTTCCCTCTGGAACTAATTATATGAAGTAGATTGTTAGGGTAGTAGTAGTGAGAAGAAAAGTGCTGTGGCAAGTACTTGTGTCATTTTGGAAAATCATTTCTTTCCACTGAAGAGAGGGAAACGCTAAGTGTCCATGCTAAGACTATGAATACAGGGTCATCAGACTTCTCCAAATTTACTATTGATCAGGGATAGTGTGGTAATATCTGGGCTAAGGGTTGGTAAGAAAGTTGGGAATCAATAAAAAACTTGTTTATGTAAAAGGCAATGGGAGCCCGCCCTGGTGGCGCAGCAGGTTAAAGCACAGCACTGAGAAGCTAAAGCAACTTCTGCATGAGTTCGATTTCCGCCTGCCCCGGAGGTGACCACATGGTGTGGCAGACCTCTCCTGACCCGCCCGCTGCTCCCCTCAGCAGTGTACTTCGTCGATCTGCCTGTTCTGCTCCCCACTCTGTCTTTGGTGAAGCCTCTTGCCTCCCCTTAGCCTCTGGCATGTACCCCAGTTCTGTATGCACAAATAAATAAATCTTAAAAAAAAAAAAAGGGCAATGGACATTTTAATATAAGGATACAAAAAGCATCCGAGAATATAAATCCAAAAATGTGTCTACCAGGAGAATAGGGAATATATGACTGAAAGACCAGTGATAGACATGAGTTTCTTCAATCACAGAATCAAAGCTAAATCATCTTAGGAATGCTAGATACAGAACATTGGAGTTCATAATAATGTAGCAATCATGTGATTTAACAAAAGTTGGAGGGAAGAGAAAAGGGGGAGGGATGGTATAATCATATGATTTTCATCTTTTGGCACTGGAGTTAGGACAGTATTCAAAGAGATAAAATAGATGAGAGATGTTTATTATTTGAATGTATAAAATACATCATGGAAAGAATTAAGATGGTTATAATTTACTGAAATTGGTTACTGACAGGGAGCTGAAGAAGTGAAAATAAGTGTTGCTGTACATTATAATACTTACCTTTCATAATAATGAATATGGCTCAAAGGTGAAGGCATTAAGTTAATAAATATATATTTATATCAGGGGTATATCTATATAAAGCTATTAGCCACTAGAAGAACTAAAAATATGTCATTAAGAACATTCAACTGGAAGGAAAATTACATAGAAAGATAGAGTATATATGACACATAGGAAAATATGTTTTATATGTGTTAAATATATTATTTCTTCATAATAATGGAAATGCCATGTTTCAAATTTCAGGTTGTTTTTTCCAAGTACAGTTTAAAATGGCCCTAGGAAACTGGAGTTTATGCCAGAATCCATCTTAATCCTCCTAAACTCCCAACTCAACTTCTTCCTACATCAGATTGCCAGTGAGAAGGGGATAAAATCCATCTCTGGAGTCCTAATTCTAGTACCATTTGAGGTTCTAAAAAAAAAAAAGACTTCATCTTTCATTCTAAACCAGATGTTTTATTTTTAACAATGACTGTGATTATAGTAATAGTAATAAATTATTTGGAAAATTCTCTAGATTTTAAAAACCACCAAGCACAAGTAGATCTAATCCTCATTCTTTTTTTTTTTTAGATGAGAAAATTTGTAGAATTGGCCTCCCTAAAATAAACCTATACTCTTTTTGATCTATAAGATATGTTCTCCTTAGAGGTCAGAATAAGAATGAATCTATACTATCACAGAAAACTATAACAATTCAGTTCTAAAGGTAGAAAGCAAAAAGATCTAAAAGTGGACTGCCTCTGCTGGAGAGAAGTTGGAATTTTTACCTTTTCCTTCATTATCAACTATAGACATATCAGCCTTTGCCTTTGCTAATATTTCCATTGACAATTCATGGCCCAGTTCTGCAGCCCTCATTGCTGGCGTACAGCCCATCTGGTCTTGCACATCAGGGTGAGCTCCGAGGTTAAGGAGAAAGCTAACCATGTCAATATCATTAGAAACTGAGGCTAAGTGCAAAGCACTGTGTCCGTTGATAGGGTCTGTGAAGTTGATGAGTTGAGGATATCCAAGTTTGGTCAGCTTCTCTATTTGTTTCTTGTCTTTGTTCCGAACACACTGAAGGACTTTGTAGATTTGCAAGTTCTCAAGTCTCTTATCTGCCAAAGCCATATTCAACCAGCTTCTTGAGAATGCTTTTCTGAACTAAGACAAAAACTAAAGCAGCAAAATACAAAAATCAAAGTTAATTGTGTCATCTTCATTAAGATTAGAGAGGCAGTTTCTTATGAAACATTACCATAATTTATTGCAACAGATTTCATGACAGTAGAAATTACATATAATTAGAAAATATATTCAGCTAGCATAAAGTTAAAATATTGCAAAACCTATCTCCATCAAAATTAATACTAGTTTTGCTATAGTTTTCTTTTCTTCTTGGCAGTCTTTCATGATGATCTCTTAAAGAGCCTTACTGCTCTATTCTGTGGCTTGTATTATCATCAGTCATACTCTGGACAGGTACAATGTTGGCATACTGCATACTTAAGTGTATCATATACCAATTGCATAAGATGCTCCAAAATATTAGGTTGTCAGAAAAGCCATAACCTATTTTACCCTTGAAAAACATAGAGAAAATATATCATGGCTTTTCTGACAGCCCAATAGTTTATTCATCATATGGATAGACTTCCTAACCAGAGACCTCACTATTGTCCAGGAGGGGACACCCACCTCTAAGAAGCAACTGGCAGTTCTACTGATGAATTCAGCAGACCGTGGGTGAGCTCTGAGGCTTATATCCCTCCTACTTAAAGCCCCAGATTCCTGGGGAGACAGCAGTACTTTGTGCAGTGTTCAAAACAGCCAGCTACCAAGACTAATGAAGGCTTCCCCCAGTGGAGGAAACAACAGAAATCCGCCCTCTACTTTTCAGTTCTTTGCAAACCACTGTGGCATCTCTGATCCCCATGAGGGTGACTACATATGCCCATGCCTCAGCAAATATATTTTCTCTATGTCCCTGGGTCATCTACTTAGACATCTGTAGAGATAATTCATATACAGTGTAGAATAGAACAGGATTTCTTGATTTGAGTTCCATGTTTAAAATCTAAATACTCTGAAATTATAGGAAAAAAAGGTGAGTTCTGTGTGTCCAAGTACATACCCCTACCTCCCCAGGGCAGGACATTGTTCTAGATTGTGCCTCAGTCTCTTCATCTGTGAAATGGGGATAACAATAGTACCCATTTTAGGGGTAAATGAGGAAATGAAATCATCCTTGTATTTAGCAAAGGCCTTGGTTGCAGACTCACTGTGACTTTATCAACTTTGTGAGGTTCAGCTCACCCTTTAATTTGGTGTGTGTGTGTTCTTTGCTATTCCTCTCAGCATTATGTCTGAGAAAAATGTGGAGGGGTGGATGGGTAGAGATGATTTTTCAAGAGAAAAATCCAGATGGTAGGGATCAGCGGGCCAAACTCACCTCTTAGTCCTGTGCGGCCGTCAGGAGCCCTGGGTTTCCAGCCACAGAAATACCTGAGCCTGTATGCCCCAGCAGCAGCCTCTGCTCCTGTTCTCTGGGATCAACCGCTGGCCCCAACCGCGACCTCTGACCCCTGGAATCTGGTTTGGGCGCCCAGGGCAGAGCCCTGTCCCTAGGGTCAGAGAAGGCGAGCCGGTGCGCAAGGCAGCAGAGAAGGGTGTGTGTGTGTCCATGTGCCTCCCGTTTGCCGAGAGAGCAAGAGCGAGAGCGAGCGCTCTGCCAGGTGAGCCCGGGGGGCGGGGTGGGAACTGCAGAGACTGGGCCGATTGTGAGCTTTGGCCACGCAAGGCCCGGCTGCCAGGGCAACCACCCAGGTGCCGGGTGGGAGGGGACGAGGCGGGGCTTATTTATCCCTGTGGGTTGCTGTCTCCGCCAGGTGGCTCTGTCCCTCCCAGGCGGTCAGACAACCTGGAGGCTGGAGAGCACAGCAAGCCCTGTACTAAATCTTCCCTTCCTCCATCCTCTCCCACTCTCTGTCCTCATTCAAAAAAATAATTTAATTGAAAAACAAAGCTCAGGTGGCAAATAAAATACACAGTAAGTTAAAAAGGAAAGATACACCTAAGTATAGCATAAGATGAAATAACTACTACTTGTTTGAGACTCTGTAGATTCTTGTAAATCTTCTCAAATTTTCTTTGCACACTCTTAGGATGCATATCTACTTTCAAGCATTTCTACACAAACGGGAGCAAATATATCAGAGAATTTTATTTCAGAGCTTACAAATATGCCCTTTCACCGCCTCCAGAAAACATACACACTTTATGGGAGAAAGTCTGGAAGAGTGTGAATGTAAAACGTGTATGCTTTGGGAAATAGAACGCAATAGCTTCTACTTCAAAGCAAAGTCCCCTCACCCCAGCCACCTTGTTTTCTGCCCACTCTGTTTTAAAATATTAGGGACTATTTCATGAACACAAAATAATAAGCTACATAATATCAGGAAAGCATGAGGAACCCAGAGAGCGCTGCTCTATGCTGAACCTGTGTGTGTTTCCTGTCTCCACTGTATCAAGTTCTTTACTGTCCCCAGAGACGACCACGATTCAAGATTTTGTATTTCTCATCCTCTTATTATTAAGAATGTGTTGCTTCATATAAAAGATGCCTTAAAAAAGTGTCTTTAGTATTGCATATATTGAAAATGTATAAAAATTGAGTAGAATGTTACATATTGTTTTGATTTTTTTCTTTCCAAATACTGTTTTTGAAATTTCTTTGTTGATACGTTAACTATGGTTCCTTTATTTTAACAGTGGTATATTATTTTATTATATTATCATTTCCCAACCCTTTGAAAGCAGTTCTACTATTGATGAACATTTGAGATGTTTCTAGTATTGGCTATTAAAAGCAATGTTGCTGAGATCATGTTTGTACATGTCCTTAAATGCACAAGCTCAAGAGTTTCTCTAGGGTACATGTGTCAACTAAAACTTGGTTTTGTAAACACTTTTAATTTATTTTGTAAATCTAGAGGGTGTAAACTGGTATTTCATAATTTTATTTTGCAAACTCTGATTACTGATTATTAGTCTGAGAGCTTTGTTTCCTGAGTGCTGAGTTTATTATTGGCAAGTTACACTCTACCCTCAAGTACTTACCACATAACTCTCAGGAATATTTTTAACGGAATCAGGGCAACATTATTTGAACTACTGTTTCTCAGAGTAGGAACTTTTGAATGTGACTTGTTGACCTAGTGAGGACTGTCAGTGAGGAGTAAGCCAGTCAGGTTACTTGGACTTCATTGTGTGAAACAGCAATGAAAGAACTGTCCTTACAAATTACAAAGATTGTATAACAATGAATGAACTTCTCTTGGTTCTGGTGGACAAATACGGTTGATTTCCTGGGAATGTCTTTGTATTAAACAGTTCTAACTCTATTTATCAGTCATCAGTGGATTTATAATGATAATGTTCCTCGTTTTGGAGACAAATTTGATGTCAGTGGCAATATACTTTATTTGGAGAAAGTTCCAAAATTTACTTGAGAATCTGGTAGATTTGCAAAGAAACGCATCTAGAAGATTAAAGGAAAAAAAAAACTGGTAATGTATAAATGATGCTTAGATTTATCAGAACCATTGGTGCAAAATTTTCAGTAGGAGTTGGATAAACATTTGTTAATTGAATGAGACCCTGGAGATCAGCAAAGCAGTGTGACTCACTCTCCCAGTTTGGTTTCAGGGACATGTTTTTCCTGATAGGATACTCCCAGAGTTTCATGAAAACTCCATTTAGCTTTGTGAGCAGGTAGCTTCCGTGCAGACAAATCCGTATTTGAATTCAGACTTTTTGTAGCCTAGGAAGGTGTCACAATAAGGGTAAAATTTTAGCTGTCTACTTAACAAGCAGTCACAACTTTCCTCCTCTTTTACCAGGCCTTAAAAGTACTTCAACGCTCTTAATTTGAGTTTTATTTTATTTTAGCTCTTAGCTGTCTGGCAGTTACATTGTTAGAACTTGTACATATATGGGGATAAACAGTATTAATAGTCCTACTGCTCCAAACAAAACTAATTGAGGAATTGTGGCATTTATGGAATTCTTACCAACACAAACTTAGGATTCAGCATGTTGCGTGGTTGAATTCTCTGCCAAAAATCTAACTTGTACCTTCATCTGTATCTGATGTTAAATAAAATTTTATCTATAAATTACAACTACACAAAGGATTATACATGTAAGATCTGACACAGTCCCAGACTTTTTGTAAAATGCCTGATAAATAAATGTAATTTTATTGAATTACCTCATACACTGCTACAAAAGTTGTCATTAAAATCCACTAATAAGCTGCATGAGATCCCGTAGCTCTTAAATCCTTATTTACTGGTCTGATAAATAACTAGAACGATCAACTGAAAAGTCAATCAATATAGCAACAGCTATACTGATTAACTTAAATGTGAAGATAATTGAAATATGAATTAGTAACTGATGTAGTATGCCTACTTAGAAATAAATTTTGTTGAATCATTATAGATCTTTTTATAAGACTGAGATAGAAGAGTATCATTAACTTTCCATAAACATTTACAAAATTAATCTTTATAATGTCTCTGTGTTAATATTTTTGTCACTCTAAACCATTCAATGTGCCTCTCTGTTGATAGAAACTCTATTTACTGGTTTGTACTGCACTTTGATTTAAAACTTTTGATTTATTGTGGAAGTTAAGTGATGGACTGCTAATAGACATTTAGATGTGTTTTTGAAATGGCAAGTAGTTAACAATGTAGAGCCTGCTTAATGTTTTCGTCAAGGACCTAGATCGATCCTTTTAAGTTGTGGCAATTACAAAACACCTCTAGATTGAGGAATGTCCAGCAGCTCTTCCATCAGGATATGAGCAGTTTGTGGATCAATGAAATCATCTCAGGATCTACACTTTTCTCTCGCTTAGCTACAGTAAGGCTTTCTAAGATCACATGAGGAAGGAAGAAAGTTTAAAATACAACCCCCACCCCCCTGCCCAAAATAAAAAGTCTCTTCTCCTTGAGTATGTTTTCAGTATTTGTATGCTACATTATATTATTTAGGTTTCCCATATACCTTTACATTTACTGCTCAGTCTACACCTTCAAATATGTTACTCTCACAGTAGTATATTTTTATCAAGTTCTTTTCTAATTCTTATTTTTATTTCTTATATTCTTGCTTCTATTCTTTATGTATTTAATTGCCATACCTTCATGCATATGGATTTATGACTTTCTGAATCCCAACTTTTGCCTTTTATTGTTATATGTTTCTCCTTGTCTTAGGTTGCATGCATAATCTTTAATTGCTACTGTTTGACTATTAATAGCTTTCCGTTTGCCTTGTCTCATTTATTGGGCTTTGATTAGGACAATGGAGCAAACTGGTGGCTGAAAAAAGATGCCGGCACACCATCTCCACATACTCAGCTAAACAAAACCAGTAATTCCTGAAGGAAAAACATTTCTATAGCACATGCTAGGAGTAATATCCAAATGAGGGGGTCCCAGTAAGCAATGGAACAGGCCAAGCAGGTAGCCTGCGCAGGTAGGTGAGGGAATTTCAGTGGCCCGTGGTCAGAGCAGAACTGGCACAGCTCTTGCCTGGTAACATGTGGCAGAAGCTCAGCAAGCTTTGGGACAGGAACCTGGTGCAGACCCACCACAGCAAGACCTCACAGACATTGTGCAGACTTTTGTGAGCTCCAGAGACACTCATGGATACAACCCCACAGGCAGCAGACCTCCGCAAGCCCCAGGATAAGACCTGGAAGCACATCTGTCAGGGTGCTCTCCTTCTGCCCCGGACTTCCACAAGTTCCCAGGAGGGTTCTGGAAACAGACCTGCTATAGTAGGCCTTCACAGATGTCAAGGAGCCCCCCAGGACAGGGGCTGGAATACCTAGTAGGCCCCCACAGAACTGGCAGGTAGGTCCCAGGAACGGCCTTCACCACAGAGACCCCAGCAGCCTCAGTGAGCCCTAGGACAACACCAGGAAGCAGACCCACTGCAGTAGGCCCCACAAACCCCAGAGAACCCCAGAAATGGTACTAGAAGCAACCCAGACCTAGGAGGTCCTGGCAAGCAGTGGTTCAGGCCCTGCAAAGGGGAGCAGATATGACAGGCCCTGTCAGAGGTAACTGCAGGGCCTGGTTCCCATGGGCTGTAGCTCTTGGAGCAGTGAGACATAAGGACTCTGGTGGGGCAGTCTCCTGGACAGGAGTGGGGTTGATTTTCCCTTAGTCAGCTACTATCATTGCAGGCTTTGATGAACTGAAGAGGTTCATCTACATGTACAGGAGGTAGGTGGAACCTATAGATTCTGGTGTGGAGTAGGGGGTGCAAGTGGCAAGGTGGTCAGCTCAGCTAGAAGCCCTGGGGAAAGGGGAGCAGAAGTTGAATGAAGAGCTGGGGTTCTCTATACAGCCTGGGTTCCCAGACAAGATAATAGAACAAGACTTTTGATCTGAACTTCCCCTTCCCACCCGCAGGAATGGTACTTTCTTTGTGAGGTGTATTGAGAGTATGAGGTCATAAAAAGCATTGTAACCTCTGAATCTCTCTCTCTCGGAATGTTCACTCTCACAGCTGCTGCAGTGAGGACTTTCAGGCAACCATATAGTCAGTCTCCTGTGGTGAGGGGTTGATATCTTCAGCCAAAAGCCATGTGAATCAGCCAGGAAGTAGACTCTGCTGCTCCAGGCATATCTTTAGATGCTTGAAATCCTGGCTGGAGACCATCTTTTTTCTTAAGTTAAGGTCACTCCCCTAGTCTACATGACCTATGGCTAGGCCTCTGTGGGTTTGTTTCCTGTCCCCCGACAGGTTACAGAAGGTATAAACGGGATGGAGAGAGGGAAATGGTTTGGGGCAGACAAAACTTGGGGAATTTAGTGCACCTCTGTTGCTGAGCTCCCTCCCCCCTCACCCCCCTTGCCACCCCCCCCAATCACCTCAGTCTCTTACCTGGCTCTTTAGAGCCCCCTTTTCTATCAATCACTTGAACTAGAACCCTTGCCTCATGCTCTGTTTCTAGGAAAACTGAACTAAGACAAAAGGCAGATGACTGTCAAGTACTCCTAGGCCAGTGATGATATAGGGAGAGACCATCAGTAGCATTTTGTTATATTCAGATAACTGACTTTATTGTAAGTACTAATAAACATGTTATCAATCCAATAGATGAATGATAAAGACATGCAACATAGTCTTTCCCACGATAAATATATCAGAATCAGATATGCTAAGTTCACATTTTCCTGAAAATAGATTCTATTTACAAAGACAAGAATTGTAACAGAAATCCTAGAATTTTACTGTACAGAAATGTTAAAGTAAGGACTAATACATTTGTCAAATAGTTCCAACAAATACTGAGATTTGTTTTGCTTATTCTATTAATAGTATAAATTCACCTCCTCTTATTATACTGTATAATTTTTGCAATCTTAAGAAAAGCCTTCACCACTATGCATTGTTAATATTTGAAGATACTACTAGGGTGAATTTGAAAATATTTCATCTATTCTTTGTATGAACTTAATGTCTATCCTTTTCTTTGATGCTATTATTGAGCATATCAGCATTTTTCATATTTTTTAAAAACTATTTTGGAATAGATTGTGTCAGAAGGACATGATACTTACTAAAAGTTATAGAAATTCCCACCCCCATAACTGTCAAAGACAGCTGTCAAACTAAGGTTAAATGGGGCTACAAAGGATTAGATTTTGTTAAATTTTTTCATCTTTTTTTTTGTTTGTTTGTTTGAAGTTTATTTAAAATCAGTGAGCAACTTTTCAAAATCACTCATAACTTTTGGAAATCTTTAACTTTTAAAATATTTTCCCATGAAGAGGTTTAAATATGTATTTTTCCCTCTCAAAAACGGAGTGTTATATTCCATGATATGTACCCTCACAGAACATTTCTATTAGAAAGCCTTTCTTCAGAGATATAGTAGGTAAAGGAGTCTGATTACTTTAGGGGTATGAAAATACCTTTTCTTAGGACACCCTCCCCATATTCCCAGGAAGGCTCTTCCTATTAGAACCCTATTAGAATGTGTTCCTATTAGAACGCATTTACAGACCTCAACAGAGTAATGTTTCATTATCAAAAATTAAAGAAAGTGAATAAAAACAAGCACTGTCTTGGAAAAAATACTGATGAGATCCACTCCAGTTGTCCACAAACACTGGAGAACAGATGAACTGTTTTGTCTCCAGGGAGGCAGTAACATGGCCTAGAATTCTCTACAGGTTCTCTCCAAAAGCCTCTGGTTGATTTTTTCCTAATCAATTTTCTTCAGTGAAACTTGGGTCTTGGCCAAAAGGCCTTTATTATTCCCTATTATATCTTTATTTATTTTTATTTTTTTCTTTTTTCTTTTTTTTTATTATTTTTTTACAAAAGTTTATTTTTACATCATTTTGTACATTTTTTTTCCATCTCAATTGTAATCCCCATGGGTTTCCCATCACCAAGTCACCCATGTGCCATCACCATAATCCCGTGCATTTCCCTCCCCCCACCCCGTTCCTATTATATCTTTAAATACAGTAAGGAAAAAAACATCACCACTGGTATCAGGCAATTTTTGTCAGAGTAATACTACACAAAAAATTCACCTGAAAATTTATCCCCAAATCCTGCAGCTTGTAACAGTAAGCATTCACTCTCATTCTTGGGTTCTCAAAGTGACTACTGTGGTCTCTTAGAAGACACGTGGCTGGCAATTCTGCTTCAGGCTCCTTGACCAGGATGGAAGCCCTTGGCTGAGGTTCACATCAATTCCACATTTCATTCCAGGACCTAGACTGAAGAAGGAGTGGCAGTTATTTGGGCCATGTTCTTCTCATGAATGATCACAGTTGCCAAAAGGACAGGCCCAGCATTCAAGTTTATATCACGACTGCTAAATTCTACTCTTCAGAGCAAGTTTCATGGCCAAGCCATACATCAAGGAGAGGTGATCAGTTAGCTTATGTAAGGCCATGGCATAGGTATATATTTATAATTTTATTAAAAAGATATGAAGAGGGTCCTAGTGGTGCACCAGGTTAAAGTACAGCACTGCAAAGCTAGCCAGAGCTGCTGTAGCGTGAGTTCGATCCCCACCCAGTAGGTGACCTACATGGCGCAACAGATCTCTCCTGTCTTGTCTGCTGCTCCCCACGGCAGTGTACTTTGTTGACCTGCCTGTTGTGCTCCCCACTCTGTCTCTGTGAACCCTCTCACCGCCCCTGCACCTCTGCCTGTACCCCAGTTCTGTATGCATAAACAAATCATTTTTAAAAAGTTATGAAGATGTAGTATCTCACTCAGTGGGATACTGCTCAGCAATCAAAAAGATAAACTCATGCCATTTGCAGCAACATGGATAGAGCTAGAAGGGATCATGCTTAATGAAATGAGTCAGAAGGAAAAGGAAAAACATAGAATGGTTTCGCTTAGAAGAGGAATATAGGAGAACTAAATAAGACATAGGGGAAAAAATGCATTGTTATCACAATATAAAACACAGCACAGCGAAACAAAATATTATAAAGCAGAGACATCCTACAGGGGAGGGGGAGACCGATAGGGAGGAAGGGAGGAAAGTGGGAAAATGGTGATGATGCAATGCCCGGGCGAATCGAGGGAGGGGGAAAACATTGTTTTAAAATGAACAATGATGTAAATAGATACATAAATTAATATATTTTTAAAAGATATGAAGAATGGGTGTGGATTTTTACCTTATGAAGACAGTGGGAATGGTTTCTTTTTAGTTCTCTTTTGTGTTCTGTTCAATCTTCTATCCATAATGATATCCACTGCATTCAGGTCAGGTGTCCATAGTAATCTGGTTTTTCCATCAGAAAGCATCAGGTGAGGTCTCCCTGGTCCAGGGGTTAAGTCTCAGTGCTGTCACACGGTAGCCTGAGTTTGACCCCAGGCTGGGAGCCTCTCCTGTCTCGCCCCTGTTCCACTTACCAATGTGTTTCAGGAAATCCGCCTGTTCTACTCCCACTCTTGTCTCTGGTGAATCTTCTCATCCCCTGCACCTCTGACTTACACCCCAGTTCTTCTACACAAAAATAAATCAAATCACCAGGTGGAGAAAAAGAGGGACAAACCCTTTCTCATCTTTAAATGACTCCTCTTTGCTGATGGTCCAGAGCAAATACTATTACAAGAGAATAAAAAAAGTCCAGTGGTTTCCATGTGTTCATACAGAAACAGAGCTGAATGCTTGATCTCTGTCATAATTTGGTGAGGCCCTTTGTTCATAAGCCAGAGGAAGAAACATGTTGGTGCCTTTCCTAGTTTGTTGTCCAGTCACAGCAAAAGGAATTTTCATTAAAGATGACCTAATAGCATCTTGATGTTTTTGTGTGCAAAGTTTAATAACCAATCTCAGCTCCAAAGCTAATTTAAATTGCCTCTAGCCTTTTACTAATTAAGTGCTCTCCCATCTAGATGCCAGGAGGAAGTTGTTGCTGTTCTCCTCTGTGTTTGGAGATCTGGCTTTTGCAAAACAGTTTCAGAGAGTTTGAGAGAAGCAACCAATGTCCCATTGACATCCCCCCATCCATCTTTTGGATCCACGGTCACTGTAGCCTCTCCACCTCAACCATCCACATTTCTCTGCTTGCTTCTGTGCATCATTTTCTTGGCACTGTGGAACGCTTGCTCTGTCCGGATACTCTGCCTGGAAGAGACATGGGTTTAATGCTTGCCATAGCTGCCTTCCACCGGAAAGCAACTAGAGCTGATGCAAAGGTGCCCCAAGCCCCTGTTTCAGGGGCAGAGCACACTCCTAGGAAGACTGAGAAGTCAGTGACCCTCCTTCCCTACTTCACATTCCACTCCTTTGCAGCGCTTTGAGGTCACCTCCCAAATAAACTACTTGTCCCCAAGCCCTGGCCTAAGGGTTGGCTATTGAAGCAAACACAGCTAAGCCAGGTAAAGAACAGACAACAGCTGAGAGTTTTTCCTAAAACACAAAACACAGAATATCAAAGCCATAAAGTGATTTAATTTGGTGCAAATGAAAAATGGCTGGCAGATGGCAGTGCTCTGCTAGAGCCGGCAAGTTAAAATAAGTAGCAATCAACTATCCAAAATGTAGATAGAGAGAAAGTGTTAGTCTGTGCCTGAAGTACAGAGAAAGTGGGGCTTGGGCCCAGGTGAGGGCAATGGCCTGATGCCCTCACATCTGCTCTGCAACTCGTTTCTCCCTTGGTCCAAATGCCCCTTTCTCCCACTTGGGATTGTGTGGCCCTGTGTTCATTATTTCCAGAGGAGACAGTTTTGCACTGGGCTGGTGTGCTTCTAAGAGCTGCTGTCAGCTCCCTCTGTGCCTTAGGTCACCTTCTCTTGGTCACTTTTTACAGCAACCAGGTTTCATCTGACGACAAGTTGTATCACTGGCAGTACCTACCTCTTGCTTTCTGCCTTCGAGCGTCTCTGTTGCCTTCGCTTAGGATGTCTGTGGAAACCTCCCAACTGTCCTGAAGTATGTGCCATCCTTGAAGGGCAAGGTTATGGACACGCCTGCTGGGGCGGTGGGAGAAGGAAAATGATAGGTAATTTCTCTGTTCTTTGGTGTTTTGAAGTATAGGTGACACAGTTGAGGGTGCCCTCTGGAGGACTGAGTCCTAATTGTCTATGGTGCTTAGCTTGATAACACACCCCTATTTAGCTCTTTCTAGCCTCCACTCTTCTCTTTGGGGGTGAACTGCACAAAGTAAAATTCTTTCAAACACAACTTTGTATATGACTCAATTTTCTACTCAGGTTCCCCTTTTCCAGTGGATTCCAGTCCTGACAATGTCATGGTCCCATCTTAGCTTCCAAAGGACAAAGGTGTTGGTGTTAGGGCCTAGTACATAGAATGTTGCTGCCCACTACTCTGACGTTATTAAACATTCTTTACCTTCTTGTTGAATTTTTGACAACTCTAATAGGCTCTTTTCTCCGCGGATGGCTCTTCATTCATTTCCACCTTTATTTGAATGCATAAATTTTGTGCATATTTATTGACTTTGAAAAAAAATGTTAATATCCACTGCATTTGGGTAGGGATTTTTGAGAGGAGAGAGCAGATGAGATACAGTTGCTAAAGTTTAGGGATAATCTAAAGACAAAATAGACACTTTACACCTAACCAAATAAGAAAATACAGAAGCTGATAGGTGTGACAAGTTAAAATACAAATAAAGTGCTTTGATGGAGAGAGAAATAGTTTCAGCTAAAGCTAGCAGGAAACATAGACTTGATACAATTGTTCATTTGGGTAAATAAAGTGTTCCAGTTGGGCCATTCTGACATTAACAAAGGCAGTGGTCCATTTATTTCCACCATGGCAAATATTTTAATCTTTAATAGGCTAAAGTATTTTGAAAGCACCTTTTTCAATCTAACTTTTGAACATTTTAGTGGCTCTTGGTATTTGAAGCACAAAAGCATCTCCAAAGGAGTTTAATAGTGTGTTTATCCTCTTCAAGGTTGAACTGCTAGAATTATGAATTCTAATTTTTCTGAGGTTGTAATGTCCAAATACATGCACTTTTGAAGCATCCTGACTCTCTATGCCTTCTGGATATTTCTGTTTGTTTCTGAGAATTTCATTGTTATGTATATGTAGATAGCAGCTTGAATGACCTAGAAAGAACAAATCATTAAAAATAATGATTACATAATTCATGCCACCCCTAATTAGCTTTGTTTTATTTTCCAAGAACTAAAGATGTTATATGGCTCATAACAGTCTGTTCACATATTATTTATGTCACACAAAAGGCATATTTGTTAACTTGAAACACTTAAGCACATTCTGTGTTTCTTTAAATTAAAAATTTATCCTGTTTTTGTGTCTCTAAAACAACTGCAGTAGTTGAAATCTAGAACCTTCCAATCTCAGAGTGTGACTGTGAACTCAGCAGCATCAGCAACATTGTGGGCTGTTAGAAATGCAGAAGCCTAGTTCCCACCCCTGAACTAGAGTTTTCATTCTAACGAGATGTCTGGCAATTCATGAGGAATTGTAATGATTCAGGGACATAAATGTGAAGTTTAGGATGTACTGCCCTATCATTTTCTAGAGCTATAATTCTGCAAGTTTAAAGAGTTAATTAACTTTGGCCATTTTTGCAAAAAGATATGACATATAGGAACCTTTAAGAGACCAGGTAACCATGGTATTTAGGTTTTAGGATGTATATATGCTTCAAAATATTATCTTCTAGTGAACCTATTTTTATATTCTTTCAAAAACAAGGCTGGTTTAGGTTCAAGGATCTTTAATTACTATAATTACTATAGTACATTTTCCAAGATTGATTATTTATTTATTTCTGATTAACAGGGAAAAGTTCTAGGTTTTAGAAATTCAGAACCATGTTTACAGTCAGGTATTGAGTGTATCTCTTGGAGAATTAAAATAACATTTTTCATACCTCCCCAAATGATGAAATTTTGCTCAACCATTTGAACTTGGTCTCAAACAAGTTCATTGAAATAAAATTTTTGGAGACATATTCACCAATTTTTCAGTAGACATACATTCTGACACAATTTTCATTTAAAAGTTTGTAAATAAATATGTACTATTAATAGAACTATTGCCTATATACACATAATAATATAATGTTATATAAACATAATATCATATTATATAATGTAGACAATACTATAATATAAACATAATACTATAATGTAGTATAATACAAAACATAATAATATAAACATCATAATAATTGGCTCAATTATGTTTATCCACACAGTGGAATAGTATGCAGCTATTAAAAAGAAAAGGATAATGTACTATAAACATACCTATTATTTAAATTTATGTAATTTTATTCAAGTAGATATGCTGATTGCAAACATGGATTTCTATGATACATAAATATATCTATGTATAGAAAATGCTTCAAAAGTTAAAAACCCCCAAGTTAGTCACAGTGGCTGCCTCTAGAAAGTTACATATTATCAGGATAGCATACTTTTTACTTTTCAGAGTATACACAGTCTGTTTAAAGTATTCACACACACACACACAGAAACTCACCTTTAAAATAATTACAGTGTTTTTCCTTTTCTTCTGTTTAGCACCTCCCCAAAGAAAAGTTATGCATAGCTAGGTAGAGAAAATAGACTTAAATTTAAGGATCTATATGTAATGCAAAGAAATTAAAAATGAATAAAATATAAAAATATTTTTAAATAAAAAAGTTCAAGAAAAATTGTTCCAAGAACATTTCTTAGTGATTCTCAGCTGTAGGGTTTCTGAGAAATATCTGAATTCTTAAGTTCTCTATTCCTATATTAATTTTTTTTGTATATACATATAAAACCACATAGGAAATTTTCAAAATACATGTTAAAATTAAATCATTTCCATTTAAGTTTGCCAATAATAAAGACCTCCACAGTCATAAGGAGGTATACATATATTAACACGAGCAGATAGTATTTGTGAATAGAACAAATTTTAGTCTTATCAATAGCCTGACACCATTTTATAAATACATATATATTTCAGAATAAGCATGAGGAGAAACTTGGGATAACAAATATGAAAGCAGGAGGTTAGAGAATAGACTCTTGTCTTTTCCAGAATTTTTCTAATATTAGAAAAGTTTCCACTCTAAATGTATAAAGAGAACTGGTGGAATGTATTTACTTACAAACATACACCACACCTTTGTTATTATGCTGTGTGTCCTCCAGAGTCACTCTCCTTTTTTAGAATATAATAGTAAAAATAAAAATTAAATTTTCTCCTTTTAGTTAGGACTCTGAAAAGACACAGAGTGAACCTGGAAGGGGGTTGTTTATATGTGGTAGCTGCCAATCTGGAAACCAAGAAGTACATGGACTTTACCCTATATTCTCAAGTTAATATCGGGAAAGAAAAGAAATATTGAAAGAAGGGGCACAGTGCTGTGCCTAAGTAGTGATTCAAGTGGAATAAGTTGTAAGCAAATTGTGTCTTAAGTGTTTTATGTATTGGTTTATTTTTTTTAGCAATTTTAATTTAATTTATTTATTTATCCATCCATCTATCTATCTATTTATTTAATAACAATAGTTTATTTTTACATGATTTTATGCATTTTTTCATCTCGCAATTTTAATTTTTACAACGGTTTTTCAAAATAAGATATTTGAAGCAGGGACTGTGAAAAATGAGGCAATTGGAATGCTAAGCCAGGACCATGATTCAAATAATTTAGCAAGAGAATTTGTGTTGGAACATTGAGTCTCTTAGAGATTGGAAGAGTTCTAGGACATTTTTACCTTCTAAGTTTCCCAGAACTGTTTTTAAATGATGGAGGAATAACCAAACTGAGTGTGAAATATTTAGGTCTGTTATTCATGTTTAGTTTCAGGAAATGAAGTTGCATCTTTCAACCTGTCACCCTTCCTCCTAACAGTACAAATAACTTCTATGGGGATCACATGAGGAATACAAAATATGAAATACTCTGCATGTGAGAGGAAGCTCTGTCCTAACTCTCCAATGACCCAGACTATGATGGCAAATTCTCTGTATTTCTTCCACCATCAAGAAACAGTCACACACAGTGGAAATGGTGAGTTCAGCAGATTGTGCATGCTCAAAATTTTTGCAGTATTAGTCTTCATATTTGCTGAGTCAAATTGTATCTTCTGTCCTAAAGTAACAGATGAAAAAAAAAAAAAGAAAGAGGTTAAAAAAAAATTCTTACCTAAGAGCAATTGTGTAGTGAACCTGCAGATTTTTCTTTCACAGATAAACTATACATGACTTTGGGGGTTCAAGTAATGAAGAAGTAATACATGCAGAAAGTAATTTTTGCTTTGTAAACCACTTACCTGTTCTATGAGTATCTAGCGTAGCACCTACCAAAGTGAGAGGTATCTCATAGAGTGGTTATTGACTACAAAGATGAATGAATAAATAGATGATGCAATTGGGGAGGGAAGGGAAGAGTCATTGAGTTAGCTATGCAATGGGAATAAATCCATGGATAGGGTTATGAAAACATTTTAAATACAGCACAGCATAGCATGGTTCTTATTCTTATTGAATAACATGAAAAACTTAATTTTTTATTGTGGCAAACAGCTAGGTCACCTTGAGATGGTGCACTACATTCTTTTCTAACATTAAATGATTTTGTTTCTCTCATTACCCATTTGAAATGCAAGGGAGGTCTGCATATCCATGTGCTAGATAAAATGGGGGTAAGCTGGCGCATTTTAAACTGTGGCTCTCTTCATTTGAGCTTAATGGGGAAATCTAATTAATACTCATAATGGATAAAAATTATTTCCTTTACAAAGATAATCACATCGATGCATTAAGTTTTTGAATTGACTAAAATTTAGCAAAATCGGTACCATTGTCATGATTGCAATGCAAACTGATCATATGGACCAAAGTTTATTATGTGTATAAATCCAATTTACCTAAAGATATGTAAGTTAAATTTTAATGCATTTATTCCAGCATTTAAAAAAGGTATAATATAGTTGGGTTGGTAGATATGGGGTCTTACCCACAAAGGGCCTATGAGTTCACGGGAGGAGACAAAGATATAAATACAATCACAAAAAGTTAGTGCTGTATTTAGAGATCTGAACAAAACAGTAGAAACTCACAGTGTAGGTGATTTATTTCCCTGGGTTACCAGGAAACCTTCATAAAGTTTCAGTATAAACTTTAAAAATGTTTTGGTTGTAGTTTCAACCTGGTTTGGAGATTGCTGAATTAAGAGAGGAAATGAATAACTGAATAAATAAATATTCTCCATGGAAAACAATGAGGGCGAAGGCAGGGAGGAATTAACACTCACTGTGTGAAAACTGGAAATAAGACACAAATGATAAACTCTTCATGTTCAATCTCTAACAAGCCATATGGTGTCTATCTGACGTGTTTAAAATGCACTTTCAAACAAGCAAAACAAAACATGTTTTTTTCAATGAACCTGCTTCTTTTTAAACAAGGAGCCCGCCCTTTCTAATCGGTTGCAGGAGTTTGCATCTGTAAGCACCCGTTGGTACAATATGCATGTCCACATCAAGCACAGCAAGTCCTTGAATAATGTTTTGTTCAATTTCATTTCATTGTAATGGTGAGGGGAAGAACAGATTGGAAATCGGGGTGTGGTCTGTTCCAGTCTGCACATTTCCCTTCCATGATTTTCTCTAGATACTCCGCTCTCCTCCTACATCTGGTAGATGTCCACATTGGCTTCACTGGTTCATTGAGTTCACCCCAGTCAGAGAATGTGTGTGTGTATGTGTGTGTGTGTGTGTGCATTATGAAGGCCATCCCATCCAGATTTGGTATCTGCTTTGTCCCTGAGCTGCAAGGATAAACTCCAGTCACATGCAGCCCTGACCTGGAATAAAAAGGATTGGAAAAAGAATGAATGAATTAAATGAATGAATGAATGAATATAAATCACTGTTTAATATTAGAAGTATTTTGTCTTTATTTAAAAGTGTGGTGATGTTTTGGGGACCAGAAATATGTCATAGGAACTAAACTATTATTTATAACAACTCATCTATGGTAAAATTGGTTTCATTATACACCCTTTCAATTAAAGTCACAGTTTCCAAGAATGTTGTGTGAACTTAATTGAGAACTTACTGTAGTGTTAATGCTCAATAATGTTCAACAGCTCCCATTTGGGTAAAAATGGATATTGAAAACAGTGTACTTTTAGGACTACCAGAGATTAATAGCTGAATCGAAAATTTACTTGTGTCCTCATAGCTTTTTACCTTCTAGAATTAAGACTTAATGATAGTAACATATACTGTATACTGCTTTCATATTTATATAATAGTTGAATTTTCTTACAACTGAAAGCTTGTTTTACAAAATCATGCTTATGGAATTTTGAATTCCATGTAGGTGATCAATAGTTACAGGTGATAGTTCTAAGATGTGATCTGGTTGTGTATCCCACCTCCCTCCAGTCATGTTACCTCTCTATGTGTATAGAGTTGAAGCTCTGTAATGGAGAATTTTTCAACTATAATCTTTATTTATTCAACAAAATGTATTATTTTCCCCCTGTGGCTCAATTATTGAACTTTTGAGCAAACACCATGACTAAAACATAACAAAATCTAATCCACTGTTTCCTAAAGTGGAAGAATTTTTTCTTTCTTTGTACTTTTATTTTTCATTTTTGATATTTTCCCATCTTTCTTGATTACAAATTGTGTTTATTTAAGTTGTATAACTTGATGTTTTATATAGTTTCATAAAGAGCATATTGCATACAATATATAATACTTACAAACTATATACATGTAATAATATATTATACAATACATTATGTGATATATGTTGCATGTATAATGACATGTAATTATATACATACATAATATTATTTACTTAAAATATAACTTAAAGTTTTCACATATATATCTTATGAGGGAATCATCACAATCAAGCTAGTTAACATTCATTGTACATAGTTATAATTTTCTTTCTTTTATGATAAGACTTTTTATTATCTACTGAGTTTAAATTCTTATTGCCCTTGTGATTAAGTTTATTATTTTTCTTTTATTAAGCATAACTTTGCTACTTTTTTCTTAGTTCATTCAAGTGTTAGCTAACAGAGACTAAAATGAGTTTTTAGTGTGGGGGAAAGAAATGCTTTAAAAAGGGAAGATCTCAAAGGTCCACAAGGCAGTGGAAATAAAATATTAGAATGAGGTTTTGGCTTTGAGAACCTATGGTCACAGTGGCTAAAATGGAATCAGTACACCACTTTTCTGAAAATTAATACAATGTATTGCTCCTGAGAACATGCTTCTATATACCATAAAGTATATGAATTTATACCATAAAAACCCAAACAGTACATATAGTGGCTATTTATTTGACAAAAACCAGGACAAAACTAATTCACGCACTTCCTCTGACCTAAAGCAGTGAAATACAACAGGACGCAGATAATTCTCAGTAAGTTGCGTTTCAGAGTTTGAAAAATTATTATTGACCCCTGAAAATTTTGGACTCTAAAACAAAGAGTAAATCTCCTTCCTATTGTTTCACATACTGAAACATTCTATAATCAGGGACCACTTTAAATATACACTGTCCTCTTGAGGACAAATACTGATTACTTTTGCCACTTGGAGTCAAGGGGAAAAATTCATAGATGGCAAAACATGTTTTACAAGCCAAGCGACATGAGGAGACTGAAAGGGCCCTAAGTTTCAGCTAGTTTTGACCTGCATCTAACCAACTGGTCAGGAAAGTTAATGACACAAGCCAGCCTCCCTGATTTGCTGGGTTAAGTGGTACATCCAGCTGAACACAGGAATCACTTTTAGACCTTCAAGAGGCCACCAAATCCATTTCTGAAAAAATGGAATGTGTGATTGCAGTGATAACAGCATTTGTTTTTCTTCTCTTCCCTCAAGCAGGCATGTAATTGATTATCTTATTTACAAAAGGGAGAATCATTGTGAACATTGCACGTTTCTTACCTTAAAAAGTAAGTGTCACTGGATTAGGTCCTGTGTTCTGGCAGGTCTTCCCACGAGTATCCACAGGATTTGCTCCTTAGAAGCAATTCTTGGGCAAGAAGGCCGTGTCTCTGGCAGCTGGAAAGTGGACGGAGAGGATTCTGGAGCTGGCTTCAACTGGCACCTGGGAGTGACTTCCCAGCAGCATAGCTAGAATCCAGTACCCAGGCACTGTCCTCCTTGTTAAAGTGACAGTTTTTTCCATTAACTCCTTGGCAAATACAGACAAGGGCTGAGATGAAAAGAGTTGTGGCTGCTATTAAGCAAATAACATATAGGATGACAAAAATGGCAAAAGCAAGTGTGAGATCCACAGCAAAAATGATCAGTTCTGCCAACATGTCTGTATTTCTCCTCATTTAGAGAAGATGTTAAAAATTCCCAAAGGTACTCAGCACACAGTTATGTCTTTGTAAGATGTGGGCAGGGAAAAAGACATTTCTAAACAAGCTAAAGTGTGTTGTAATTCCTCTGAGTGTCTGCCAGGAGGGCTGTATAATGAAACTTTTGATTTCCCAACTGATAGAAAATAGAGGTTAAAGGTGAAGTATGGCTTGTTACTTCAACATGAATATTCTTATGGAAAGCTAGCCATGGATTTATGTACCAACTCTGCAGCTAATTCTCTTGGGTTGTAATTTTCAAATGTAGCAACACACTGATGTTATACATTTATAAAATAAATACAAGGTTACTATAGAAATTTGATGTTTGTTGAAACATTAAAATACACCAGTCTAGTATGAAAAAAAAGAAAATTTATTTTCAGATGTGCAAAGACTCAGAAGTCATTTCTCTTTCATGTGTTTGAAAAAGAATTGCTAGAGGATATAATCCAATAAAACAAATTCATTGAAAGAGAAATATTTGATATGTAACAAACTAGAATTTAACCCACAGAGTAATGAAATTAAACCCCAAGATCATAGCTCAGCAGCAAAGTTATGTCAGGTAATAACGTCAAATTAGAAATGGAAGTTAGTGGGATACACAGCTAGTTTTTTTTAAAAAGACGGTCACTTTCCTCCATCAAGTGATAGGATTAAAAAGTGTGATGCTCTAAAAACAAAATCGCAGGACATTTTTTAGTTAACAAAGTAAATGAGGGTTATAGGAGAATTCAAGAAAAATATAAAGTTGAATAATGAAACTGGTACTGAAAGAAACAAGCTAAGCTGTAGCATGGTTTTGCATGATGGAATATGAGAAGTGAGAATCTACTTACCCTTAATATTCAAAATCTTCAAACAGGGCTCACTCTGGTGGCACAGAGGGTTAAGGGACAGCTCTATGAAGCTATCTACAGCCACTACAGTGTGTTTGATCCCTAGCCTGGGAGATGACCCACATAGTGTGGCAGCCCTCTCCTGTCCTGCCCGCTGCTCCCCTTACCAGTATGTTTCAGTCAATCTGCCTGTTTTATTCCCCACTCGCTCTGGTATGTCCCCTTACCCACCCCACCCCCCAACCTGTGGCCAGTTCTTATATGCATAAATAAATAAATCTTTAAAAACATCTTCATAACAGTGTAGGTTAAGATTGTGAGACTGTATTTCCAATGGAATTAATACTTTATTTTACAAAGAGTATTTCCAAGAAAATTTGTTATAGTGATAGAACAAAATGTTTAGATTATAAAACTTAATAACTTAAAAGTAATGGTATAGTTGACAAGAGTTTGCAGGCATAGTGGAAGACATGGAAAGAAGGAGGATATTGATTTTCTCATCCTGCATAGCTGGGATTCAAGTGATACTTTCTACTACTTGTTGTAAGAAATAAAGATTAGGTTTAGTTTTCCAAATAACAAATAGTATAACAAAGAGAAAGGGAGAATTAAGTCGACAAATTAAAAGATTTGTAATTTGAATGGGTGGTGAATGTTAAATAAAAACAGACATTCACAAATAATATTTAACATGGCTGAATAACAAAATTAACGTGTAAGAATATTACCCCTTGGGGTCTCCTCGGTGGCTCAAAGGGTTCAAGTGTAGCACTGTGAAGTGATCCACAGCCATTGCAGCACAAGTTCAACCCCACCTCCCTCCCTCCCCCTCCCCCCTACCCCCTCCAGGGAGCTGACCCACGTGGCTGGCAGACCTCTCCTGACCCACCCGCTGCTCCCCTCAACAGTGTATTTCAGTAGATCTGCCTGTTCTGCTCCCCACTCTGTCTGGTGAATCCTCTCACGCCCCCGCCACTGTCTGTAACCCAGTTCTTGCATGAGTAAATAAATAAATCTTTAAAAATATATATTACTTTGACCTATGCAGCTGGAACATTTGAGAATATAACTAGTCAGAATAGGTAGGTTCTGGAGGTGTGAAATTACCATAAATAAAGGATTTAAAATATCTTTCAGATGTTTATATTGACTATATGTGAAATAACATTTAGAATACATGGGACTAAATTAAAAATATCATCATAATAATTTTCACCATTTACTTTTTAAAATGTGACTACAAAAGTGAATAAATGTGGCTCACATTGCACCTTTTTTTTTTTTTTTGGCTGTAAACTTTTGACTGAGTTTATTATTTAGTTTCACTAATTTTGGTAACTGACATGTAGCAAATGCATGGAATGCCCATGTGGCCCTTTTTCTTTCTTTTCCCAGAGCTTTCCTCTATATTTTAAAAATTTAGTTTGGGCCCTCCCTGGTGGTGCAGCGGGTTAAAGCACTGCACTGAGAAGCTGAAGCCACTTCCGCATGAGTTCGATTCCCGCCTGCCCGGGAGGTGACCACATGGCGTGGCAGACCTCTCCTGACCCACCCGCTGCTCCCCTCAGCAGTGTACTTC
>NW_004567123.1:12420830-12433324 GCF_000260355.1 Condylura cristata
TCCGGGGCAGGCAGGAATCGAACTCATGCGGAAGCGGCTTTAGATTCTCAGTGCTGTGCTTTAACCCGCTGCACCACCAGGGAGGGCCATCTGGGTTTTTTTTTATTCCTTTACATTTGTTCCCACATTCCACATAAATATGAAATCATCCAGTATTAATTTTCTCCATGTGATTAAACCTTACTCAGTATAACCTCCTCCACTTCTGTGCAGATTGTCATAGATGTCAATTTTTTATTTTCTTGTAACTGAATAGTATGTCGCTGACCACATCAGAAGACTAGAAACTAAAGACAATTCAGCTATTAGCTATAGATATCTTTTGTGGTTGATACCTAGTTTGAAACCACTGTGATCAAAGAAAATACTCTAAATAATGTCAGTATTCATGAATTTATTGTCTCTTTCTTTGTAACTCAACGAAGGGTCCCTCCTTGAAAATGTTCTGCGTGCACTTATCCTCAGCTTTGGGTTGTGCAGGGTCCTGTAAATGTTAATAAGCCCATTTGATCAAGTTTCTCATTTAAGGCTGTTGTTTCCTCATTTATTTTCTATCTGGTTGGTCTGCCCATTGAAATAAGTGGGGTGTTGAAGTCCTCTACACCTTAAAGCAGTGTGGCTACCAGTGTCTGCTTTAGGTTTATTAAAAGTCTATTTATGTGTTTTGATTTTCCTTCATTGATTGTATATATTTTCATCGGTGTTATGGATTCCTTACTCATTATATAATATCTTCCCTGTCTTTTTTTTACCATTCTTTAAAAAAAAAAAAAAGATTTATTTCTGTTTAGAAGAACTGAGGTGCAGGCGAGAGGTGCTGGGAGGGGATTGAAAGGATTCACTAGAGTCAGAGTGAGGACCAAAAGTGGCAGACACACTGAAATACACAGTTCATGGGACCAGTGGGTAAAACAGGAGAAAGCCGCTGTGCCCTGTGGGTTAACTCCTGGGCCTGGTGGTAGCATTGAGACTTAACCCCACGGTCACCAGGGAGGCCTCTTTTACCTTTCTTAGGTGGAAGTCTATTTTGCCAGATATAAGTATGGCTGTCCTTGCCTTTTTTGGTACCAATTGCTTTTAGATTTACTTTTCACCTTTGACTTTGAACCTGTATGTCTCTTTGGACCTCAGATGGGTTTCTTGGAGACAGCAAAAAAATTGGATTTTCAGACCCAACCAAGCCACCCTGTGCTTTTTTGATCAGCGACTTCTCTCTCTATAGAATGGTAATTAATGATGTATAAGGAATTGCTAATGCTGTTTTTATCTTTTTGGCCTATTATTATTTATATGTTGGTCTCTTCTACATTCTTGGGTTCTTGATTTCATTTACTGAGTCCTTTACTTCCTGGATCTGTTATTTTCTTGTTTTTTGTATCATTGATTAAATTTTCTGAGTTCTCTTGTAACTTGCCTTTTTACTTTCCTCTATCCTTTTTGAATTTCTGTAATATAACAATTTCGAACTCTGTATCTGATAGAGAGTTGAAAGGACTGGACTCACATAGGATTATAGCAAACCTTACCTACTTTACAAACTTAAAACTCAATTGGACTGGTTAATGTGAAGCCCAAAGGGCAAACATTGGGATTGTGATTTTTAAATATCTTTCAGTGTCAAAACTGGAATGATTTAAATGGAAATTGATTTCAAGCTTGAGACTAAAAGGATCAGGGAAATTCCTCTCATCAAACACAGGATCATGGTTCTTATCCTAGAGATTTATATAAAAATCATTAGATTCCAAACTAGTTATAGTAGAGGATAGAGCTTTACTATGTAAGGAGTTTGCTTATAATGCACTTTTATTCATGGAGATATGTTTTTCTTTACGCAAATCAGATTTTTGTTTTGCCCACCAGAAGACAATGTCTGCATCTTGAAATGCTCCCATCTTAAAATACATCTTAAAGCAGCAACAATTGAGACTTCTGTCAATTTAACACTACAGATTCCTGAAGCTAAATCACACATATAATATCTCTTACTTTTTAGATCATCAAATCCTATAAGACTGACTATAAATCTTTCTACTTCTACCCCATAATGACTTGGGCAGAAACAGTGTGGATTAAATGATGCTATGACTTGATTTATGTACATCTGGACTTTCAACCCAATGGCTTCCAAGCACTCTATCAATCTTTATAAAGTCCTGGGAATGTACTTGAAAAGAACTGCAATGCAGTGAGTTAAAAATGAGCCTGGAGTTTTGCCAGTGTTACAAGATAAGAAGCTGTGTGACCTGGCCCAGGCTGTGTCAATGGTGATAGGAGAGAGATTACACCTTGGGCTCTGTTGCCTCCCGAGCTCAAGTATTTGCCCTCTCAAGTCAACTACTACAATCTGGAATGACATTTTTTTAGTATGACAATGCTGAGAAAACTTAAGAGGAATTTTGATGCTTAGACTTCTTTGATATGTCTTTTATGTTGTTAAATTAAGGTTACTAGAGTTTGCTTGCATTTTTTGCCCTCTTAATTTAGCCAGATAGGCACCTCCTTAAGCCTAATCTAATTTTTTTAAAGATTTATTTATTTATATATACAGAACTGGAAACATAGTTCAGAGGTGCAGGGGGTGAGAGAATTTACCAGAGGCCTAGTGGGGAATTCACAACAGGCAGATCTACTGAAATACACTGCTGAGGGGAGCAGTGGGGGTGTCAAGAGAGGTCTGCTGTGTCATGTGTGTCACCTCCCTGGAAGGAAGGGATCGAATTCATGCTGCAGTGGCTGCAGAGAGCTTCATAGTGCTGTGCTTTAACTCACTGCACCACCAGCGGGCCCAAGCATAATATAATTAAGTAAGTCTGATGACTGATAATTATTCCCAACATTAGGTGGTCCTTACTGAAAAAAGGAGTCAAATGGTTCAGTCCCATTGACATTAGGCTGTGTGACTAGCTTTGGCCACTGAAAAGTGATCAGAAAAGTGAGATGCCAGGTCTAAGCCAAAATTGTCAAAATCATTGTATGTTTTTTCCTTCATTCCTTTTTCACAGCCACAGCTGGTGGCTGCTTATTCAACCTCAGTGGGCTCCAGATGGAAAAGCCAAAGCCAGTGCATAATTGAAATGTAAAATGAGCAAGAAAGTCTCTAAGTCACTAAAACTTGGGGTAGAGGATCTTTGTGCCGGTAGCATAATTGAGCCTGTGCTGACTAAATCAATCAGCACCCATTATAGAGCCATAAGACCTAAGCATCAATAAACCAACAAATATGGGCAAGACTTTGGCTAATGAATGGTACCATATTTCTTGAGACTGGGACATCTGCACTCTGGCTTATCCCCTAATGTGTCCTTGGGAAAGTGGTGGACACTGGGCATGTTGCTCTCAGGACTGCTGACTGCCTGTCCTCCAAGTCATCTGGTAATTTTCCTTTTTCTAGGTAGATCTAGAGCCTTAAAAGTCTGGAGCTCTGTCTCTTCCCATTCTTCTCTGATGCCAAAGCTAAGCCAACCATAATAGACATCTCACGTGGGATCTTAATTTGGGGAAATTCTTGGAAAACAGGTCTGCCTCCATTTATAAGAGAACGCTTAGAGATAAATGGTATGAAATGCCAAATAGTATACTGGTAAAATGTGAAGGAAAAAATCGATTGGGGACCAGCTAGACTGGCACAGGCTATGTAGATGACAGTTATATTCAAAGGGGCAGGTAATTTTTGATAAGTCAGGAATTCTCCAGATCTAAATAGAAGGTAGTTTGGGGAAGACCATGAGGCTACAGGACATTAAGTCTTTAGTTCTACATTCACCTCCACCTTTAATTAAACTTATATGAGATTTAGTGCCCATTTTTATAGCTAAAAGTGATGATTCAATGACGGCATGACTCTTTCGGCCTGCTTGGGCTGTGATTCTAGCTAGCCTTCTTACCAGCTGTGTACCCTTGGGAATTGGGAAGCTGCACAACTTTTCTGTATTTCAGTATCTCTTGTTGGGAAAGGAAGACAATCTTAGAATCTACCTAACAGGACTGCTGAAATGATTAATTGTGTCAGTAGTGGTAAAAATGGTGAAATGCCCGGTGTACTTGGTTCATGTAAGCTGGTATTATTAGCCATCTTGCTTAGATCCAAAGGCTACTAAGACTCTCAAGTACCTAAAAAGGACTCTATAATCACTATGAAGCATTATTTTTGTTTTCTCTTATTTTTCACTTTGTTGTATAACAGGATTTATTGTTCTCAAATTGTGACATTCTGGAGAGTAACAGTAATTTAGGGTATTTAATGATTCATCTGGTGAGCCAAGTATCATCTTGTGAGATCACTGTAGTCAGAAACAATTTGTCTCCACAAATCAGTCTTAAAAGGCATGTCAAATGTGATGAAATCTTTACAATTTGGTTCATTATTTGTATCAAATCTTTCATTCCAAGGTCAATTCCTTTCTACACCTGAGCTTCTTTTCAAATCAGCAAGACTGATTTCACAAAACTAAGGTGATGAATTCTATCACAGAAAAAAGAAAAAGTGCATTTTTGTGCAGAAAGCAATGTTTTAAAGAGTTGTTGCCCTTTATTATCTACTCTTGTCTCTCCTCTTCCCTTTAGCATGGCTAACGCTCTTTTGATAGTTATTTTGAACATTTCAAAATGATTTCAAATTTTCTGTTGCTTTACTAAGTTAAAAGATATTTCATTCTAATTTTTTCCCAAAAGATAACTATGGAATAATTCTATGAACAGCTGTAAAAATCAGCTGAAAACCTATCCAATATCCGTATTTAAAAAGAATTCTGTCCCACTTTGTATAAGATGCATTGCTTCCTTCCTATAAAAAACAAAACTGACACTATATAATAGTCTTAAATCACAAGAATATGGAGAGACAGGTCAATAAAAACTTGTAATTACCAACATTAGATTTTTGAAGTCATTAAATAAAATTGAACCAGGCTAAACTTTTCACAGGGTAAAGTTAACTTACGTGTATGAAGTCTTCTGACACTGCTCTAGTGTGCAAATATTTATATTGCTTAACCTTTGTTTTGAAGCTATTCCTACATTTCTACAGACATCATCTATACGCCACTTAAAAGTATTTAACATCTAAGAACTCTGGAGCATTATGAATGGGTTCTATGAGGATTTAAAGCAGAAATGAAGAATACATTTTCTGTCTCATGGGGGAAAAAAAAACCTTCTGTCTCAGTGGGTATTTCTCTCTTCTGCATGTGGGTTAAGATGTCCTTTCAAGCAAGTTGAACAACACCGGCGATGTACTGGATAGATATCTCTCCTTGCCGCCTCCACCCGTGAAATGGCATATTGGCCATAGATATGGCTTGAGACACAAAAATTGTGTCACTCAAATCAACTCAGAGAAATATTGTGAGTGATAACTCAGGCTCAGACCAGAGAGACAGAAATGACACTGATAATGTTTCAAGAATTCAAAGCTTGGGGTATGTTTTTGTTCTGTGTTCTTTGCAAAATTTCCTCCAATATGCCTTCTTCCTTTTGGCTCTTTTTGGCAATTACACATAGCAATAGCGCCACCTATTGACTTACTTTTTCTGTTGATTTGCTGTTAGGAAGTTGATTGAAAAGAGACTAAGTTGGTTTATTACTTCTCTTCCATCATCTTAATCCCGTTTTCTACTGAGTAGCTTCCTGCTGCAGTAGTATTCGGGTTAGTTTAACAGTTCACCACTTTAAAAGGTCAACTTTAAGATGAGATATTTTTTGAATCCTAAACTTTTTCTACCTCTAATTAATACATTGCACAAGTACCACTAATAACAAATTCTGATCAGCTTTCTTGTTACAGTGTGAGTAAATGAGCCTCCTATCTTAAGAGGAGCCTAAAGTTAACTGTTTAATAACACTGGATAGTTAACTGGCTTAATTTATTTTATTTCCTTAACTTCCAGTATTACTTCTACTTGCAGAAATAAACATAATGAACTCCTTGTTTAAAAGAAACTAGAAAGTGTACTTGGTCTATAGATGTAATAGAATCTGGGAAGAACCTTATAAACATGTTACTAATTGAAAGATCCCATGTGGAGAAAACCTGTATATTCTGTTTTATTGTTTACTTTACAAAATTGTGAGATTGACCAGATAGAATATGTCAAGATTCATTTGGGAGTTGGGTATAAAGATCTCCAGACCAAGATTAACTTCTAAGAAATAACTAAAAGGAGTAATAACAGCCTCACTGCAGTTTCCTGATATTTGGATACATTAAGAACAAGAACTCACCCACAATAAGGGATTGAAAATATTTGAAAAACAAGGGAAGGGAAGAAAGAATGAGTATAATATCAAACCACAGTATGACTTTTGGTTCAAAGCAGAAAGGGAGACGGGGATCTAGGTTTACACGATGGACTGAGGAAAAACCCACACTGAAGGGAATGGAGCTGGATGGCAAGGGTGTGGTCTTAGCTAAGCTCTAAACCTAACCCACCCCATGGGAGAGCCCTGGAAGATAAGCCACATCACAATTTTGTGCTCACCTGTAATCAGCCATTGGCTTTAAGCTTGTCTGTGGCTGCGGAGGTGGGAAACATAGCATCCACAGCAAAAACATCTCTGATACACTGAGCTGAGTTCTCTGGAGAAGGAGAAGCTAGAGGCCGTGAGCATTTATTCCATAGTCATAGCAATTGGAGATGGGCACACCGGGACATCTGAGGCAAGGGTGGGTTTGTACAAGTGCTTTCCACAGAGTGACATTTGTCAAATAAGCCTGGGCAAATGTTGAGTAAGATGTTGTTTGTTGGAAGCTCATCACCATGGTTTGTCTTCTTTCTCTTGATGTCTCTCCTGTTAATCTTCCCCTGTGGGGTGTGATAGCTTCACTTTTTTCGCTGCAAAGTTGTCTGAAGTCTTCCCTTATCTTTTAGGCCTTCCTTTTCTTTCCTCTCCTCCCTTCCGCGAGTACTCCTTATTCCTATCTTTTCCTATCTAGTTTATTAGATATACCTTTTCTTTTATACCTAGTTTATTATCAGTGCATTCGATTTAAAGAATAATTTTGAAGTTAGCCATGTAATCTCCTGTGAGCTTATTTGTAATTTAGCCAGGGTAGTTAGGAAGGGAATCCTATAAACCCAGGTTAATTAGATGTCTTTTCTGCTAATAGGTGCCTCACCGTTTCTTCTGAAACTTCAACCTTAGGCTAAGAGGCAAAGTAACATTGAAGAGTGACCCCATGGTCTTGATTCACGTAATTAATCTAGCTCTGGCTGCTTCATCTTAATAATAAATATAAGAAAACTTATATAGGGCCTTCCCTGGTGGTGCAGTGGGTTAATGCACAGCACTATGAAGCTTTCCACAGCCACTGCAGCAAGAATGAAATCCCCTGCCAGGGAGGTGACCCACATGGTGCAGCAGACCTCTCCTGACCTGTCCGCTGCTCCCCTCAGCAGTGTACTTCACTAGATCTGCCTGTTCTGCTCCCCAATCTGTCTCTGGTGAATCCGCTCATCCCCCGCACCTCTGGCCTGTACCCCAGTTCTTGTATGCATAACTAAATAAATTAAAAAAAAAAACTTATATAACCTACTTCATAGTACTTCAACAAATGAAACAGAATACCCAAACAGGATAATTTTGTTAGTAGGAGCTGTTTACCAAAGTTTGTGTGTAAGGAAACCACCATAGAGAGGAGAGTTGGTTGCAGCCAAAGTGATAAAAGGCAGCCAAAATGATGAAAGAAGTGAGTGGTCACTGGAAAAAGAGAAAAGACAGAGTCCTGGACAATAGAGTGGCCTCCCTTTTGCACAACAGTGACTTCTTGTGTAGAGACAAAATCAACCTAAAGTAGGCTTACAGATAGATAATCTCTGTCTCTTCCTTCACTCCAGCTTGTGGGGGTTCCCCAGCTGGCTCCAAACAACCAAAGTCAAGGGACATAAATGTTCCACAACCAACAGAGTGGATCTTGCTCTTGAGGGGCACTTGAAAGTGCAAGGCATATTGGCCAAGCTACCACATGCTCAAAATTCAGTGACGGACATGAAAGCATTTTGTAATTCCTGGCACTATAACCCTATGAGATGTTGATTTTTTGGGTATTGACTTAATATAGTTGTCAGGCCGCTTTTAATTAAGAAAAGATCAGTTAATTGATGAGATTCTGTGGAACTAAAAAGAATTACTATTTGCCTTCATATTTAACAAAGTTAATGCGAATGTCGTTAAGTTAGTCCTTTAATAATGGTCCATAAATTTCAAATTTATTCAGTATCTGTTGATTCTGTGCTTTCAAACATGAGAAAACTACTATACATGCCTTTCCTTGTCTCCAGGATTTCTTGAATTATATTTATTAATCTTAGTTTTCTTATCTGTTTTATAATAATAAAATCTACTAGACCTTAGCATCCCATTTAAGTGGGTTCAGTATTCTCCATCAATCATTTTATTTAATTTTTTCCTGAAGAGGTGGGATCCTATATTTCTGAAAGTTATACAGTGTTGTAAACTAATGGTACCTTACTTTTAAAAAAACTATTTTAAAATGTTCTATTCCAGAGTTCTTTGTTTTTATTCAATTCTGAACTAATTGGACTTCAACTTCAAGAGTGAAGAATTGACGGACATGAAAGATTGTATACGTGAAATGTTTGTTTTGTCCTTACTTAGTATAATTTAAGGGACATTAAATTTATGATTCACATTTTTTTCAGCTTGAAGCAATTGTATTTTGTGGTTTATTTTGTAGCCCCCCTTCCCTTTTTTAACCTTAAAAAACAGGGTTATGGGCCCTCCCTGGTGGCACAGCGGGTTAAAACAGCACTAAGAAACTAAAGCCACTTTTGCATGAGTTTGATCCCTGCCAGCCCTGGAGGTGACGCACATGGTGCAGCAGACTTCTCCTGACCCGCCCGCTGCTCCCCTCAGCAGTGTACTTCAAGGATCTCCTTTCCTGCTTCCCACACTGTCTCTGGTGAATCCTCTCACCGCCCCTGCACCCCTGGCCTGTACCCCAGTTCTGTATGTAGAAATAAATAAATCTTAAAAAAAAAAAAAAAACAGGGTTATAATTTACATGCCATAAAACTCACCATTTTAAAGTGTATAATTGGTATTTCTTTGTCTACAAATGACAATATTTACTCATCACCGCTATCTAATTCCAGAACGTTTTGTTGTCATAAATAGAAACTTTATATGTGTTTGCAGTCATTCCCATTTCTTCCTTCCCTGAGTCCATGAAAACCACTAATCTACTCTGTCTCCATGGACTTGCTTATTCTGAACGTTTCATATAAATGGAGTAATACAATATGTGATGCATTCAGAATGGCTTCCTACATTTGGTGAAGTGCATTCAGGAATCGCCCATATTGTAGCCTGTGCCAATATTTTATTTTTATTGCCAAATAATCCGTGATTGTATGGATATCCCATTTTATTCATCTGGTCATCTTCTGATGATGCATTGTTTGCTTTTTGTGAATAATAATACCATGAACATTCATGTACAAACCTTGGTGTGGATATGTTTTCACTTCTCTTGGGTACACTTTTCTCTTTATAAATGTAACATTTCCCCTGTTTATCATTCCTTTTTTCTGCTGTGCTTCAAGAAGTACAATGCCTTGATTCTTCCATCATTAGTCAGTAAAACCCTTGTCTAAACCCTAGATCTTATCTAAACAGATGTGAAAACCAGTATCCACAAACTTACGTAAATTGTTCAAGGGTCCCACCAGAACTGATAATGAAAGTCTTTTTAGTTCATGAGAAAGCACTTTATTCTCTTTTTTCCCTACATCCCAACTCAGTATCCTTTAGTTAACTAGTAGTGATATAAAATACATCAATATTTAGTGATATAAAACAGTTACTGTTTCTTATGAGTTTTCAAGTGAACCAGGTGATTCTGCTGACCTGAACTGGGGCTTGCTCTTTCATTTTGGTCAACTACTGCTCTTCTAGAAGCTCATTGATGATTAGTGTGTTCTTTGATACATCAGGGATATCAGCTGAGATGATTTGCAGCATCTTCTCATGGTCTCTCATCCTCCAGCAGACTAGCCTGCACTTGTTCTCATGGCAAAGGCAGGTTTGCAAAAAACAGAAAAAACTAGTTCTCTTGGGGCACAGACCTGGCATGCCATCATCTCTTCTGTACTATATCGATCAAAAGAAATCACAGCTCAGGCCCAGATTGAATGAGAAAAGAATTAGATTCCAACTTCAATGGCAGAAGCTAAAAGTTCACATAGCAGAGCATGTAACTACAGGGAGGGATGAAAAACTGGGGCCATCTTGTAATCAATTTATTGCCTGTTCTTATACTTAGCATTATCTTGCAATATAAAAGTTGACAATGAACTGATAGTTAAAAAGTCCAGAGAAATATAAAATTAACACTGGGTATGGTGTTCCTATTGATGTAAAATACCTATTAGGGTTTTTTATGAGTGTTTTCTTCTTAAGAGACTAATACGTGTGCTGTTTTCAAGTCTATCCTAATTCTGCCCGCTGCCGTTGTTTTAAAAGTGACTCTTTTATGGCACGGCCATTCTACCTTTCCAAGTTTCCCCACACATTAAATACCAGATCCAGTAATATCTAGAGTATATAATATACTCATATAATAAATTTATTTTTTGTCCACTGCATCCTGCCTCATGAAGTGCAAGTGACTTGAGGTTACCTATTGCAACCTTATATCACTTAGTCAAGTGCTTAGTAATAGAAGCAACTTAATACATATTTGTGGAATGAATAAACTGATGATGGAGTCCTGTCTTCCTCAGCATTTGTGGTTTTCTTCTGTGATTCATTTTATGAATTTTCTCTATCACTTGATCATACTTTTATCTTTGCAAAATATTAGGCAATATGTGTTTGTCTATGTATTTGTATACACACATATTTGTATGTGTGTATATATGTGTGTATAATATACATGTATATGGTTACATATGTATACATACATTTTTGTGTCTTATTGTCATCATGGTTTATTTCACTGCTGTTTATTTTAATTAATTATCCAGTAATAAATAACACTCTTTTCTAATTCTAATTCTTAAATTTACATTCTTTAATTCTTTATAAGAAGAATGTACAGTGACTTTTTAAAAAATAAGTGAACAAAATAGGCTATTATAAGTAAATATAAAAGAATGAAGAAACATTTTGTGATTGCATTGTTCTAGAGACCTGATTTAATACAGTTGCCTTAGTATTCATGGTAAATAAAACAAGAGAGCTCATTTTTAAAGAACCTTATGTAGAAGTTTATATGACTTCTTACATAAGGAACATCACATATCGTAATAGATGTCATCTATAAAAATAGTTTTGTAATATAAGCAGAAACATGCTGTGTGCGGCCATTTGTCATACTGACCTCCAATTAAACCTAATGTATAAGCCACAGCTTAATAAAGGCTTTTCCATGGAGAGCTAAGCTAAAGTAGTCCAGGGGGACTTGTGTGGTATATACCCATTCAACATCATAGAGTTGCAAGATCCTTGGCTAACAAGGAATTGTCAAGTTCCTGGAAAATTTACCATGTGTCTACAGTCTTACTTGCTATTGGAATGTTTCCAGTTCAACAGATTCTAAAGCATGTCAAAAACATATTATTTTCATCACTAAATAAAGTGTGGAATACAGCAAAGTTCAAATACAGATCACAAGGAGAAAAGCTGACACATTTTTCATGAAATGAATGCCACAACTCGTGAGAGTCATTTAACCTGCTGTATCTTTTCATGTGTCTAGATCATGTATTCCTTATGAATAAAATCTGTTCTTGTGTTTCAATGTCTTCAAATTTCCCAGAGTTTAATAATGCAATCAATGAATCCACATTGAATGAACAAATAAATGAAGACATTGGGAGGTAGCGTTTTGCTAAAAAGGAACCACTGTTGATGACAGAGATCTATAGCACTAGGAAAGTGGATGTGTTATTTTTCTTACTTCCCAGTCATTCCCAACCTTTACTGCTTTGCTGTCTAACCCAGAAAGTTCATCACAATAGGTTGTGTTAAGGTGTTTCCCTTGTCCTTTTGGATTTGTTCTTTTTGGAAGCTCTGTCAGAGATCGCAGCAAGAAAAGAACTCAGAATATCTTTTCCTTACTCTTGTTTGCTTTTATTTTCCAGCTTTAAAAATGGTTGAGTGTAGCAAATGATGACGCCCATCTTGCTTCCCATCCCCGAAGGCTCCAGGTCTCCCTGAGCTCTGCTACATCACCACATGCCGCCCATTCTAACAGAACTACAGTTGATTCCAACTTCGCGATGTTGCTAATCTCTGCATGCCTCCTCCTTCTTCACTGCTTCCTTTAATGCTGCCATTAACTCTGCAAATACTGTCTTCATTAGCTGTCTTCCCATTGAATCACCTGAAAAGAGTGTTGTTCCTGCCAGGAGTCTAACTAAAGCAGGAGGAGATTTATATTATAGTGGAAAAGAAATGTTTAATAGATCAGTTGTAAGTTAAAGGAGAGAATGATGACATTAGATATTGCTTAAGATCATAAAACTTATTTA
>NW_004567123.1:12433784-12434613 GCF_000260355.1 Condylura cristata
AAGAAGAAGAAGAAGAAAAAGAAGCACATGTGTAAATTAACAAACAGACATTGATGGCAAAGGAGGAGTCTGTCTTTTTTCACCAGCCAGAATGTACCTACTTTCCCCTCCCTTCCAAGAGCTGCCCCTATGAGGACTGTCAATACCTCTCTTGGAGGAACTATGAAGATAAACTTGATTTTTTCAGAGTAATTCAATTAACATTTCAAATTAATTGAAAGCAAGAGAGGAGAAAGATTTTAACCTGAAGCTACAGTCTCTGATAGATTTAGGTCCAGAATCTTCTGTTATCTCTCCTCATTGACCATTCCTTTCTTTCCAAGATTCTAGTTAGGGTTGAGTGAGCATTCCCAACACTGTTCTTGATTCAGATAAGGCAATCAATAATTTTGTTTTTCTCCTTTGTTGTAAGGGACCATTGCTGTGTACTGAGTTCACTTTCTGGGATCCAGCCTCTGCTTTGCTGTCTGTGAGCTTTTGAGCAAGCTACTTCACCTCTCAGGATTTTAGTTCATTGGAAAAGTGAGAGAGCCTAGAGCCAGCATAGGAGGAGATATAGAAGCCACCAGTCTTCCCTTCTGGAAAATGCAGTAGTACTAGGATTGAAGCTGGAATAAGGCTACAAGCCTGATATTTAAATGTCATACAAAAACACTTAATATTAAAAAAAAATTAAACTTGTGTACCTTACCATTTCAGAGTTTGTAGCTATTTTTGTCCTCCATCTTTCTATAAAGTAGCATAATCACTATTGTGTATCAGCTGCAATTCCCTTGGCTTCCCCCCAGCGGTTTTCTAAAAAGGAACCACTGTTGATGACAGAGATCTA
>NW_004567123.1:12434713-12436543 GCF_000260355.1 Condylura cristata
CCCCCCCCCCCCCCATTTAGGAGAAGTGCTATGTTTTCTTGATGGAATACATACAGTGGCAGAGACATTGGTAGATTTAATTTCATGTTATATCAGGTATTATTCCATTAGCGATCAAATTCTTACAAACCCTCAACCCAAATTTATTCTTTTTCTTATTTACACCTTTGTTGGCAATATCTTGATGGTTCAACTTCCTTGTGAAGATGAGTAATTGAAAAATGCACATTTGTTTTCTCTCCCTTGAAACCCTATTACATAATAGTAAAGCAATTTTTAAAAAGTAAGACCTATTAGTACGAAGGACAGGAGACATGAGCCACACCAGAAGGTATTAGAACTGGAAAATGGATGGGTGAGAGGAACCTGATTCAGCAAACAAAAGAAAGCTAGATTTTAAGCCTGAAGCAGGGAAAAGATGAGACACAATCCAATTAACACCCCACTTACTTTCAATTGAATGAGAAATTGGCTTTACTGGGTACTCTTGGAAATGGGAGAAGAAAGAACCAAGACAGGGGTTGATTGGAAGTATTTCCTAAAATCCTAATGTACACTCAATGTGTCTGGGCAGGTGTCTTTTTGGATCCCTGTAAAATACATAAAGGTGAGTTATGGGAGAGGGTGGTTGAGAGTTCTAGGAAATGGAGAGCTCTAAGCACCGCTGAGTGTCGGTACATATCCCAGGGTGAACTGTGAGGTTCTGGTCTGTGCCTGGCATTTGCAGAACCCAGCGTGCGGATTCCCTGGGGCCATGGCTCTGGGCTTGCCCTCTCCTCTCTGCCTACCCTGCTTCCTTCCATCACCATCAGGACCCTCAGTGAACACACGTAAAGACCCAGCTGTACGGCACAAATCTAGTAAGTCCCCACAAATGCTACCTTCCTCCCTTGCCTTAGTTTCAGGAATGTTGTCACTGGCGGGTGGAATTATTTACTCACTAGAGGTGGGTGGAATGATTAAGGGAGAGGCTCATATAATAACTAGAAACAGGCTTGGGGTCATTTGGACAGAAATTTTGAAGCACAGTGTATAATGAGGCACACACAGGATCCCTTGATCTCGGGGAAGGACATTTCAAAGAAGGGACAGAACAGCTCCTTTAACAAGTGTTGCCCAGGTTGATGTGATAAACTGTCCCTTACTGATTTTTACCACTGAAAGTCCTACTTCCCAGAATACTACTCACTCCGGGGCCAACTGTTCTTGCTGGTCACCATTCATTAAATATTGCATTTGCATACTTAACTCTGAGACTCTCAGCCCTCTTTCCCATTTGGTTCCAAGTGCTGACAGCAAGGTGTCTTTCAGACAAGAAACTAGAAGTTTCCTTTGAGAAAACTGAACTGCCATAAAAAAAGAAGTAAAGATTCTGGCTATGAGCCCCCTTAGATATTTTTCAGGATACCCAGATTTGATGAAATCCACCCACAAACTTGTAGCATCTAATCAGGCATATATATAAGCAAACAGTCAAAAGTGACCGAAATATTGAGGAAATCCTTAATTAGTAAAAATTAAGGAGGAAACCCTTAAATGGATAGAATGAAAATTAAGACCTTGAGAAACAGGGAGAAATCAATGTAAGGAATTTGAAACACTGTGGGTGTTTAAAACAATAGAACAAAAATAGTTGTAAAGGATTGAAACCCTTGCCTGTTAGAAGAGGCCAATGAATGCAGAGACATCATAGAATGTTATTTTTCATAACAAACATTAGAAAACTATTTTACATTTGAAGCTATATAAATAAATAGTCCCCTCAAAAAATCACATATTCGGGAATTTTAACTTATAACCTAACTAACCTAACTTCCTTTTTTTTTTTTT
>NW_004567123.1:12436798-12438528 GCF_000260355.1 Condylura cristata
CTAACTTCCTTTTTATTTCACGTTTTATTTCTATTTAAAGGTTTTTCTATACCTCTTTAAATATTTTTATTGAAATGAATTCAGTGGTATTCACTAAAATAACCAGCAGAAGAACATAGTGCTATTCTTTTTAATTTTCAGTTTAGTTTATTACATTAAAAGGAATCCAATAGTATGGTTTCAGCTTTTCATTAGAGAAAGTACAATATTTTTTAATGAAGTGTGACATTTACTTTAATTAGATTTGTGTTCATGAGCAGAAAGAAGTGAAATTTTTACTTATTTAAAGTTATAGGATAATTAAATCTTCTAATGGATAGATTATCCTGATTTTCTAAGTGGATAGAATGATGGCACGAGAAATCTTAAATTCTTGAGCTTTCCCATATGCATTCTCTATGTGTAGGGCCCCTGGAAAAAAAAAACAAAAACAAAAACAAAACAAAACAGGGTGTTCTCAGAGTTTCTTGGGCTGATCTTCACCATGACCTTCCAGCACAGGTGGCCTCGTAGATGACATGAAGCCTTGAGATGCAGTCTGCATGTGCAGAAAGCAGTAAATAACATACATAACCTTGATGTATAGTTTGCTTGTGGAAAACATAATAGGCTTTTACTTGACTCTATGCCATTTTTGGCTATAAATCATACAAGAGGTAATATGGCTCCTGGGTGGGGCTACCCACTGATGGGCTGACGGACACTCTGCCACCAGGACCCAGGGTGCTGGTCCAGGAGTGCTGAGGCTGCTGCTGTGGCTGCCAAGACTGTGGGGCCCGAGGCTGTCCATGGGGGCTGCACAGGGCCACAGATGCTTTAAATGCTGCTGCTGCCTGTATCTAATTTCCTGCTGGTGTAATAAAGACATCTTGTTCCCCTGCCAGAGCTTCCTGACCTGTTCGCTCATCTGCCACCATCATGAACCTGGGCAAACTTGGAGCTGTTGGCCCACACTGTGTAGTGAGACTTTGTAGCAAATCCCATTGACAGGAGGAGTCTTACTGCCTTATTCTGGAATTTAGACAGATCTTAAGATTTTCTGGGTCAGTGGAATGTTCTGGAAGTGTGCTGGTTCTGACAGAGTCACAGAAACATCCCACTTTCTTCTGGACCCTTACCACTAACAGAAAAAGAATAAGTAGATTATTTGGTCAGAAAATAGGCGACAACAGGATGAGAACTCCGTGGTCGTAGCCAAGGTCGTGTAAAGCATACTACAGTCAGGTATGTGAAGAGGTCTGACTTAGGCTGGCAAAGTCATCAACCCAATCAGCTGTTGCCTGCAGACCTAGGAGTGAAACCAACTGGGACTAGAACTAGGGAGACCACATGAGTAGTAAAAACTATGTTTTATTTGCTCCAGACATTTGGAGGTTAGTTGTTACATAGTATTAGCTAATCAATAGAGTTATCAGTTTATTCCAAAATGAATATTCAATTATCAAAGAATTAGAACGTAATCTAAAAAAAAAAAAGCATCATTAACAAGAAATGTTAGGAAAAATAAATCCAACAGGAAAACAACTGTTCCGCTGAGGACCACCTGTGAGTACATACACATATTGGGAACAGCAGAGAGAGAGCTGACTTGTCCTGCATAGAAGAAAGATACTGTTTCAGAGTTGGAAAGAGGTTACCAAGGTCCAAGACTGACTTCTATAAGGGCAGCAGTTGACAAATGCCAGAATGGTGAGAGTCTGAGCTGGAGTTCCATGAAAAAGCAGGGATGT
>NW_004567123.1:12440083-12453900 GCF_000260355.1 Condylura cristata
TAAAAAGGAGTGACTTGCTGAAATATGTAGCTACATAGGTAAATCTCAAATGCATTGGAAGGCTCCTGTGTGATTTCATTTATATGGCACTTTTGTGAAGACAAAATTATGGGACTGAGAATAGGACCATGGTTGCCAGGGGTAGGTGTTTAGAGGATGTCTACAAAAGGGCATAAGGGAAGTTTTTGAGTTGAATATTGATCATGATAGTGGCTACATGGGTTCCAAAATTATTAGTGATAAATGAATAATTGAGCTTAAAAACCTTTGAAGTCTATAAATATTAATTGATAAAGCAAGAAGGTATTTCCAGATCAAGCTTGAAGAATTGTAAGAGTTTGGATTTGATTGAAGTTGACTCTAAATGAATAGTGGGAATTAGATAACTAGGAAGACTTAAGTAAGCAGAAATTCAGCATTTTATCTGGAGAGAGGAAGGCAATCAATGGAGCTAAAAAAGAGGCTTGTCACCAAGCTGCTTATTACTGAGGGGCTCCAGTGTCAGAGGCAGACACTGGGCACTCTTTGCCCAGTCTTTTATGTCTGAAATAATCTTCCAGAATGGTCTACATGACATGGAAGACGCCAAATTCATTGTCTCCCCCCCCCATGTCTGTGTGATTCAAGACTAAAATTCTCTTGGAGAATTCAATTTGTGAAGATTAATTGGGAAACTTGTTTCAAAGTCAGAATTCTAAGATCTAAAACTTGACTGTTAGGAATTAAGACTTGTTTTTTACTTTGAAATTTCCCTCAAAATAACAAAAGGATAAAAGCAAGAGATAAGGAATTAAGAAATGAAATCATAAGACGGTTCAAATTTTCTTTGCTGAGATAACAATCAGATGCAAAGGAGGAAAATACATTTTGGTTAACATTTATTTCTAGAGAATTAGTTATTTATATTGAATTCCTAGAGATAGAATGAAATCATATTTAAGAAGAATGTGATGCTTTAATTTTAAACTCTACTTCACTCATGTTGTGATTATTGTCTCTTCTTGACTTTTTTTTTTTATTTCCATCTAGTTTAGAGAGGCTTTTACATTTGGATGGTGTATTATCCAGTTTATTTTAAATTCAGAATGGTTTGGACAGCTCTTCTAATCAGTTTCAGAGTAAAGATTTGGCAAAACTGAGTTGGGATAGCTCCTTGAAAATATATTCTCACTTTTGGCTTGCTCCCCATGTACTTTTCTGAGCAGGATATTTGTAGATAATAATAGGTAACATCTGGGCTTGGTAACTCAAAGGCATGGGTGACCCCAAAGTTGCAAGATAGGAGTTTTATTCTCAGGGCCAAAATAAACCAGGGTGAACTGCATGGAAATCAGGCAACTTATATAAAGCACAAGAAGTACAGCCTCATTAGCTATTTTTTATTATTAATTTTAAATGTCTAGCACAGTTTCAGTTCGTGTTTACTTTCTTAGGTCAAGGAGAAGCCAAAATAATTGCAAATTTCACTGGGATGGGTGCTTTAGCTTTTTTTGGGTAAAGTTCTGAGCAAGGTTTTATTAGATTGGAATTTAGCAGCAGCATTCATTAGCACAAGCGTCTATTGCCAACTGGAAGAAATGCTATAATGTGCAAATGTGCAAAGATTGGGTGTGTGTGGGCAGGACCTAGGAATAGTAACAAGGTTAATTAATGTAGCATGGGAGTTTTGAAGACTATCCGACAGACAAATCTCAGAAGATTTCATAGGCAAATTTTTTGGCCTCCAGGGAAATCTGTGATGATAAGCCTGGAAATGATTGTTGACAGCATGTGGAATGAGGGTTTTTAAAAACAGTATAACAGTTTGAATAACTGTTGACAGCATTTTCCTTGGTGGTGCATGCATTTCTTTTTTCTTTCTTTTTTTTTTTTAAGTGTAAAGAGCATGAAACTTACAAAACGTTCAAACAATATATACATTCAAGTTAAAAACCAAAGTCTACCTCTCCTCAACCCCATTTTCCTACAGTAATCCTCATAAAATGGGGTATATTCTTCCAGGATCTTACAAATACACAACGCTGTAGTCAGCAATGCAGGGTGTTATAGTGAGTTTTTATAGACAAATGGATACAGATAAATTACTATTTTTTTCAATAATGTGATCTCTCTCACTGTAGTTAAGCAACTTACTTTCACATACACTAATTTTTATAGTCCTTTCCCATGTCAGTTCTTGTGATTATAGTTCTCAAAAAAAAAATCCATATCAAGTTTCATAACATGATTGCATAAATTAAATATTTTCTTTCTGATTAACACTTAGGTTATTTATTTACTTGATATCACACCATAATGCAATGAACTCTTGATACATGCCTCCTTGTGCAAGTTTAGGTACTCCTGAAAGACAGGTTATTATTGGTCAGAGAATTATAAATATAGATTGAAAACAACAAGCTCATATTCAAAAAGGGGTCAATAAGTTGACCTAGGTCAATCTACCAATGAATGTTTCTTCTTCCTGACAATATTAGATACTGTATTTTATTTCAATCTATCTGATTTTGTTATATGTAAATTTATTTCCTGTTTGCTAGTGAGGAGGAATATTCTTTTATTTATGCATACAGAACTGGGGTACAATCCAGAGATTTAGGGGTGGCAAGAGAATTCACCAGAGACAGAGTGGGGAGCAGAACAGGTAGATTGACAAAGTATCCCACTGAGGGGAGCAGCAGGCGAGACAGGAGAGATCTGCTGTGCCATGTGGGTCACCTCTGGGTGGGGATTGAACTTGCACTGAAGCAGCCCTGGCTTGGCTTAGCTTCGTAGTGCTGCGCTCCAACCTGCTGGCCATTAGGGAGGGCTGGAATATTCTTTTATAGTACATAAATTGTTCATATGCTTTTCTCTTTGAATTATTCTGCTAATCAGTTTATCTCCTTATTGACTCAGAGATTCTTTGCATGTTAGGAATTGTAGTGGTTACTGTGAATGGACTCACTTTCATTAACCTCATTTCCAGCAGCAAAAATGGGAAGGTAAAAATGAGATTTTCCATATGTTTCTAAAACTTAGCTACATAATTTTGGAGCCATCAATCAGGTGCATTACAGATTCTTTTTTTTTTTTTTTTTTCAGAAGAGCCAGAAATGTCAGGCTCCAGGGCATCTATTTTGCAGATGTGAATTGAGATGGAAATGGTAAAATTTTGGAATCAATGGCTGTCATGTCCACACTAATCTGTAAGCAGCTTTTCGGTTCCTCTACTTCCTTTATTAATGAAGGCCATCCTTCCAATGTAGACAGATGTGGCATGAATTTCCATCGGCTGTAACAACTGATTTTGGGTTTCTTAGTTTCCTGTGAGAGTCAGAGTTAACATTCCAGATCATACCGGGAGTAGAGTAATTCTGAACTGGAAATAATTTCCTTTCTTCAAGTCTCTGTGTGGATTTTGTTTATAACCTATTCCCTGTATTAGATTCCTTTCTGCCTAAAGCAACTTGTATGAAGTTTGTTGTCTGCCTCTGAAACCTGAACATTATAGAAATAATATCTGTTTCTAAATATTCTATGTCATTCATCTTTTCTTCTAGTTTGTTACTCAGAAGTTTACATTCATATTTTATGGAAGTTAAAAATAAATTCTTAAAGTCAAATCTAGTCATCTTTACCTATAAGAATTTTGTCTTGCATAAAAAGAACTTCCTAACCCTAAACATATTTTCTTATATTTCCTTGTATTTTATTTCTTTATTCTACCTAAATGTCATTTTTGATGGTTTGTGTAGGTAACTAATTTTATTTCCCAAAGTGTGTGGATAAGTGTTCCAGCAGTAATTTATTCAATATTCTAACGTCCCCCACTGATTCAAAATGCCACTTCTAACAAATAATTTCTCATCTACCATGAGTCTATTTTTAAATTATTTTTTCTATTCCTATTCAACTACCACACTGTCTAATTATAGTTTTAATATATATTTTAATTTAGTTGTGTTAAATAATAGCTGTAAGTTTATTAGTTAAGTAACTAGACTTCTAAGGAGCAGAAATTCTACTTCTGCTTAAGCTCATATAGCTTAAGTGAATGATAGCTCTTTGAGGCCACCTTCATGCTTGTGTTCAAGGTGACTACAGTGATATCTCACATATTATACATATTTTTGAGTGAACACATCAAACATTCCATCTCTTTGCATGAATTGCACAAAAGTTATAAAACTAACATTGTGATGATTAGCGACTATTATTGTAAATATTATTTTTATTTTATTCCAAGTGATTGTTCAAATACATCTAGTTTACCTGATCTTTGTGACCCAACCTCCCTAGTGGTTAAACAGAAGAGGTTAGAAAAAAATTTGATGAGTATCTTTAATTGTTAACCCCTAAAAGCCAGTAATAGGACAATACAGATGAAGAATCTAACAAGGAAAATAAAAATACATAAAACTGTTGGGTTCATCAACATTCAGAATATTTTTTTATTAGAAAACATTTGGAAGATAATTTAATAGTAGAAATGACTATGAGAAGGAATTAAAAAGTTTAAAAAAGAATCATATGGTAAGACTTAAGTGATTTTTTTTCTTTATCTAACCTTGTTTACAAGGAAGTCTAAGGAATCATTTTGCTTATGGAAAGTAATAGGGAAAAAAGGAGAAAATCTTTTACTTTCATTGTAAAGGTAACAGAACTATGCATATTTTGCTTTTTTTTAAAGATTTATTTATTTATGCATACAGAACTGGGGTATAGGCCAGAGGTGCAGGGGCAGTGAGAGGATTTACCAGAGACAGAGTGGGGAGCAGAACAGGCAAATCGTGGAAGTGCACTGCTGAGGGGAGCAGCGGGTGGGTCAAGGGAAGTCTGCCTCACCATGTGGGTCACCTCCAGGGCAGGCAGGGATTGAACTCGTGCAAAAGTGGTTTTTAGCTTCTTAGTGCTGTGCTTTAACCCGCTGCACCACCAGGGAGGTCCCCTTATTTTTTATTAATGTTAGTTTAACAGTGTGCACACAAACCCCAATTTTTAGCCTATTCAGGAATGTTGTTTACAAAAAATTAGAATAATGGACACTAGCATCATAGCCTGAGAAAATGAAGGTTGAGGCAAAACTTACATATAATGCTTTGCAATAAGGTGCAAAATTGTCTCCGAGTCTCTGTTCCCTTCTATCTATCTACATCTGCAACCATACCTTCCCTCGTCAAGGATAGAGTCAGTTTCCTCACCCTTCATGTCTCATCTAGCTTTGTAACGGGTTTTGTCCAGTGGAATGTGATGAGAGTGATGTTTTAAGCAGAGACATTAAGAGGTTGTACAAGCTTGCAATTTCTTTCTAGGACCCTACTCAGCTCCCATGAGTACAGAACAGGTGAACCTGCTGCAGGATGAGGTATATGTGGAATAATAATGTAAGGAACAGCCAACACTTGGCCAAGCTAGCCCAGATGAGACCAGAAAGAACTGCCCAAATGAACACAGACCAGATAGTCATTCTGTAAAATTATGATTTAAGTAAATACTTTCCATTTTAAACCACTAAGCTGGGGGTAGGGGTAGCTTTTGTTACATAGCAAAAGATAGCCTTTTATTTGGAAATGCAAGGGCAGTGAGTGTGAGGGAAGAGGGAGGGCCAAGAAAGATGAGAAAGAAAATACATCGAAACAGATTTCAGAGCCAGCCAGTTTCCAAAAACTGGTAGCTTGGTCATAACAGATGGCTTCTGGAGGGACCTTATGGAGACAGCATATCTTAGAACAGTGTGAAAGGGAGTGAGGGGGAGAAAAAAATTATCTGCCAGCCATTTTCATCTCCTGTCTCTCTTTGGTCCAAGTTTGCTCCTTTGGGCATTAATACCCATGAGCTTCTGGCCTGTGCTGCACTGTCCTTCTGCTGGGCTGCCCCAGGGAAGCATGAATTCATGAAAATAACCATGACAGCAGTATGCTGGGTGGGCCTGGCATGCTGGTGACAAAAACAGCCTCATTTCTCTTAGCCTTCTATGCACTGACTTTGCAATGTGATTTGCGGTTCCTCCCATTAGGTGAAGGACCTGTGTCTCGATGCCTTAACTCTGGGCTGACATTTTAATTTGCTGTGCCCTATAATATATGACAGAAATAATGTGGGGCCACTTCCAAGTTTAGAATGTAAAAGACCTTGTTTGCTTCTCTCTCCTCAGCCCCTGTCACTCTATGGGGACACATTGGGGCTAGTCTGATGATTGATGACCCAATCATTCCCATGTTGGGCCAGCCCACAGCCAGCTAACTGCAAGAGTCAGAGCAGAATCAGGTTAATCTACTGCTGGCTCGATGTGTGTAGGGCACACCCCACTAAGCTGACAGGATATTGTTGGCCCTTGAATCACAAGCTAAATACATAACTGTTGTTCTGAACCACTAAGCTTGGCGGTAATTTTCATGCAGCAATAACTTATTTTATACAGCAATAAGTGATTGAGTAAGTGTCTAAGTGAGTGGATTAGACAGAATCAAAACTTGAAAACATGTTCATATTTTTTAAACTCCTGATACGCTGAGCTTGCAAAGATAAAGTTGCTTTGTATCTTTGAACTGGATGGTGTTGTTGCAAATTAGTTTTTTAATTAGTCAAGTTTTATGATGATGAGTATTTTATAAAAAAGTTTCTTTTAAAAGTAATATATGACAGTGGCAAGCAGCTGTAGTTGTTTTTGCACTACAAATTATTAATTAGCTTTGCTTTTGTTTTCATAATTATTAGTTAATGTACTGTGCAGTGAGACGGGTTATTTTTTTATAACAATAAAAACTTACGGAAATGTTAACTGCGACTTGTCATCCAAAGCAATGGACATATGTTACTTTTTTTTTAACTTTTAAAATATATTCATTACATCATCCTTCATTTTTGTACAATGCATGATTTCCCTGTGAAATTCTCAACACCAATTCATCTGTGTTACTTGTTTTATAAGTAGAAAAGTATTATTTTCCATCTCCAGGGGGAAATTGTTATTTAAATTCATTCTTAGGGGTTTTTTTAATTTTTAAAATTTTTTAAGCTATAACACAGGTCTGATGGTAGCATAATTAGTAATTTTAAACCTATTGCTGTAGTGTTTTCAGAAAATGGCTGACGGTTTCATTTGCTTTTGTTATGAGTAATGAGATTAGTGATTCTGATCCTGGGCTGGGGGACAAATATAAAGACCAGTTACTTCAAGACTCAATTGGGGGTACCTTTGTTTTCCAAAAGCATCTCAATATCTTGATTTAAAAAACGAAAACAAAATCTGGACTTATGATTCAATGATAAACAATTTAGCAATTAACCACTGTCCTGCTAACAAGATTATCAGCTTTTAAGGCAGCTGGACTGTGTGAAAATAATCCACACAAAAGAAAAGAACTTAATTCACATAGTTGGTCTTTAAAAGCATTTCCTTTTGCATGAAAAGATTGATATTGCTTAAACAGTAAATATGTATAATGAGAAAAAATCTACCTTTCTGAACTTTAGGGATGAAAATGACTTTGATTAAGCTCTTGCAACTGCTATAAATTTCTTAATGTTAACATGTAATGAAACCAGTAGGTTTATAGGAATAGTCTTTGTATTATTTGCAAAAGAAGAATTAAACATGAATGTTGACAGCACATACCTATTAAATTGGTCTTTAAGAGTGTTCACTTTAAGGTAGATTGTTCAACAAACATGTCTTGGCTACCTACTGCATTCTACCCTAATGTTCACCACAAGTCAGTGATAAAAATCAATGAGTCATGGTTAAGTATATCTGTAAATTTATTCCAGCTTATTAATCTTTTTACATATTTTCTTTGCCCAACTACTTAGACCTTTTCTAAGTAGGCTATGCCTTTAAAAAACAAATCTTTGCTAACTGAGATAGAAAATGGCACAAAATGTTGTAAAAATAAACTATTATATTATTTTTAAAAAATATTTGCTCAGTTTTCCAAGAATTATGTACATGCACACAGTGTGTGCATGTATGTAAAGGAAGAACAATCTTTTGGGGGCATAACATAGCATGAAGAGAGATTGCTGGGGAAGAAGAGAAGGAAACAGATTTTTGCAAATTGGATGAAATCAAAGTAAATTATTTCGCTCTCTTTCACAAAATAAGATTTCTCTCTCTCTTACAAAATGGAGAAACCAATAAAGGCAAAATTCTAATTTCAATACCAGGAAAGTAAGACCATCAGGTACAATTTTCTAAAGCTAACTGTGGCCTCAAGACAAATCTCTGTAGGTTCAGTTTCTCAAGAACGTGTATGTTCTTGGTTTCTCCAAGAACATGTATGTAATTCATTGAATTCTTAATCATTCTTAATCACGAACTCCCTGGCCTGGCTGACCCTTCCCAGGAAGGGACATTCCCTGGGAAAGCCTACCCGTTCATTGGTTCCCTGCTCGCTCATTGGATGGGCAACCAGGTTTTATGGGAAGAATAAATAAATAATAATAATAAATAATAAATAATAAATAAATAATCCTCATTCAGGTGAGGATGCAAGTGCCAGCAGAGGAGATAAGAGGCGCCAAAGGATCTCCCAATCCTTTTTCTTTCCTGTCTCTTCTCATTCTAAACGTGGCCTCCGTTAATGGTCTCCTCACTGTCCATGCTTCCCAATCTTCTGTACACTGTAAACTTCCAAACAGTGGGTTCAGATTTTTTTCTTGTGGGATGGATCTTTATATTCATTCACTTACTAGACACGAACTTCTGGCAGAGCTTACAGCATCCATAAATCCCCAAATATGTTATTTGGCTTTTTCTCTAGTCCTAATTGTGTATCTTTGTCCTTTCTCATCGTCTTCCCTCCCCCCATATGAGACTGGAATTGTCACTTCTTTGGTCTTCTGGGCCAGAAATCTGGCAGCCACCTTGGGGCCCTCCTTGGCCATCACTTCTCATAGCTAATCAAGTATTAAGAACTGTCAATTCTAATTCCTTAAATGTTCTTCATCCACCATTGCTGCTTTTTTTTTTTTTTTTTTAGTTTGGGTGATTATCATCTCTCACCTTGATTATATTATATTAAATTATTCTCCTAACTTAACCTCCTCTTCCATCAATTTAACCTTCTTCCAGTCTGTGCCCTCTAGAGCAGGAAAAATGATTCTTCAGTTGTAGATATGGTAACTTTAACATTTTTTAACAATGTTTGATTGCACAATCATTTAAAAACTCTGCATTGTCAGTTAGCCCAAAGTTTATTCTATTGCAATTTGTGAAAAAGAGTAAATGATAAGAATCAATCATTTCTTAAATATCTGGAAGATAACATTTATAAACCAGCTAGCCACAGGCCTTTTTAACAGTTTAATTTCTTGAATTCTTACTACTCCATTTATTTATTTTAAAGATTTATGCATACAGAACTGGGTACAAGCCAGAAGTGCAGGGGCAGTTAGAGGATTCACCAGAGACAGGTGGGGAGCAGAACAGGCAGATCTAAGAGGTACATTGCTGAGGGAAGCAGTGGGTGAGAGAGGAGAGGTCTGCTGCGCCATGTGCATCTTCTCTGGGGCAGGGGGTCAACTTACACTGAAGCTGTGGCTAGCTTGCAGTGCTGTGTCTTAACCCATAGTGCCATCAGGGAGGGCCCACCGGTTCATTTATTTTCTAAAGATTTTTTTATTTATACATACAGAACTGGAGTACAGACCAGAGGTGTGGGGTGGTAGTGAGAGGATTCACCAAAGATGGAGTGGAGAACAGAACAGGCAGATTGACTGAAATATACTGCTGAAGGAAGCAGAAGTTGGATCAAGAGAGATCTTCTGCGCCATGTGGGTCACCCCTTGGCTGGGGTCCACCTTGTTATGTAGTGGCTGTGATAGCTTCATAGTGCTCTCATAGGCATCACCAGGCCTCTTACTAGTCCATTTAAATACTATGTTTGTAGTTTACATTTTTCTAAGAATTTGTTCAAATCTACTGAAACTGATAGCCATAGTAGTTTGGAATGTTTGTAAAAACTGCTATTGCATATTTAGTCTCTTTTTTGTGTGTGAATTTATTTACTTATAAATTTTACCCTCCCCCATTCAATCTTGCTAAAAAATATGTCTTATTAAGCTTTTTAAAGAACCACATTTGATATTGCTTAAATCTTGCTATTTGCTAATGTTTCTGTTGTTTAATTTTCATAGATTTCTGCCATTATTTTAATAGGCTGTTGTCTTTGGTTATCTGATTTTGCTTTCTCACTATCTGCGTATTCCGAACTTACATAATTTATATACTTACAACCTTTTTGTTTCTTGATGTAGCTAATAAAACTACATATTTTCTTATAGATATACTATTATGCCCTTCAAAATTTGACATGTGACATAAAAAAGAAAACTCTGTTCCTGTCTCAGCTGCACATAATTCTGATACTAAATGTGTGTTTTTCCCACATTAACCAATTCTTCAACACCAGTTGGATATTCACGAGTCTGATATTACCTACCTGCAGTTAGTGCTAGGATCCCCACGTCCATGAATTCCCACTGCTGTCACCAGCCACAAACCCAGAGTTCCCATACTCCTGAAGAGCTGTCATTCAGGTGTTCCCATAACTCATTTTTCATGTTTGATAATTTGCTTGAATGACTCACAAAGATCAGGAAAACACTTCAGTGGCTATTACCCACTCATTATAAGTGGATGCAATTTAGAAACAGCTAGATAGAAGAGATGCATGGGGCAAGGTATGGAAAACAGGGTGCAGAGCCTAAGTGCCCTCTCCGGCAGTGCTCAATAGCCCAGAAACTCTACAGATCCCTTCATTTCAGATTTTAATGGCAGTTCCATTATACACGCAAAATTGACTTAATCATCAACCATTGTGATTAAGTCAACCTCCAGAACCAAGTGGGGGTGAAAGTTCTAACCTTCTAGTCACCTAGGTGGTTTCCTTGACAACTAATCCCCATTGTGTGGCTCTCCTACAGCCTATATCATTTTATTAGCATAGATTATAAGGGTTTTAGGTATTGTGTTCCAGGAAATAGGGGCAAGAAGAGAGCAAATACATACATATATATATATGTATATATATACATATTGTATAATATTTATATTAGTTATATATATATAACTAATATATATAAATTATATATAAATAGCTAGTAATATTCTTTCATTCATGTGAAGGTCTTTTTGTCTTTTTCTTCCCTTCTCCAGGGATGAGGCTTGAGAATAGATACTGCTTACATTTAAACATATGAGTAGAACTGGTTTAACTTTGAGTATTCCTTTTAATATTGTATTGTTCTCAGAAAATCTGTCTCAAGAGAGGGTTATTTTTCAGCATTCAGATTTTTGAAGAGGTTAGGTTATATAGTTCTACCTTCCTACTGTACAATACACCCAAAGTAAGAAATCATTTTAAAATGGAGAAGAGAAGAAAAAGACCTTCACATAACTGAAAGGTGACCAGTTATTGACTCTAATTCATTTCAACTATTTAGCTGTGGATACAAATCAGAGACAAAATTTTATGGGATTTTATTATTAAATAAGAGAATTAAACTTTGTCAGATAATATCACTAGCTAGTTATCTTGATTACAGTAAGCTTTTCTGGTTTCATGTTATAAATGTCACATTGTTTATCAAGCCATTAAAAAAAATTAAATTGGGACCCTCCCTGGTGGTGCAGCAGGTTAAAACACAGCATTAAGCAGCTAAAGCCACTTCAGCATGAGTTCAGTTCCCCACCCGGAGGTGACCCACATGGTGTGACAGACCTCTCCTGACCTGCCCGCTGCTCCCCTCAGCAGTCTGCCTGTTCTGCTCCTTACTCTGTCTCTGGTGAATCCTCTCACTGCCCCTGCACCTCTGGCCTGTACCCCAGATCTGTATGCATAAGTAAATAAATAAATTTTAAAAAACTCTTTTAAAAACGTTAAATTAAATTTTGGTTTTCAAATCAATTTGTTTTGGAATACATATGTTTTTCATTGAAATTATATACATAAGACAGATGATCATGAAATCGAATGAAAATTAAGAAATTACTTTTAAGTTTTAATACATGAGACTAATTTCATTAGTCTCAAAAAAAAAAAACACCGAATATCGAATACAACACACAAACACACACATTCATGCACACACATATGCACACACAAACATGTATTTCAAAGAAATGGTATTGTAGGAGAGCAAAAATCTGCCACCCCAAATATGTGGAGTTTTGGCACAATATTTTTTTCATAGGAGGGCTCTGAAGGTTAGTGGGGTTTATCTTTTGTAAACGATATTTTTGTGTACAAATGGAAAACTCTCTGTAAAGTCATCTCTCTCACTGTACCTGGAAGACCTAATCTTCACTTCTTTCAGTGGAGAAGGCAGGGCTCAAATCTGCATAACAGCCACACTTTTGTTTATAGTACCTCCTGGGTAACCTCCCATAACTAATCTTTCTCTACCCCCAAAGTCCTTTGTCTGAACTGAAGTTATTTAAGAAGGTGTCTGAAGTCACATGGGTGTTTCTCAATCTTACTGGCTCTTTCCCATGTATATTGGCGGTATACATCTTATTATTAAACTACTTTTAGACTTGTTCTTTTATTTATCTCTCTGGTGTTTGATTGTTTGCTACCCTGAAAAAAATAAAGATAGATACAGGATGATTTCTCTTGATTCCCTGACGCTAAGCTTCCTATCATATTCTTTTCTTCATGAATATAATTTTAGGTATGTTGAATAATTACAAATAAAATGAGGAAAAGCAGCTTATTATCTTATTTTTATAATTGACTAAATTATAAATTTGCTAATTTTTATCGTATTTTCAGGAATGCCTTACAAGATGTATTTTGTAAGATGGATATTTCAAAAATATATTACATGTTAATTTGTATTGAAAAATGATGGCCCACTTTTTTCTGACAGTTGAAGTTGGCTGATGAATTTTAAAATGAAGTCTGACTTTGCTAATTAGGTAACTCAGAGGACTTTTCCATGAGATTTTGATTAAAAAAAAAATAAAGACACATGCATGCAAGACCTTAATGTCTTAAGATATTTGTTTCACTTGCAGTAAAAATTAGCAATGTTTTGATTTTTTAAAGCTTTTCAGAGTACATCTTCAGCTGAAAAAGTGATATACATAGTTAATAGCATTTGATTATTTTTTGGAAGTTGTTTTGACTAATCCTCCTAGATAAAATATTGTACAGCTCTAGTAATTGGGACAGAAATCTTTTGCAAATCTGGAGGCTTCCAATCATAAGCTTCCAGCAAAATTGAAGGTGGTTTCCATCAAGTTGATAGATGACAGAAGCCTTAAAATTTATTATGACAGACAACAGTGTGATTTTGGCATATTTCTTGAGAGTTTAAATAATTCAATACCATTGTTATTACAAAATTCCTTACAAGCTGTGCCTTTGTTTATAAGAACAAGCTTCACAATGGTCATATGTACACACACCAAAAATAGAACAGAAACAAAATTCACCATCAAATATTTGTACTTTTGTCAATAGGATATATTTATGTCCTCCATAAATATTCACATCTATATGATTGGGAAAAAATTCTCACTTGTCTCACTAAGAGATTCAAATAAAAAAATAGTTGTAATTTTATTTATCAAAATTCATAATAAACATATAATTTTAATATGCCACTAATTACAGTGTTGCTATAGTATATTTTAAACATATGAACCTTTAAGGTCATCAGCAATAGAAAAACTGTTTAAGTATATTTTGTATATGTTTTGGTAGTAGAAGAATGTAGAATGATCAATACATACTTTAAAAAGTAGGCCCTCCCTGGTGGCGCAGCGGGTTAAAGCACAGCACTGAGAAGCTAAAGCACTTCCGCATGAGTTCGATTCCCGCCTGCCC
>NW_004567123.1:12454025-12455993 GCF_000260355.1 Condylura cristata
CACTCTGTCTCTGGTGAAGCCTCTCACCACCCCTGAGCCTCTGGCCTGTACCCCAGTTCTGTGTGAACAAATAAATAAATCTTAAAAAAAAAAAGCAAATTATTTTAGGATAAAGTTCTGTAGGGAAATCATGATAAAACTTTGATTTCAAGTAGGAAAAGAAACAATGGAAATTTTCTATCATTGGAGACTGTCTTCTTTTTAATAGTTAATGGTCAACTTCAGAGTGCTATTTGTATTTGAAAATCTTTGGATATGGTACATATACAAGGTAGAGGTGTTATTGTATTACTGGATTCAATTTAAAATTTCTCAGAGTATCTGAAATTTTTCAAAATTAGTTTTGGGGATGGCAACAAAATATTTCATTCCCCATTATCTGGGGATGCCACTTCTATGGAAATGTATGCCTGTATACACAGCATTCCAACACCCACATAGTAGCCCACCACCAGAAGTAAGATGCTTCGAAGCTGGTATGGACAGTGGTAGAATCCCAGGCAGGTCACAACAATAACTGTCATCCCAACCACTAACACAACAAATAGACTCCATTTCCATTTTCATGACTTCCAGTGAAACCCCAATTTCCTCCAATTCTTTCTTTCTGCTAAAAAGGAAAACTATGCAAATCTTTGCCTTTCCGTGTCACACTGGAATATTCCTTCACAAACCTGATTGACATTCACCTGATGTTTTCAGGAAAAGTGGTTGTCTCCTGGGAGATGGACAGTTTGTGTCTGACCTCAGAGATCCTAACCACATGTGTCTGCTGAACATATGAAATGTGGCTAATGCAACTGAGGAACATTAGTTTTAACTGTATATAAGTTTTACCTATTCTGTTTAAAATTTAAATAGCTGTGTAGGTCTTGGCTACCTTATTGGTGAGCACAGCTCCAGCATAATGTACTGTGTTTGTTTTACTATTTACTAGTAAGTCCCAGCTTTTCCAAAGCTGGAATATAGCTTCTAGAAGACTGATAAGTTATAAATAACTGCCACACACAACACATAATGAAGCTATTTTATATTCCATAGTACACTAGCTAACCTCATATTCAAGTAATAATGTTATTTTAACATTTCTTTCACTGACGATATTTGTTTTGGTCTTTCGAACACTCCTTACAACCAGTTTAACTATCCAGATGTTTATCTAGTAATATTTCTATTAACTGACATGTTCCCTATTGTGATTAATGAGTGCTTTTGAAGGTTTTAAAAATTATATTCAGATCTTGCTTTCTAGCTAGCTTCACTTAGTGTTTATTGAATTCTAGCCTTCAGATTTTGCTCTTGGTTAAGATTTGGAAACACCTTTTATTTACTGTGGAACCCAATCCTGTTTGTATTTCCTAGAGTTTAGAAAATAATTTTAGAGTCAGATAGAATGGACGATTAAAATCCCAACTTACAACCTTGTGTAACCTGAAAAAGAGTTATGGTAAAACTAACAGGTATCACTGGGAGATCATAGTAATAATAAATAATAGTAAATAAAACATCATAGTAATAAGCTCAGCATTGTACCAGTTTGATTAATTTGATTAAAACCAGTGGCTTTACAGGCTTGAAGTGTCTAATCTTTATCTTCTTTTTACATTTTTATTGGTCTCTGTCTTCACCCACTGCTGTATGAAATTGACTGAATTCAGAGTTATATGCTGAATTGTGTCACCCTTCATCTCCCTTCTCTGTAGTTCATACATTGAAGCACTATCCCTCAGGTCTGTAAAATGTTACTGTTTTTGGAGATAGGGTCCTTTTAAAAATTGATAAAGCTAAGATTAGACCATGGGGGTGTGCCCTAATCCTGTATGAGTGGCTTCATAAAAAGAAACAATGAGGCCCTCCCTGGTGGCGCAGCGGGTTAAAGCACAGCACTGAGAAGCTAAAGCCACTTCTGCATGAGTTCAATTCCCGCCTGCCCTGGAGGTGACCACATGGCGTGGCAGACCTCTCCTG
>NW_004567123.1:12457092-12481107 GCF_000260355.1 Condylura cristata
GCCTGTTCTGCTCCCAACTCTGTCCCTGGTGAATTCTCTCACCCTCCACATCTCTGGCCTGTATCCCAGTTCTGTATGAATAAATAAATAAATCTTAAAAAAAAAAATCTAGAGAAGAAGTCTGAAAGCCATTTCTGTAAAAGGCCAAATAATAAATTATTTTTGACTTTGCAGGCCATGTGGCCTCTGTTCCAACTTCTCAGCTCTGTCCTAACAACATGAAAGTTGCCACAGACAACACATAGCAAATGGGCGTAGCTGGTGTCCAATAAAATGCTGTATCACTAAAATAAATCACTGATCAGATTTGGAACAGTTTATAGGCTGTAGTTTTTCAACTTCTTCTCTGGAAGATCATGCTTTCACAGTCACTGAAGAGTAGGAAATAAAACCCAGAAGACACCTAGGATTGAAGATTCAAGTAAATAAAGTACATGAGGACAGTTATCCAGCACAGAAAAATTACAGAGCTGTAGAATATGCAGCCATAGAGCTAAGGAGTATATAAAAGGTGATTCAGACCTACTGGAAAAGCATGTTTGATTCTATGTGAATTAAGAGACAACAAATGCAAAATAAATCACAAGACATGGTGAATTTCCAGTGTGGAGAACACCATTCTTTGAGCAGAGAATGGCCTGCAGCAAGTTTGTCGACACTGAGAAGCTACAGCTACATTCTCAGGGGACTATGGACTGGGAATGATTTCCAAGAGGGGTCCCAGGAGTAAATAATTAGTTTCTGAGAAATTATTCATTGGCTTTTTTCTTAGGAAAGCATTCCCATGTATGAAGAAGTGAATACATGAAAGCACGACAATTTTAAAGATAACTTAAGTCAATAAATCCTGTCAAATGGTAAACAGAAAATTAAAGCAACAGAGACTATTGTAGGGTGAAAATCAAAATGCAGAGTCAATATCTCTCCAAGGAAGAGACTACATAAAAATTCTGATCATAATGTTTTAAAAATTAAACAATAAATGAAATTTTAGTGGAAATGTAATATTGGTGATATTTAGTAAATATAAAACACCAAAACATACACAACTGAACAACAGCAAAATAAATAAAGTGTTAAAAGGCAAAAAAGTCTAAAGAAATAAAGTTTCAAGGAATTTTATAATACTTTCAGTGTAAAAAGAATAGCCTTAATGAAGCTAAACACAACAAAGAGATGATGAGATTTAATTGGTGGCATATTCAAGAAAAAAGTAATCAAGACCTGAGGAAAGTATAACACAGTTATGGTAGGAAGCTGAAAACTAGAATGGCAGAACTCAGGAGAACCAATCCAGTTACAAAATTCAGAAAGTCCCCGAAGAAACTACTATTTACAAAAAAATTAGAGTTTTGAATAATTGCATTGGCGTTCTTGAAATAACTGGCAAATCACCAGAGTGAGAAGATAGAATAAATCAGAGATGACAGATGATATATATCTCCTGGATATAATCTTTGTTAACAATAGCTGGAAAAGATTGAGGCCATTTCCCATCCAAGCTGAGTGATGAGCTGTCAACCAGCCAGGAACTGAAAGAACAAAAAAAGAACATGAGATTTGTTTTCTGGGTTCAGCAAAGCTTCACAGGAAAATGAATGCAAAACCTTACAGCATGATGTAGGGATCCTGAGAGCACATAAAAGATAGGGCTCTATAAAAGAAGTTGTTTCAGGAAGAGAATAAATGCAGAAAGAAAGAGCAATGGTAATCATCTGCAGAAGAGATGAACTTTACAGATAATTCAAGAGATGGATGGAGAGTTACAGAAAATGAAAATGCCATTATGCAATCCATGATAGCAAAGTGCACACTGCTTAAGATGAAAATAAATCCCTCCATATAAAAAGAGGAATGTTTCAAACACCAGAGATTTTCAATCAAAAGACAACATGCCTTGATCCTGAGACAACCCTCCTTCCATTGCAAAATTTTCTGAATCACTGGGCCAACTTTGGTACCTTACAATCACCTGCATAACTTGTTGAAACAAAGATGTCTGGGTCCCACCAAACTTTCTGATGTGGTGGTTCTAGTGTAATGTTTGCATTTTTTTTAAAGATTTATTTATTTGTGCATACAGAACTGGGGTACAGGCCAGAGGCTCAGGGTGGTGAGAGGCTTCACCAGAAGGCAGAGTAGGGAGCAGAACAGGCAGCTCGAGGAAGTACACTGCTGAGGGGAGCAGCGGGTGGGCCAGGAGAGGTCTGCCACACCATGTGGTCACCTCCAGGGCAGGCAGAATCGAACTCATGCGGAAGTGGCTTTAGATTCTCAGTGTAGTTCTTTAACCCGCTGCGCCACCAGGGAGGGCCCAATGTTTGCATTTTAATAATCTCTGATGATTAAGATGATGATAGTCTGAGGATCTCACTTTGAGAACCACTGGTTTAAGACAATCCTGCTTATATATTAGAATTATCTGGACTCCCAGTAGATTTTTGGGGTGTGGAGGGTGTCAGATGTTGATCGATTTTGAATATCTCAGACAATTACAATATACCCAATTTTGAGAATATACTACTTCTCATCCCTATTGATTACATTATTCATCACTCATGTCTTTCTTTTTCTTAACAGAAGATATTTGTCCAGAAATGAACAAGTTCAACACATCGGTTCCACTTAGCCTTAGGAAGTTCTCTTATTTGTCAAAGGAATGACAGTGTCTATTTGGGTTCTGAGGAAGCATCACTGAGAAACCAAGAGAGTCACTTTGCTGATAGGTTATGGATTTAATACTGGCCCAGAGCACCCTTTCACCCTCCTGATCTTTTGAGGCCCTCCCAATACAGAGTCATCAAGAGGAGGATGCCCATCTCCCCCTCAGATATTAGAACCTTCACCTGAAGCCTGGGGAGCTCACTCTTCCTTCTGTAACCAGGTGGTGCCCAGGGAAAGGGGAGGTTCCATGTGCTCTGCCCCACTCAAAGAAGGGTGGGGCTGAGTTGGGAAGAGAAGTAACTGGACAGGAGACTGGAGGAAGGAAGAAGGAAAGATGAAGAGCCAGAAGGAGACCTGGGGGAGGCACAGGGAGCAGAGAGATGTGAAGAAGCTGCACTTGCTTTTTGGTCCTGGACTGGTTGAAACAGATGGGGGTGAGAGACCTGTGGGGATGTTAACAATGGCAACTTTTATCCTGAACTTGATTTTGCTCTTTGTTACTCACTAATTGTATTAAAGTTCCTTTCCATTAAAGGTCATATACACTAGAGTATGTTTTAGAGTGGGCATTTAGAATGGGCAGGTTTGGGGGTTCTGGGGTCCCCCATCCCTGCCCTGTCACACCTCCACCACTGTTTTTTGTGTGTGTGTGTGCCTCCCTTTCCATGGGATAAATTACCTTGGTTTTCACCTGAAATAAGGAGCTTTCCTCTTGATACCATGTGCATAGACTTGGGCATTGAAGTTTTAAAATCTTCCGTCTTAGTTCAGTACAATATCTTATCTTTCCAGGACATTTTCTCTCAGGAGGGCAATGTTGTACCCTAACTGGTAGAGCCTAAGAGTAGAAAACCTGAAAGGAGGCATCAAGGGGTCAGAAACTGGCAAAACTAGAGCTGGAGGTGGAAATGATTAACATAGTGATTGAACACGATGGCAAAATAAAGTGCTCAGAGGTAGAGTTCTGGAGACTGGGGCCATTATAAAAGAGCCACCAGTCCCTTCAAATCACCTAATGAAACCAAATACAGAGAAAATCTTTAGGCGCCAACTCTCTAAATGATTTAACTGCAGCTAATAATCCTACAGAGGAATGAGCCCCCCCTCCCCCACCAAAGAGAAGAGCATGTCAGTGCAGCTTCTACCCTGACAGTGCAGCTGTCGCTTTTAACATTTCAAGGGCAGCTCTTACTTTCGTCTTGTGTGTGCAAACCTTTCCTTCCCTTCCTTTTTATAAGAAACCTGCCCTTTAGGACATAACTAGATGTCTCTGCTTTGCGGGGAACCTGCCAGGGGAAACTCACTGTGTGTTCCTGAAAGGGGAAGTTCTGATGAGACTTTTCTTAGCAGTAACCCAAGGACCTTGCTGTCTGCACCCAGCACCTCTCCAAGCTGACACCATGCTTACTTTTTTTTTTTTTTAAGATTTATTCATTTATGCATACAAGAACTGGGGCACAGGGTGGGGGTGGGTGGGTAAGAGTATTCACCAGAGAGCAGTGGGGAGCAGAACAGGCGGATCTACTGAAATACTTTGCTGAGGGGAGCAGCGGGGGAGACAGGAGAGGTCTGCCATGTGTGGGCCGCCTCCCTTGCTAGGAATCGAACTCATGCTGCTGTGGCTGCAATAGCTTCAGAGTGCTTTCCTTCAACCCGTTGTACCACCAAGGAGGGCCCATGTTTAAATTTATGACAGACATTTTTTGAGCTTGATTGTATCATTTTAGGTTCCAGATAGCAACTGTGCAAGTTCTAATCACTCCATGTTTTCACTAATCTTGCTGTGGTCATTCATTTTCAGTTTGTTCATTCCAGTGATAACCTTTACTACTTCTGCAGAATTATACATTGTATACTGACATGAAATTCTCCCTATTTGTGCCAAATTATTTAATTTTGAGATTTATATTTAAATTTTAAATAGTTTGATATTTAATAATTGGAGATATGTAACTCAAAAAATGTTTTTTGAATTATATTCTCCTTGCATAGTAGGACCTGCTCAGTTTATTTTTATTGTTTAGGTATTGAAATTTTTTTTTTTTTAAAGATTTATTTATTCATACAGAACTGGGGTACAGGCCAGAGATGCGGAGGGTGGGAGGATTCACCAGAAACAGAGTGGGGAGCAGAACAGGCAGATCGACGAAGTACACTGCTGAGGGGAGCAGCGGGCGGGCCAGGAGAGGTCTGCCACGCCATGTGGTCACCTCCGGGGCAGGCGGGAATCGAACTCATGCGGAAGCGGCTTTAGATTCTCAGTGCTGTGCTTTAACCCGCTGCGCCACCAGGGAGGGCCAGGTATTGAAATTTTAAATGATTCACAAAATTGTGGAAATATTTTAGTGCCCTTTAAAAAATAATAATGTGAAGATATAGGCATTTTAGCTGGAAGAGAAAGATTTGAAATATAGAGAATGGGTCGCCTTGATGTAAGAAGAGAACTTAAGTAGGAAATTGAAGAAAGACTAAATCGAGAAATTAAAAGATAGCTTAGATAAGTTTTTGATATACCACTATTCCTAGAATAACTTGTGGGTTTTTCAAAAGCATTTATTTTACAATTTAATTACAGCTTCTGGTGCATTAAAACAAAGTGCAGTATTAATTCTTCCTTTGACTAATTGCTTCCATTTATTTTTCAATGCATGCTTTTGATTTTCTTGTCTTACTGTTTATAAATTAATTTTTTTCAGAGAGGTGTTTTTCCTAAAATAAATTACTCAAAATATTTTAGAAAAACTGGTATATGGAATCTATAGCAGTGCTTCTCACTCTTCAGTGGGTGTGAGAACTTGATAAAAATACAAAGAACAGGCATGTCCCGCTTCAATAAACTTAGCCATGTATGTTCTTTATTAGTTCCCCAGGTGATTTTGAGACAGCTGATCTGCAATAACCGCTGTTTTACAGCATATATTGAAAGAAAACAGTGTACAACTCATTTATGGTGCAGTTGTTAGCAATGACCAACAGGTGGCTCACTCGATCACAACACTGACTAGAGGGGAGTTTATATGCTTATCAAGGGATTTCCATAGAAGCCAGTAGTAAATGGAAATAAAGACTACATTTGTAGAATAATTGAAATACCCTTTCTTCTTTTCTATTTTTGAATGTGTGGCTCCTAACCCATCCTCTAGACAAACAAATAGGAATTTCATTATTGAATCTGAAAATAAGTCTTTGTACCTTTGCTAGGCTGCCTTCCTTTGAAAGAAAAATTCAATATCCAGATAAAATGATCAAGAAAGTCTTCCCACATCATACTGCACTTCATCACTTCGATCAGAACGTCAGGAAGTGATTTATTGCACTCTGATTTGGACTCACTAGGGTAAGTCCCTTAAGGTTCACACGGGGAATTTCTTTAAGAGGCCAGGCCTCTCTGGGGGTTGGGTTCCAATGCTGTCAGCGAAAAGGGCCTGGGTTTTAGGGCCTGGGTCCTATACCAGCCAGGAAGTGGGGAACTCTCCTGACTGCCCTACTGCTTCCCTTAGCAGTATATTTCAGTGTCTCCACAAGTTCTGTTCCCCACTCTGTCTCTGGTGAGTCCTCCCACCGCCAGCACCTCTGGCCTATACCCCAGTTCTTCCATGCAAAAATAAATTCTTTAAAAATAAATGAATAGGCCCTCCCTGGTGGCGCAGCGGGTTAAAGCACAGCACTAAGAAGCTAAAGCCACTTCTGCATGAGCTCCATCCCTGCCCACCCCGGAGGTGACCACATGGCGAGCAGGCCTCTCCTGGCTCACCCACTGCTCCCCTCAGCAGTGTATGTACTTCATCAGTCGGCCTGTTCTGCTCCCCACTCTGTTTCTGGTGAATCCTCTCACTGCCCCTGTACCTCTGGCCTGTACCTTGGCTCTGTATGCATAAATAATAAATAAATCTTTTTTTTAAAAAAAGGCATTCTGTAGATCTGGGTTTAATTGCAGCTGATCAATTGCAGTGATTTTGCTTATAAAGTAGGCTTGTATTTAGTTTACTGAAGAACAGACTATCTGGAATTGTACAGACTATTTTTCCTAAGTAATAGTTAGCCAGAGATTATTATTTCACTCCAAAGTTCACAGACAAGGTAGTATTTTCCAAAACAGGCAGTGAATACCTTGCTCTGTGCTTTCAGGTAGAGTTTAAGTGCCCAATTCTATTTGGAATTTTCAAACCTCAACATTTCTAGAAAAGTAGTTTAAAACTTCAAGTGTTGAATAAAAAGGTGAGGGGTCGGAAGGATTGAAGTCTTGGGAACAATAACATTCAAATATAGACAGGAGGTAGAAGAAGGCGTCACTGGGAAAGGAAAATACAGAACAGATACTTACAGGGAAGTAACAAAAGATGCTCTTGGTTGAACTACTTCTCAGTAAGGATTTTCCAGATAAAATTCAGTTAACAAACTGCTTGGTTCTGACAATATTGTTTGGTTTTCTTTAAGTTACTAGCAATATTTAAAGTAAAGTAATTTCTATATTTTTTGGAAAACAAAAACATCTGACCTGCATTCCCAAATAGTGTCTACTACCTAGTTACTTGTCTTTGCAATGAGGATTCTGTGGATATTGTATGATCTCTCTAACTGGCTATATAGAGATGCACCCATGGGTCCATGCACCCTAATTCCAGCTTCACAGTCACCTGGCTAGTTCCTATAAACTTCTACGCTTTTTGAATCTTAAGAATCTTGCTATAAAATGTCATATTTCAATAGTTACCTCCATTATTCATTCAGCAATTCATTAGTGTTTATTGAATATCTGCACTAAACTAGGAACCATGCCATATGCTGGAAATAGCCAAGTATAATAATTTTAATCCAACTTATTTATAACATAGCCAGTGGAAGAGGGAAAAAAGTAGGCTGAGAAAAATCCTTGTCGTTGCACAACACCAAGAATGTCCCAGGGCACTATCTTGAATTATTGTGCTTTGATCACTGATTTTACAGCTCTATTCTCTCCTGATAAGTCATTACTCATTCATAGATTGGGTGAGTTATTCAAGAAATTATACGATCATTCATATTTTTCAGAAGTGGGGCAAAGAGCTTGAATACAAATGGAAAATATGAAGGGAATTGTGATAAGGAGGGAGACATTTCCTGGCAGAGGAAGAGAAAAGGAAATGAGGCTGATCCATTACCACACTGATGCATCCTGAACCCGTGAACCCATAAGCCAGCTTCTCTTAGTATTGATTGCGATGACTCACAGCTACATACAATTGCCCTCTGTCAGTGGGGGCTGACCCATGACAGGTTATCAGCATTTATGGGGGACAAGAATGTTTTTAACACTGCAACTAGCAACTGATAGACGCAGGGATATAAAGACCACATATCAATAGAACGATACAGCTTCTGTTCCAGACAATAGCCTCACTCCCGCAAAGACAATGTTGTTGCTGACATCCCCTCTCCCCGACCCTGTTTTAATCTGGAGTTTTCTTCCCAAATCTCTTCCTCAATTCATTACTTCTGAAACCCTACCTCAAGCTCTGCTTTTAGGGAATTCTGACCAACATAGAGCACAAAGACCTACAAAACATTTGTTACTAAATGTCTCATTATCAGAGAATGGCAAAACTGGCCTCTTAGGGTGCAATCAGATTTTGCAAGGCTAGATGAGAGTACAGTGATACGATAATGGCTCTTCAGGATTTATAAATCACAATTAAACTAAAAATTCAGTTTATAGTTTTCTTCAGAGACAATGAAGTGCTATACCAGAAATATATACGTTTTCACATTGGAGGTGAGTGGTTATTAAATAGTGATTCCAGTGATAAATATGACTTGTAATTGTAGATGCTTGAGGGACTCCCTGTAAATGAAAATGATAGAAAAATGGTTTCTGTTCATTTGCGAGGTAAATGGAATTCAGTCCTAGGGCAAAGCCAGTCCTTTTACTCTGGACTTTTTATTTCTAGAAAATGCTTGCCCTCCAGATTATCTAGATTCTCACTTAATGAGGAAAACAAAGTGAAATTGAAAAGGCTGTAAGTTTTTCTTTAAACATTGAAGTCTTTCCATGCTTGTGCAAAATCTTAAGCATCTGCCTCATTATCTTTCTGCTGTTTTCAGGTCTCCAGTGCCTTCTCTTTCTACCTCCACAAGCTCTTCAGACTACATAGCATAGAGTGCAAGTCTACATTTGAAGAGGCCTGAGAAGAATGAGAGTTGGATAGCTAGGAATATCAAACATTTTTAAGATTTATTTTATTTATTGTACATACAAGAGCTGGGGTGTAGGTCAAAGGTTCAAGGAGGACTGGAGGGAGAGGATTCACCAGAGACAGAGTGGGGAGCAGAACAGGCAGATCAACTGACATACATTGCTGAGGGGAGCAGCAGGCAAGATAGGAGATGTCTGCAGCACCATGTGGGTCAGCTCCCTGGCCGGGGATCAAACTTAAGACACAGTGGCTGGCAATAGCTTGATAGTGTTGACACTTTACCAATGTGTGCTAACAGGGAGACCCTGGAATATCAATCTTTTGGCCATATAAATATCAGGATATATTGTCTGTTCCAACTCCCAACTTAAGTTTACTTGCACATCTGGGTTGTGCACTAACACTCCCATTCACATGCAGTTACTCGCTCACTTTCTCTTTTCCAAGTTGGACTTATAGGTGTGATCCCACTCGTGGAAAGAACTAGTTGAGTCCTCAGGATTGACATCACATTTGGAGCAGAAGAACAGGAAAAGAGAAAACAATCCAGTTATGCCCAATTGGGATTGTTGAACAACAAATGTTTAGAAAGCCCATAGACAGTTTTTCAAATTGCAGAGAATACTGTATAAGCATTTCAGAAATATATCCACCACTGTCGCTAGGATATATGTTTGCTCCCAAACTAGTAACAGCTGCTGACATACACTTTTTTTTTTAAAGATTTACTTATTTATTCATACAGAACTAGGATCCAGGCCAGAGATGCGGAGGGTGAGAGGATTCACCAGAGACAGAGTGGGGAGCAGAACAGGCAGATCAATGAAGTACACTGCTGAGGGGAGCAGCGGGTGGGTCAGGAGAGGTCTGCCACGCCATGTGGTCACCTCCGGGGCAGGCGGGGATCGAACTCATGCGGAAGTGGCTTAAGCTTCTTAGTGCTCTGTGCTTTAACCTGCTGCGCCACCAGGGAGGGCCCACTGACATATACTTTTTTTTTTTTCCACTGACATATACTTTTAACTAAAAACATAGCCCAAGCTGGAAAACAAAATTTCTTTCACTATTTTAGATAATTATCTCATTCCTGGCAACACTGTCCCTTCCTCCACTTTACTTTTCCCATAGAACATATCATTACTTCACTTATTTGTTTATTGTTTGTGCTTTCCCATTCTCTCCTCCCCAGAAAGAATGCAAACACTGTAATAACAGAGGAGCTGTCTAATTTGTTTACTCCTTTGTCTGGAGTCTAACAGGTACTTAGTGAATTTCAAATGAATTTCCTCATTTGAACAACCTCAGATGTATGGATTGCAAGTGAGAAAAATGCAGTAATGACAGATGTAGAAAAATTCTGATGAAAGGTCTCATAAGGACAAAAACCAGGGGTGGGAGTAGGGCTGGCAAGTTACTTAATTTTCCAGGAATCAAAGATGTAGGCAGAAAGGCTTATCTATTATAGAAAACCAGCCCAACCTGGCTTAAAGAGATAAAATAATTCCCCAAAGGAAATGTGTCCCCTGCTTCCCCACCCCCATCTTCCAAAGATCAGAGTGTAAAGAGTGTAAAGAAACACTCTTGTTTTTGCAAAATGCAGCTCTTGTCCTTTAATATCCCCCACCTGTGGTACATATGCACAATGGAATATTATTCAGCAAACAAAAAAAAAAGTAAGAAAGAAAGAAACGCTTGTCTTTTACAGCAACTTGGACAGAGCTGGAGAAGATCATGCTTAGTGAGATAAGCCAGAAAGAAAAAGAAAAATACCGGGTGGTTTCGCTCATAGCAGGAGGATAATGGACCAGGTGAGAAAATAATAAGAATAATGAACAGCCATATACCAGAGACATTTTGTGTGTGTGTGTGGGGGGGGGGGGGGGGGGGAATGGGATCAAAAACGATGGGGGGAGGGAAGTGCACAGGACTATGGTGATGGCACATGGGTGACTTTGTGATGGGAAACCCACAGGGATTACAATTGAGATGAAAAAATATATATATATAATGATGTAAAAATAAACATATTATATAAAAAAAAATTAAAAACTTAAAAAATTCCCCACCTGTATCTATGCAGGTGTCTTTCTTACACCTTTCCCTTTCAAATCAGTACTTTGCCTGCCTGTGTCTACGCAGGCATCTCTTTTTCCTAACCTTTAAAATTCAGCCTTTGCCTATTTATGTCTATGTTTCCTTAATAAACTCACCTTGTGCCACTGAGCTCTGACAAAACCTCTTTCTCAGAGGGACCCAAGACCCCCCCCACTCACTGAATCCCAACTAGTGCACTGAAAATAAAATAAGGATCTCAAAAAAGCATCCTTACGTCTTTACATCAAAAAGCATCTTTACCACACTTTCTAATTATTTAGGGGATGCTGATATACTCCTGTCCTTTATCTTTTTGATCTGCAAGGAAATTTCTGCTTACAGAAAATAAGTAGGCTTGGTTTTTTGTTTTTTTTTTTTCATTCCTGAGACCAAACTAAGCAGAACATGTAATATATATATAATGTGATAGACACTGGGGATAGGAAGAAAATATCAAATTGCCTAGGACTGAATCTTGGCAGTATCTCCTATCAGCTGTGAGTCATGCTACACTTCGGTAAGGCCAGTCTGAGAGTGAGAAAGAATCCAACTGGTTGAAAGGGTACATAGTTATTTCTCCCTGATGTCACATCAGTCTGCAGCTAGGAGTTTTGTCTTAGGAGTGCAGCTTCAAGATCATCAGAACCCAGACTCCTCCTCTTTGAGGGCTTGCACATGTATAGTTTTCATTCCTAAGGTCACTATGTGGTTCACAATGACCATCAGAGTGCCCAGTGTGTTAGGTGTTGAAAGCTCAAGACTGTCAGAGTTGGTTTCCTGCAGATGCTCTAGCTTGCAGATTATTTTGTGTTAAGAGCAATGAATGCCTTCAGGACTGCAAAGCTCTTGTCCTTGTCGTAGGCATTTTGCCCTTCTGCTAATCAGAGAAGAGATCATCACTCTCTAAGCTTTGCCTTTTCCCTGACCAGAGAAGCAGTCACTATTCCACTTTTTATGACCTTGCAGAATATAGTTGAAAGGGTTTCATCCAGATAATAGTTTATCTGTAAGCATATTCTCTCTCAGTACTTTTGTGAACCTCAGATTTAGAGCCCCAACCTTACCAGTCAAACTGTTAAGGGGAAGGATGTCCTAAGGGAACTCTGCAGAGTTTTGTGGACCCCACCCCCTACTCCAGCTTTCTGGACTCTACCCCCTACTCCAGTGATTGGAAACTACAACTCCCAGCAGTGCCAAGGAGAGAACTGTGAGGACCCAAGGGCGGAGCTAAGCAGGCATTCTGGGACTTTGGAGGGATAAATAGGGAGCCATTTTGTCCAGTGTCCTCTCTCGCTCTAGAAACTGGTCTCACGACTTGGTGACTGGGAACTATTAGTTAGTTTGTTATCAGAGCTCCAAGTCAGCCAAGCTGGTAAGATATTGTAGTTACCTTGTATCTCTGTCTCTTTCCCTGGGTTGTTCCCTTTCCTTTCCCCTTTTGTAAATAAACCATTATTGTCCCTTTAGTGTGGGTCTGCAGTACAACTGAATTTTAAGCACACAGGTGAGGCCCCACAGACAGGCAGCCCAGTTCACACTGGGGTGCCCTATAACAAAACTACTTACCACTATGTGATCCAGCAGAACATGTTTTTAAGAGATCCTAAGGAAATAAATGCCCCTTTTTATCCTAAAGATATTGTCAGGCAATAGATTGGGAAGCATAAACAATTGGATATGTACAATGCGTCCTTGGTTAAGGGGGAAAGAGATTGGCCTAAGCTTAGAGCCCTATAGTGTCCAACTCACATACAAAATTATATTCTGAAATCTGTCCATGGAATTGGGACCAGGGAAAGGTATGGGGCTGCACAATTGGAAGAAAGAATGATGTATAGCTTAGAAGTGAAATAGTCCATTCCTTGCTACATGTCATATAGAGCTTACATATAGTTCACATGTTGATTCATAGAACATTTGAAATTTTCATGAAACTTTTTTGCTTCATCTCAATGGAGCAGATGCCAACCATCTTTTCTAGGACTATGACAGCTCCACACTGAATTCTGAACTAGCTACACCTCCCACAGGAGTTAATAAGATAATCAGAGGAAGTAAGATTACAACAACTTTTTGTTTAAGGTAAGGATGGACTCCATCTCATCATCAAATTCTATTTTCCTTTCTTGTCATCACATTTTAAAAATTAATATATAGTAAAATTGATTCTTTTTAGTGTGTAGTTCTTTTAGTTTTAACACTTGTAAGGAGTTGTGTAACCATTGCCACATCAGAAAGCAGAATACTTTCATCACATTAACTAACTCCCTGGGAGAGATTTTAGGCTCTTTCATGAGCCAAGATAATGATCTTTGGCTTAAATCTGTTCATCCTACCCTCATAAGGCTCATACACTTCCATCCTTGCAACAGCCCCTCATCTATACCAGCTGTTCCTGGTACCCCCTTTTCAGGAATGGCTGAGCCATGTGGTTTCCCTGCGGCCTCAAGTACCTATCTAATTATATCTTAATTGCTTTTTAAATTGGTTCCTGACTAAATGGTAAGCTCTGTAAGAATAGAGCTGTATTTGTCTTGTGTATGGCTAAATTTTAGGTAGTCAATATCTAGATAATGAATGAACTAATAAACAAATCACATTTTAGTGCAAACTGTTCAAAACCCTCAGTATTTATCTGATATATGCCACATGTATCAGTTAGCTTTTGCTGGGCAACCACTGAAATGTTCACTGACTTAATGCAAGGTCAACAAACTTTCCTGTAAAGGGCAGTGGATATTTTAGTCTTTGAAGGCCAGATAATATCTGTAGCAACTACTTAACGCTGCCACTAATGTATGAAAGTAGCAATAGTCAACATATCCACAAATGAATCTGGCTGTGTTCATATGCAACTATTTTTTAAAAATATTTATTTACTTATGCATACAGAACTGGGGTGCAGGCCAGAGGTGTAGGGGCGGTGAGAGGATTCACCAGAGACAGAGTGGGGAGCAGAAGAGGCCAATTGATGAGGTACACTGCTGAGGGGAGCAGCAGGCCGGTCAGGAGAGGTCTGCCGCACCATGTGGATCACCTCTGGGGCAGGGATTGAACTCATGCTGAAGTGGCTTTGGCTTCTTAGTGCTGTGCTTTAACCCACTGCGCCACCAGGAAGGGCCCTCCTATGCAGCTACTTTTAAAAACAGGTAGCAGGCCAAATGTGGCCCACTGGTCACAGTTTGCCAGTGTCTGACTTAGCATCTATTTACTATTGTTCATCAGTTTACTACTAGTTGGTTGATCTTATTTGACTGCATCACTGAAATGTCTGTCATCAACTGGTGGGTCAAAGGAAGGCTGGATTTTTTCAAGGATGGCCACAATTGGGTGGCTAGGAATCAGACTGGCTATTGGCTTAAGATGAGGTAACTGACATCAACAGGTTATCCTGAGATTATTTACATGATAAAGGCAGGACTGAGAGAAAGAAAGAGGAGAGAGAGCACAGTAAAGTATGTAAGATCCCCTTATTATAAGTCACTAAACTGCACCATTGGGCCCTCTCTGGTGGTGCAATGGGTTAAAGTGCAGCATTGTGATGCTAGCAGGCCCTTCAGTGTGAGTTCAATCCCTGGAACCAGAGGTGACCCACATGGCACAGCAGCAGACCTCTCCTGTCTGGCCCGCTGCTCCCCTCAGCAATATTCTTCCTCGTCTGCCTGTCCTGCTCCCCTCTCTGTCTCTGGTGAATCCTCTCACCATCCCTGCACCTCTGGTGTACCTCAGTTCTGTATAAATAAATAAATTTTTAAATAAAGAAAACTCCTCCTTCGGAAAGAGAGACTTCCAAGTGCATACCACAATGGGATAATGTGTCATAAATGTTAATATTGTAATGAACCTGACTGATAGAGGTGTTCTATAGATTGACATTGTAATGACTCAGCTTGATGGAAAGGTGGGGACAACTGTGATAGGGTAACATAAGTTACAAGACACTAGTTTGCGAAGACATAAAAGACCTGTGAAAGCAAGTCTAGCTAAGAACCTGACCATGTAGAGAGGCCCTGCCTAAATCAGAGTTAACAGATGGTCCTGATAAGTTGCCTTTGTGAAGTGGCATAAATACAGGCACCAAAGATGAGACAGTTTGAGATGCTTGTGGATTCCACACTTAGGGCCTTCTCCAGAGTATGGTGAGAAGAACCTGGGACTCTAGCTCTAGGAAGGGTTATCCCTTCCTTCCAGAGATGAACAGATTCCTGGAGCATTCTGAGTGAAGTCCCTCCCACTCCGTGTTGCCATCTCCCCACCTTTCCTCCTTCTCACTGCCAATGTAATTATTTGCTTGTATTATTGTTGAATGGATTCCCCCCCCCATTAAATTCATAGTGTGGTTATATGCATTATGCATGAATTGTGTGAAACCTTCCTGCTTTGCAGAAGTTAGCACTGTTGAGATCCGAAACTAGGTAAAACATGGTTAAGACTTGGAAACATTCTAATCATGGTCTTCTATACCACCGCAGGATGCTATCTGTAAAGAATGGCAACCCTACCTCACAAACAACAGGATGACTCCTCTTGATTGCCCTCTGTAGCTGTTACTGAGGTCAGTGATTCTTTATTACCCAGACCACTCTCCTTCAGCAGTAGTAATGGTTCCATCTCCATTTATTTGAGTGCTGTCGTGAAGCCAACAACTCAATCTCTCAAGAATAAAAGGTAACACATGTTTTGAATATGCAATAACTCATGTAATATTGTTTCCAAAAGCTCTTCTCAAGGAACCTAATGAAAGATAAATTGTGGTCCCTGTGATAGGTGATTTTATAATATGAACTATACATTTGCTCTTCATGTAGTGTCTGGCACAGCGCTTCTAAAACCCTTGGAATGTAAGTGCTGACGACAGCAAAGGTATCTCTTGTTACGTTAATGAGGTGACTTTTGGAGCTCACCTAAGAAGGGGGCCGTTTGCCAAGTAAGCCAACCACATGATCAGAAGGTTGGAGTTTTCAGTTTTCAATCTGCCTCCTCTAAGGATGGGTGAAGGCTGGATGGGGTGTGGGCATGCCAATCATCAATAGTGGGTGATTTAATCATCACACCTAAGTAATAAAACTTCCATAAAAACCCAAACCTCAGGGTCTGGAGAGCTTCCAGATTGGTGCAAGTGGCTATTAGGGGAGAGCAGCATATCTGGAAAAAGTGTGGGCTCCCTGTGCCCTGCTCTAAGTATCACCTCTTTCCTGAATTATATATACCCTTGTATAGTAAACTGGCACATAAATGTTTTTGAGTTCTGTGAGCATCTCCAGTAATAGGCGGTGTTCACACTCATGCAAGGGTGTGTGGGAACCTGTGATTTACAACCATCAGTCAGAAATACAAGCAACAATCTGGACTTAGAACTGGCAGATGAAGTGGGGAGCAGAAGAGGGCAGTGTTGCAGAACTGAACCCTTAATCTATAATGTGATCTCACCTAGAGAGTTGAATTATGGGACACTCAGTTGGTGTCTAGAGAATTGCTTGTTGTTATGCTTGGGAAATCCTCTCTCTTCATAGGAAACTTAGTTTCAGAACCCCTACACGGCTCCCAAGAGCTAGATATGTACCCTCTAGATGATCTAATAAGCTGACACTGTTGGCAAGGAGGTGGAACCACCAGAATTCTCATATAGCTGATTGGAGTATAAAATACTACAACCTGTAGTACATTACTATTATTGTATAATAATCATCTGGTACTTTCAAACAATTCGTTTTGAGTCATAAGCTAATCTCTTCTTGGTTTAACATCTGAAATGCATTTCTAGACCTCCAAGAAGCTAGCCTAGTTCTTCAAAAACATAATAATGTCTTCCATGGCTTGCTAGTTGACATGTCTGTCTTTCCTGACATTTTTACTACATCTCACACTTGATAGTTTAAATTGTTTTTGTGTCCTTCTTGTCTCCATATAAAATTTATCTGTGAAATATTATTTCAGGGTTTTTCTTTTTAATATTCATATCTTTCCAAGTTATGCAAAAAATTACTGGCAAACACAACAATGTAAGTCATGAGAAATGATGGTCATTTAGACACCACACTGTGGAAAGGGTGAGATATAGGCCCAAGCCAAACTCAGGCTTCACTGAATAAAACCAATACACTTACAGGGTTTGTCCTTAGGGGTACATGGGATAGGGAGACAGGACATGGTGGAAGCATCTATCCATACCAGTTTCAGTAGAGAAGCAAGTTCTGCCATGGATTCATGTTAAGGAGGGAAAAATTCAATATCATCAAAGAAAGTAAAAGTATTTCACCTTTTGGTAAAAAGCAAATTACTTTTTCATATTCGCTCCACACACACATAAAAAAAAAAATCCTGTGAATCAGGGTCATTACATGTACTGGTTTGTGCTTGTAGCACTTCACATTCAGTATTTATGATCCTCACCATCACTTTGGGGCCGTTGTATGGTATATATTCCCTTTAGGTAGAATGAAAATAAAAACTAGCTAAAAGCTAAGTAATCTGTTCAGAGGCACCCAAATATATTTGTAAGTGATTTAGCTAAAATTTAACCCTAAATTCTGACTTCAACTCCAAGGGCTGCTTTGAGTCATAAGTCACCTTACCTATTTGACAGATACTATGATGCCAGCTAACTACATACATTTCGGTCCACCTTTACCTCTAGCCTCCAAAAGATGCCTAATATTTGTTCTCCTTTTTGCTCATTTCTATCTGTATCAAATAATGCCTTGAAATTAAGGCAGCTATAGGAACCACACAAAAAGATTAGAAATTTTGCTATGACTCGCTTTAAATGGACAAAAAAATAGAAAGAAAATCCTGTCATTACTAACTTTGTTGCCTTTCAATTAAATTGAGTTAGAGATTTTCCTCTATAACACATTGGGAGAAAACATAGCACCTAAGATAAATTGGACAGACCTGGCATCTAATTTGACATGTAGCCCAAGTTCAGCAAATAACCAGTTAAACTGGTCTTTGGCAAATCACTTAACTTGGCTGAGTTTTTATTTCCTAACCCATAAAAGGATTATGATAATGCCTTCAATCACATAATGGTGTCATGAGAATTAATGAGTTTACAGAGATAAAGGTTCAGAAGTGAAACTGGCACATGATATGTGAATAGTAAGTCACTATTACTGGTCATTATTACCTTTTAGTCAATTAAAAGGCAAAGAAAATGCTATCTTTCTACATTAAGTGGGCTCCCATCAATGCGTGTTGACATTTACATTGAATTTTTAAACGCCTGAATCACATCTTACATTTAAGCAAAGTTAAATTAAACCTAGAGAACTGTGGTTTTCTACAATTTGTGACATCCTGCAGTAATCTGTAGCAGACCAAAATAATAACATATGGTCAATATGACATGTGTTCAAGTATTCGTGACAGTTTTGTGTTGAAACATTTCAATTCTTTGTCTTCTGCTTGTAAGCAATTGCTTTCAATTTCTTGGGTATTTGATGACTAATTACCATTAGAAAGGTCTTGGTCTATTTATTTTGAGCATCCCAAAGGTAAGCAATTTGTAACCCTTGCTCTTTTTTTTTTTTTTTAAGATTTATTTATTTATGCTTACAGAACTGGGGTACAGGCCATAGGTGTGGTGGGTGAGAGGATTCACCAGAGACAAAGTGGGAGCAGAACAGGCAGATTGACAAAGTGCACTGCTGAAAGGAGCAGTGGGTAGATCAGAAGAGGTCTGCCATGCCATGTGGGTCAGCTCCCTGGCTGGGGAGCAAACTTGTGCTGCAGGGGCTGCAGATTGCTTCATAATGTGGTGCTTTAACCCATTGCCCCACCAGAGAGAGCCCTGGAAACCCTGTTCTTTTTTTCTTTTTTTTTTTTTCCTTTTTTTTAAAGATTTATTTATTTGTGCATACAGAACTGGGGTATAGGCCAGAGGCTCAGGGGTGGCGAGAGGCTTCACCAGAGACAGAGTGGGGAGCAAAACAGGCAGATCGACTGTACACTGCTGAGGGGAGCAGCAGGCGGGTCAGGAGAGGTCTGCCACGCCATGTGGTCACCTCCGGGGCAGGTGGGAATCAAACTCATGCGGAAGTGGCTTTGGCTTCTCAGTGCTGTGCTTTAACCCGCTGCGCCACAGGGGAGGGCCTGGAACCCCTGTTCTTAAGGATCTTAAAATCTAGTAGGAGAAAAAGGCTAGTCTAGAACAAAATTTACAAACAGTATATACATGTATTAGAACAGTGCATTAACAGACAGCTCTAAAACACCAAAAAGAAGCAATCTTGCTCTAAGATAACTGTAAATATTTTTATATATAAGATCATCTTGGATATAAGTTTTAGAAAATGGGGAGAGATTACCATGGTGGGGTATTCAAAAAATAAGTAGGGCAAAATGATATTTGATACAAATGTTGAATATTGTGAACTGTTTACAATCAATTTGGAACTAATTGGTTGGTGGTTCCGTTTGGTTCACTGCAGGTTTAAATATTTGGGGTAGTACATTTGAGGCACAAAGGAACAATCCCAATTCATGGCTACCTCTCCAGTACCAAAGCATACAGTAGATGCTTAGAAGGAATGTCTGTAATTAAAAGTGTGCTCCAGTAATCTTATGTGCTTTATGGTTGGCATAACTGGTGTCTGTGTGGACCAGAGGATTAGAAAACACTGACAAGGTGAATTGGCACCAGATTGTAGAGCTATTCCAATTATACCTTAAGAAGTTTTGGCTTTAGATATTAGTTTAAAATATTATTGGAAAAAAAATTTTTGAGGAAAAAAGAAATTACATGGTCATTGTTTTTTCTTCAAGGTTATTCTGGCAGTAATGGGGAAGGAGTAAATTGGGAGATAGAATCATTAGTTGAGGAAGGGAGAGCAAATAGCCCAGAGCAGTTCTTGCCATGTTGTAGAATGAAGCAGTGAAGGACAAATCACACATGGGAATAGATAAAAGTCTAAGAGACAGTACAGAAGTTTTTGTCATGGATTCAGCACCAGAATTGAAGACCACAAGTCAGCATTGCCAACAATCTACTATTATATAGTATAGTATATATATAGTATTATAATATTAGTTTCATGAGGTTGTTGGCAAGCAAATGACCACCCCATTTAGGGAATAGCCCCCAAATAATGTAATGTGAAACCAAGTGCCAACCATGGAAGGTACTGAGGTGGGGGTGGAGGCAGCATTCTCTTGCCTCACTTCCTGGTACCTAGGGCATAAACAATTTACCTAACTTTGGACAATGGGTGTGCCCTCCTGCCCAGGATTTTGAAAGATCTGGGTCATTTGTCATGCAGCTGTGGAAAGTAGAGCCAGAGGTTAAATGAAAAGTACCTGGTGATCAACCTGGGTCCTCATTGGAGCCTTGATATGGCTGGGCTGTGTTTCTAGTCACCTACCTCTTTGGATGACTGCTTGTTTTCCACACTTGGTTATCCAGAACTTGTTTTGGTTCTAAAAGCTAACAACTACATTTCCAAAACATTAGGAAATGTTGGTTTCTGTTTGTTTGTTTTTACCTTAATTAATCACCAATTCCCTTGGTGGTTTCCAACACAAAGCATGGTCTGCCACAGGGAGTCTCCTCTAGGGCAGCCTACATATTTCTGCCTTCTGGCAAAGCACTATCATATAGGAACTTGGGTAAAACAGCGAGTTCTTTGAAATAGCTGCTGTCAGCTAGGCAAGCTTCTTATGTAATTAATGAAATGGTCATTTGCATACTTACCTTCACAGACTGTTTTCATTTTGAGGTTGGGGCCTGCTAACTCAAAGGAAGAATACATACAGTGATTATTCACTCGACAAATGCTTATTCAGTTCCAGCTATGCTTGCGTTCTGGGAATAAAAAGACAGATAGGATATCATCCTTCTTTTTCAGCTCACATTTTCAGTAAGAAATTTGGATGTGAACAGGTGATGGTAGAACCTTTCTAGGTGCCAATATGAAGTATCCTGAGAATTCAGAATGGCACAGGATAGATGACCTTTCAGCAGGGTTTGGAAGGATGAGTCAGAATGTCTTTAGGTGTGTCAGATGAAGTGTAAGTGTACATACGCCTGGGTATAAGGAGACACTTCAGAGGAAATGAGGTCCTCAGCTATCCATGTGGCTATTCATCTACTATTTATTCATTGCTTTTAAATTTCTATTTCATGACTTCTAAATTGGTGATTCCTGGGGGGAATTCAATCCTCATTAAGCACACAGGAAGTACCTGAAATGATACAGACATTCATAAAGCCTTAGTTCCTATCCATTGTGATTGATACATATAAGAACATTTTTCATCAGGGTGGTTCTGTCATGGTTTTTAAATGCAAGTCTCTTTGGAACATATCAAAACAACTTAATACTTTGCCTGAAAAGATAAGAAAGTATTATTGAGATAGAAAAAAACTAGTAAAACTAGTAACTGAAAAAGCTTTTAGGTTACTTAGGAGGAGGAGATGAAAAGGCTGGGGTAGTACTTTCACACAACTATCAAATGCAAGAATAACAACCATCTACTGCCCAGCATTAAATCAAGTTAGATCTTGCAGAAGTTCAGATCTAGTACTCTTCTGCTATTATATGAAGATATGAGAGATGGAAACTCTCAGAATCCAGAGTTCCTCACTTTTCCCATTTTTCTTCTTCCAGTTTTCTCTCCAACCAACCCCAAATCATTTCTCTTTTCAAACAAAACATAACTACAGCAAGTTTTATAGGGTACAGAAATTGTTTTTACCCCATATTCTGGATTTATCACTTCCTTTCCCATTTAACAGAGAAGAAATGACATTTGGCTTAAAATTGTTTTCCTGACCTGCTGCTTTGTAATAATAAATATTTCCCAATTGGCCTAATGAAACTATTGATAAAACTATCACTTAAACAATAGAAACAGTTTTTTTTATGCTTTACTATCCTTTAAATAATATCTATAATTTCTACAATACTCTCTTCTTTATTGTGTTACTTATAATGAAAGAGCTTAAAACTACTGAAATTAGTTATATAGAACACTTACATAGACAAGAATTTGAAAAAGTAGAAAGGAAAAACAATATGCTCCTTTTAACAAAGATGGGAAATTAATTTGTTAACAGTGTTTCTAATCCCCAATTATGTTCTGATTTTATTCTCACTCATTAGTCACCTTTAAATGGAAACGGTATTTGACATGATACAATGACATAAGATTTTACTCTTTGGCATTCCTTGCTGAACTGTTGATATCGGTTTCTTTTACATAGATAATAGAAGATTAAGGGTAGTAGAAGCAGTACTAGGTGGGGAAGATCAATAAAAACTCAGAGAGCTTAAGTTCTTTTAGATGAAAACCACTTAAACAAGACTTTACTATGGGACGCTTGGCACTGCCTTAGTTCATTTTCATTAAGTACATGGTCATTCATGAATTATAGCTCCTTGGCTATAGTATTATAATTGGATAAGTGGGGTTTCTTCAGCTCTGCTATACAAAATCAATGTACAGTCTCGTGAACCATTCAGCTTGGAAATTTTTCATTGGCTGCAGTGACTGAAAAATTCTTACCTTCACATTAATCTCCACAGGGCAGCCTCATGTGGGAATATTTCTTTTGTCCTCTTGGATATAAAATGGTTATTTTAACCCTATAATAACAATAGATGAGTCATTATCTTGTATGGCTTTGAATACTGAGAGATGTTACAAGTGAAACCAAAAATAATTTCTACACTTTTTTTAGTATGTTCAAATATTCAGAGTAAAAGAGAAAATCAGATTGTAATGCTTTTTGCACCCTGAACTAGATAGAGAATTTTCTTTTTCAATATGTTATTAAAACAGTTCTTTCCCTTTAACTGATGTCTTTAGTTAGCACATATCTCTTTTCACAATAGGGTAACTAAGGACGCTAACAGTTCCAACTACCATCTTTTTCATTTAACATATGAGCAGTGGTAATCAACCATGATTTTGGATTATTTATTTAACAATAATAATAATCAACAATTTGTATTATTTCTTACAATAATATACTATCTTGAAATAAAGCAGACAAAATATTCCCAATGTATGTAATCATTTTCTATAATAATAAATTACCTCAAAAATATACAGATTGCTCTTCCATAAATTACTGCCAAAGTTAAAACAACAGTTACTGTTTCATAGTTTTTGTGAATTAGGAGTTGGGGGATTAAATTGGTCAGTTTTCGCTTGGTGTTCATACAGTTGCATCAAGAGGTCCAGCTAATGATAAGTGTCATCGGAAGCCTCCAGTGGAGCCAGAGTCCTTGTTACAAAATGACTCAGTGAATGACAAGTTAGACAGTCAGCTGTTGGTGGAGGACTGAGTTATTGACACTAGGATCTACTCCTTGAGACACGCTTGCATGTTCTCAGGCATGAGGGCTGACTCTCCCTAAAGCCATGTATCTAGGAGAGAATCATAGACTCTGAGTTTTATGACCAGGCTTTGGGATTCACAGTGATGATGTTTTTCGATATGCTATTGTTTACACGAGTCAGCCCTGTTTGGTCTGTTATATCACACACATGCATAATGACTGGGAATTTGGCGGTCATCTTGGAAGTTGGCCAACACACCCACTTTTTAAAAAAAGAGGTTTTAAAATCTTTATTCTACTTTTTAATAAAACTTGCAACCCTATGTTTGTTTAAATATTCAATTATGCCTAATTTTTTAAAAAAAAGATTTATTTATTTATTTATGCGTATAGAACTGGGGGTATAGGCCAGAGCTCCATGGGCAGTGAGAGGATTTACCAGAGACAGAGCAGGGAGCAGAACAGGCTCACTGAGGAAGTACACTGAGGGGAGTAGCGGGTGGGTCAGGAGAGGTCTGGTGGGTCAGGGGAAATCTGCCACACCATGTGGGTCACCTCTCAGACAGGGATTGAAATCATGCTGAGGAGGCTTTAGCTTCTTAGTGCTGTGTTTTAACCCACTGCACCACCAGGGAGGGCCCCCAATTATGCCAACTTTATGTCAGTACTGTCCCATTTGTCAAATTCTGATCCAATTTAGAGTTATAAAGAAGAAATGTAAGGAAATATTTATTATTGGCAATATCATTTTAACGTTTCCCTCTTTGGGCACTTATACTAGATTGTTTTATAATTATTGA
>NW_004567123.1:12482472-12484276 GCF_000260355.1 Condylura cristata
AAGGTAGTGTCATAGTCTATTCCTCCAAACTGTTGACTTCTGAATCCAGATATAATCACCGTCTGCCAATCAACTGCCTCCTCTTTCATCCCAATGTATATTATTTCAGTGTATATATATAGATTTGATGATAAACCAATACTGGAAAGTCTTAATATCTTCATAGAGGTGGTAATGAGGTACAGCATCTCTGACTGCTAGAGAATAGCTCCATACAATACCTATGTGGGGAGCTAGGAAGTCAGACCATGTCCTTTCTCTTTGGGGAGCAAATACCTTAATATGTGGGTTAGGTGTTAACAAATAGAAATGTTCTTCTTAGCTTTTCCCCTAGATGGCTCCACTAGGCTGCCTGGAATACTCATCCCAGCTTTGGATAAACAAAGTTCCTCCTTTAATTATTAGTGTAAGCTGAGACTAACTAATTCTAATAATATCCTCAAAGTGATTTAAAGAATTAAATATAGGCCATGCCCTGTGCTAAGTATTATTCACAGATCATTTCACTACACCACAACCCCAGGTACTATTATTATCCCCATTTTGTAGGTGACAATATTGAGGCTTAAAAAGGTTAAGTATCTTAGTCAGGGTCATTTAGCTTATAAAGAATAGATCCAGGATTCAAACTCTGTGTGCTCACTCTGATGAGTCAAGCACTTTCTTGTTCTAGCTATGCTAGACACTTTATATATACTTTCATTTTTAATCTTAATAACCATTTTTTAAAGATTTATTTATTTATTCATTCAGAACTGCGGTACAATCCAGAGGCGCAGGGGTGGTGAGAGGATTCACCAGAGACAAAGTGGGGAGTAGAACAGGTAGATCATTGAAGTACACTGCTGAGGGGAACAGCAGGCGGGTCAGGAGAGGTCTGCTGAGCCATGTGGATCACCTCTAGGACTGGGGATCGAACTCAAGCTGAAGTGGCTTTAGCTTCTTAGTGCTGCACTTTAACCTGCTGTACCACCAGGGAGGGCTCTTAATTACCATTATTATATTTAAAGGTTACATAACTTTGCAGTGGTAATATAGACACAGAAGGTAGAAAATTAATGTGAGTGTGCCATTAGTTAAACATACCCTACTAGTTGTTTTCATTGTTTGACTATTATAAAAATATTATAAAGAATTAAGAGATACATATGCCAATTTACATTTATTCATGTATGACTGTAGAATACAGTCCTTGATTGCTAATTGGAAGTTTTCAGTAGTGATCATGTTGTTGATAGTTGCTGCTAGTAGTGATCATGTTGCTACTGTCCTATAGTTCGAAGCCAATAGCCATGCCACTACATCTGAGAAAAGAAATAGTTTAACCCAGGTCAACTGACTGGAGACTGTCATTTCAAATCAATCTCTCCAAGGAAGGTGTTTTGGGCAGTATTTATGGAGTTGAGGAACAAGGAAGACACAAAAATATGCAAGTTGGCAGAAAGTAATTGGCTATTGTCTGCTGAATCATGGTGTAACTTGAATTTGAATCCAGAATTGGAACAAAATGGAGTATACCTCATTTCTAAATATTTGCTAAATCATGAACTAGCCATCTCAGGTCTATCTTCCATGACTAGTTTGGTCCAAGAAATGAAAGGTCATTGAAAACACAAATGTTCTTCTGGTACTATCTTTTGAAACACGACTTGCCAACTTATGGTGAGGGTATTTTGTGAAGAGGGTATCTCTTCATGTGAGGAGGGTTTTTTGTCCCATTGTTTCACTTTTGCCATCCTCTTCTTGTTCCTGTAAGATAAGCAGAAACAGAAAAGGGCCATCACTATCATCCCAATTTCAGTGG
>NW_004567123.1:12486366-12488552 GCF_000260355.1 Condylura cristata
CCCCACTCTGTCTCTGGTGAATCCTCTCACCCTCCGCATCTCTGGCCTGTACCCCAGTTCTGTACGAATAAATAAATAAATCTTTAAAACAAAAACAAAAACATACACCAGAGACAGAATGGGGAGCAGAACAGGCAAATTGACAAAGTACACCGCTGAGGGGCAGCGGGCGACAGGAAAGGTCTACTTCGCTATATGGGTCTGAGCTGGGGATCCATCTCCTGGTGAAGTGGCCTCAGCTAGCTTCATAGTGCTGCACTTTAACCTGTTGCATCACCAGGGAGGACTCCAGAAAGCAGGATTCTAAATCTCATGAGGCAAAATGGGAATCTATCTCCTGAGTTAGAAAATGAGGCAGGAGTCTTGGGCTTCAAGGAAAGAGGAGGGGAACTCAAAAGAAAAGGAGAAGGTGACTCTGATAAAGAGTGCATGCTCTACAACCAGGTGTTGTCCTGCCCTTTAGATAATTCCCGCTCATAGGAGGGTTATTTCTGATAATAACTAATTCTGGGTAAGATCCTCAATTTTCATTCTTCTAAGTAGTTAAGAAAATGGTAAAATTCTCTCAGAAAACTGACGCTAGCTCAAAATAATTAGCTGCTTCAGCAGCATGTCTTAGGAAAACCTGCCCTTTAGGACCTCACATTAGTAATATCTGTGATGTTCCTTGGGTACTTGTTTAGAAGAATTAGTATTTGTCTTTCAGGTAATAATTGTCAACCTGGAAGGACATTTTAGCAGAGTTCTCCTTGTCTCCTTCCCTAAGAACAGCCAAACACACTTGATTACTGGGTGATGTGTATTAATTTCAGCAATGACCTGAGTGTAAATGGCTCCATAAATGAACACCATCAAATTTGTTCTCCTTTGAAAAGAGTATTACTAAGTTGGTGGTTTACATTTGTTCTGGCCCCACAGGGATCCTTCCTGCTGTCTATCTTAACTCCAGTGAATTTACTGATCTCCTGCACTATTTTTGCAAGCACCCTGAAGCTTAGACTTCTCCACACTCCATTGCAAATGAAGTCAATTCCTTTGTGAGGACATTAGAAGCTGTCTGTTTAAGACCTATGTTTTCTTCCACACAACAACCCTTAGCCAAGATCCAGGAACTGGGGATTGGGACAGTGAAGTACCTCTGTCTGAGAAACCTTTGTACTCACCTAGGTAACTAACAATGGAGAGACAGTAATGGCAGGTCATGCCAACCTGCCTTTCCTGGCAAGGAACTGTGGCCAATTAAGCTGAACCAAGGACCTCAGTATTCAACTCTGTCTGATATTAAGACTGTGACATTTGTTTTCTGATTAGGTCAGCATTTGTTTTCTTACTCTTTTGCCCAGCTCTTTTGTGGTTCTGTTTCAGCTATGTTTTGTAGATCTGCAGGGCTAGATTTTGTTTATTGATCCTCTACATGATTTTTTATTTTTCAAATTTCTGTTTTGTTTTGTTTTGTTTTTGTCTCCTTGTTTTGTGTAATCTCTGAAAAATATTTTTTGACTCTTTTACCTTTGTTTTATCTTTGGCTTTTCTATTTCCATTTTTGTTTTGTCTATTTATTCATTGTTATTTTAAAATTTCATTGTTTTGTTTTCAGTGCATGGGACCTGGTACCCATTAGATACCTGTACAAAGAAGGCTGTTTTTTCTCCTGATGCCTGAGAGGCAAGGCCCTCCTGGCCTCCTGGAAAAGACCCAGGATTTTCCAGAATCCTATAGCATTCCCTCTGGAAGTTGTTTAGGGATCATCAAGAATAACTTCATTAAAAAAAATAGTATCTTTAGTAGTCCATATTTACAGTATATAATTTGATGTTTTAATATAGGTATACACCAGAGAAAAGAGTGACCACAATTAAGATTAACATTTTCATCACTACCAAAAGAGTTCCCTGTGATTCCTACTGTCCTTCCCCAGACAAACCATAACCCACCTCATGCAACTTATATATATATAAGTATATATATTATATATATAAATATATGTAACTTATATATATTATATATACACATTACATATAATGTGTGTACATATATACTATATTATATATATAGTATATACGTGTATCATGGTCCACAAAAACTATATGTGTGTAGTTTTATATATATTATACATGTATATATTATATATAAATATAATATATGTAATTATATTTATATACATTGTCATAAACATATATAACATA
>NW_004567123.1:12488907-12552451 GCF_000260355.1 Condylura cristata
ATATATATCTATAACTACACACATATAATTTTTGTTGACCATGATAGTGCATAGATCTAACCAAGCCCAACTAAAGAACTTAATAAGAGATATAACGGGTCATTTATTCTCTTAGTCCAGTGACTTATCATAAGGGTTCAGGATATATCTCTCAATGACTTTGCTAGCTTTGGGGTAAAATAAATAATGCAATTGTTCAAATAAATCCTACAAAAATCAAATTTCATGTATGTGACCTTATTACTTACAGAACTACAAACTTTCAACTCTCCTGACTTTTCAGTATTTTAATATTTTCTTTTTGTTTTCATCTTTATAATCCTTTGAAAGAGAATTTTTTATGGAAACAGATAAGGAGAAACAGGAGCCTTGTTAGATGCTGCCAGCTGCTCATGCTAGTTCTCTGAAAACTCCAGGATAAATATATTTTTAAACCGTCCAGAACGTATTTGTTGATAAGCATCATGGCTGGCTAAATATGCTTAGCTGGGATAACAGATGTTATTTTGTTTACCAAAAGTAAAGTATAAGTCTAAATATATTTTTTTCATAAAGTATCCCATATGGATGACACAAACATTTTAATTAGTGCAAGTTGAGTTTGTATTTTATTTTTATTTGAATATTTTACCTAATACATTTTTGAATGCTCAAATATTATAACATCTTTATGGAACATATTTTTAAAAAGTAAAAAGAAATGTTATATTGCCATCAAATCAAAGCTTCTCTGTTCTGTTTAATTAATTTAAAATCTGGATAGCGATGGTGGATAAAGCTAATGTTTTATTGATTAAGAGCACAGACTCTGGAATAAAGCTCTTCAGGATTAAGTCACTGTCTATTACTTGGTGTGTAATCTTGGGCAAATTACTGAGGGACAATTTCATCATCTTTAGAATAAAGGTAATAATACCTATCATAGAGGGTAATGGTGAAAATGAAGTATGTAATACGTAATTCTTATAACAACACTATGGATGAGAGTAAATGATATTTATGCTAATTACTATTCTGTATGTGAAAATAATTCTACTTTTAATAACTATTGAACTTGATGTGAATCAGAGAGCATACCAAGTGGGTACAGATTTGAACTTAAAATTTTGATTTAAAAATACTGGCCTCAAATATGATTATATAGTTTACCTTGTAGTAGAATATATTTTCATCACTTTAGAACGAAATGATAGTACCGAAACAAGTTTGCAAGCAGCTCAAGTTTGCAAGTAGCTCAAGACTTTGGGGAAGTTTTGCTGAAGAATGTTGAGTGGGAAAAAGAAAGCACATATTCATGGGTTCACCTCAATCTTCTGACCCGGTGACTCAAGTAAATCCTCAGTTATGAAGTCAGAAATTTTCTTTTAGGCAGACCTGGTCATTTTTTCTTATTTTCATTTGTTTATTGGATGCATAAAAAAGGGCATTGTATAGTCATTTGCTGACAAATTGAAGTGTAAAAAAATAAAACTATTTCTATCCAGATTTCTAAGCTCTTTTGTCCCAATACTCTGCAAACCAATATGGCTCTGTTTGTGTGGGCCAGAGGAGAGGCAATGATAAGGGACATGCACGTGAGTTTGCTGCTTCCTGTGATGGTTATGTTTTGGAAGTGGTCCCCTAAGTCCTGAGGGCAGCTGTGTGTAAACTGCACTGGTGGCCAGATCTTTTGTGTCCATGTTCTTCTTTTTCCCGTAGGTTCACAGCTGTTGTATCTTCAGCCTTCCCTCTCACCAACTACTGCCATCTGATGAGTTCTGGCCAGTAACATGTGATAGGGTGAGGCTAAGGAGTCACCCAGATAGACATCAGGTGCCTTTATGCTCATGCAATTTTTCCCACCTACTGACCAAGTAAATGGACTTCAAAGACTCAGAAGGAGGATAGAAGTGGAAAGAGCTTAGATCCCTGCTGTTACTAATTAGGTGCTTGATCTATTTTAAGTAATTCCTACCACTTCATGGTAATCATAAGGGAGAACATACTACACAAATTTGTGGTGTTAAGATTATGAAAGACAATTGATTCCCCCCCCATCTTTTATGTCACTTTCAACACTCCTATCCCTTTGATGATAATAATAGACAAGTATTGAGTACTTAATATATTTCAGACATTATACTAATTTCTATACCAATTATAGATAATGTTGCATTTAACCCCCACATCAGCCTTACACAATATGACCTGTTAAACTCATTTCACAGTTGAGTAACTAAAGCCCAGAGGTTAAGGTACAGATCACCAAGAGCTAAGAAAACCAAAATTTGAACTCAAGTCATCATACCTGATTACTAAGTTATACAATTTCCCAATATACTTCCTAGGTGTTTAGTATGATTGATTATAAAGAGCCCTCTATAGAAGCTGTTTTCTCAGATGACTCATAACTTTCCTTCCATTTCTGCCTCTAAAATATCCTATCGTAAATGCTACTTCACTGAAATTTATTATGGGAAATATATTAAAATTCAGTTGTTGGACATTCACCCATTCAAGCACTAGTATTAACTTTAAGAGGCTTAGTATGATATACAGATTTGGTACCTTTGACTTCAAGGGAGTTTCTGCCTCTAGGTCATCTGCCCACTCTATCCTGCTCTAGAATCCAGAATGTTAACATGTCCTGGGGCGGGGTTTGGAGTTTCATTGCTCCATTATTCTGACAGATATTACAAATTGCATATGCAAAGGTAGGAGAGCAGTGTGTCCATCTGGACTATGAAAGCTGAGGTTCAGCAGTGAACAGTGTCAAGAGCCCAGTGATGAAATTAGTGGGCACCAGGAAACTGGAGACAGAGAACAAGGATATGGGAAGAGGGTAAAGTGGTCTGGCATAGCTCCAGAAATGAATCCCAAAGTGAGCTGTGCCTTTCTACCACTGTCAGATAATATAGTAAGAGGGATAAATGCCCGGGGCTAAGGAAAGCCAAGAAGATTTTATGAAGGAGGTAACTGTGGCATTGGACTTGAGGAATGCATTGGGATAGAAAGGACAGAAAATGAACCATAGCTATTGGAACATGCACACCCAAATACAAGGAGATATTGTAATTCAAGATGTACTAGAGAAACAGCAAATTGTTTAATTTTTAAGGGAGTGCAAGTTGCCTGAAGGGTAGAAAGAAGAGACAAGGGTCAGAGATGCGCAAAGGCGAAAGAAGAGTTCACAGGGGACTGATACATTAAGGGCCAGCGTGAATTGAATGTGGAGACAGTCAGAGCAGAACTCAAGTGGAAGAAGTGAGGGGAAGAGGCAAGGAGAGTAGAAAACTTTGGAAGATACACAAAATAGATTAGAAAAAAGAAATACCTAAGGCTAGGAGACAGCCAACAGAATGAAGAAGGCAAAGGAGATTTTCAAGAAGTACTGCAGTAGGAAGAAAGGAAATTGCAAAGTGCTGACAGGCACTTCCTCAATGCAATTTAATCATCACCTATGAAGTGACAGGAGCTATACAACAAATTCAAGATAGAAGATAGTAAGCCCGAGTTCATACACGCAGCTCCTTCTAAGGCAAGAAAGATTAACAAATAAATGAGCAGGTGAGTGTGTGAGTGGAGGTTATTACTTTCCAGAGAAGCACTTAAATGTTCAGAGGAGTAACATGATGGAGAAAAGATCAGTTTTCTTTCTTTCTTTTTTTTTTAAATATTTATTTATTTATGCATACAGAGCTGAGGTACAGGCCAGAGGTGCAGGGGCAGTGAGAGGATTCACCAGAGACAGAGTAAGGAGCAGACCAGGCAAATCCATTAAGTACACTGCTGAGGGAAGCAGTGGGTGAGACAGGAGGGGTCTGCTGTGCCATGTGGGTCACCTCCAGGGTAGGGATGGAACTCACACTGAGGTGGTTGCCGCCAGGTCGCAGTACTGCACCCTAACCCATTACACAACCAGGGAGGTTAGATAAAGTTTAGTTTTTAATCTAGGAGACACTTGAGCCTGAATGAAGGAATGATGAGAAAGGCTTAATATGCAGGAGGAGAGTAGGAGAAAGCAACTGTTTGGGCGGGGGAGGGGTGGTAACAGGAGACTGAGACTTAAATAGTGGGTTAATATAGAAATTCCTTTGGTGGTCAAAGTGAAAGTGGGAGCAGCCAAAATGAGATGACTTTGACCTTAATAAAATTGGATACCAGTCATCTTCAAAGAAGTAGGGGTGAGGCTGCAGAGCCACAGGAGTGGAAAGTTTGGCATAACAGCTCTGAGGAATGTGTTCGAAGATTGTACAATACTGTAATGCATTTGTCATAATATATGTATAGAATAGCTAGTCTATGTCCAGTGATATATTAGATATTAGAGATACATATTAGATATTATAGTTTAAATTTCCAAAGTGCTGGAAGTTGCAATGTGGCAAAATCAGCAAATATTATAAACTAATTTCTCTATTTTATCATAGACATCACTAATTAAAATAAGGAGTAATTTTGGATCTTGGTCTTTATTTTTTATTAGTTTATCTTTTTATAATTATTTATTTATTTATTTTACATCATTGTGTAGTCCCATAAACTTCCCACCACCAATTCATCCATGAACCATCACCATAGTCCCTTATGCTCTTCTGTCCCATTTTGATCCCTTTCCCTCCTCTTCCCTTGCAGAATGTCTCTTATTTATGGCTGCCTGCTAGATTTGTTTCATTTTATTTATTTATTTATTTGATCTCTTACTTGGTTCCCCTATGTTCTTCCTATGAATGAAACCATTATTGATATTTTTTCTTTTTCTCCTGGCTTGTGTTACTTCAAGCTACATTCATATTGCTGTGAATTGCATGAGTTTATCTTTTTTGATTGCTAAATAGTATTCCATTGTGTATATATGCCACATCTTCTTGTGAATCTAGCTGTTTAAAGCATTCAACTTGCTCTCTCTCTCTCTAGTATAAGATCAAAGTACTGACAGTTATATTTGAGTATTTTTATGTCAATATTATTTGTAAAACTATTTCATTATAACCTGAGTCCATCTCCTCCACTATTCATCACAACTTTCATAGAATTATGAATGGCTTTATACTTAATAATTTATTTTTTCATTAAAATGATTATAAGTTTTGGGCCAGGAGTGGTAAAATACTATTTTAACTTGAAATTCAAAGAATTTGTGGATAAACAATTCACTCAAAATGTGGAAAGAAAATTGAGAAGTGAGTCAGGAATTGACAAAGGCCAAAAAATTCAAGATAGAGTAAATATACTTGGGAAATGTTGAAATTTGAATATTAAAAGGGAATTCAAAGGCAATAGACACTGTTAATGCGTCATCAGCATCACATTCAATTCTCATCAGCATTCACTTTTCAATTAATTCTGATGTCTTATTGAGAAATCTCAAAGATTCCTTTGGCCATGAATTAATACCTTAGAAGTGTCTTCAACCAATAATGGGTATATAAATCACCCCCCCAATGGGACAATTCAGAAGCATGTTCTGTTCCATCCTCAGAGATTCCTAGCAGAATGAGTCTCAGTTGCTCATGATGGAACCTTGCTGATCAAAAGATAATCAGCTCATTTTCTTCCTCCTTCCTTACTCACTTTCTCTTTGCCTCCTTACAACGACTTGGAGTCAAATTGTACTTAGGAGCTGTTTTCAGTGGAATGGAGGCTAACACAGAATGAAGCCAAATGCAAAGTGTAAAAAATAAAATCCATCATCATAGACTGCATCTCCCCAGTAAAGCTAGTCCATGTTAAGTTAAACCACCATCCACTTAATCCCCCAAAATAGAAACCTCAAAATTATCTTTGACAATTTCCTCTTCATAATTTACATTCACACAGCCACCAAGTTCTATAGCATTACCCCAAACTGTATTTTAGATCTACTTCTTATCATGACCTTTGTACAAACCTAGATCAAGTTGCTTCATCCGTCACTTAGGCTTTGGCATAGGCCTAACTGGTCCTGGGAATCCATGCCAGTCCTCCTTCAGTCCATTCTCCAAGTGAATTTCTCAAAGCCAGTTCTGAATTTTACATCTACACACTGCTTAAAACACTTCAATGGGGGCCCTCCCTGGTGGCGCAGCGGGTTAAAGCACTGCACAAAGAAGCTTAAGCCACTTCCGCATGAGTTCAATTCCCGCCTGCCCCCGGAGGAGACCACATGGCGTGGCAGACCTCTCCTGACCCGCCCACTGCTCCCCTCAGCAGTGTACTTCGTCGATCTGCCTGTTCTGCACCCCACTCTGTCTCTGGTGAATCCTCTCACCCTCCGCATTTCTGGCCTGTACCCCAGTTCTGTATGAATAAATAAATCTTTAAAAAAAAAAAACACTTTAATGGCTGCTGTCAACCAGATGTTTGCATGCACTCCCCAATCCATATGTGAAAATTTAATGTCCAAAATGATGATATTGGAAGTGTGGTCTTTATGATTAATACTTATAAATACTTATAAACTGGATTAATTCCCTTATGAGCACTCTTTTCCCCTCTGTCATGTAAGAACACAGTGAGATGATGAATGTCTGTTAACCAAGAAGTGGGTTCTAAATCTGACCGTACCTTCATCTTGGACTTATCGGTTTTTAAAACTGATAAACGAATTTCTGTTACTCATAAGTCTTTCTGTTTATAGTATTTTGACTTAGAAGACTGAGTCATGAAATAGATGGCTTTCATCTCTCTCATATTACAAGCAACAGTCCTTAAAACCTGCAGGATTTTTGTGATCTGGATTCACTGGATTTCACTTCCCCCACTCCCATCTCTGATCTCACCTTAAGCCACATTCCCTTTGTTTCCAAGTATCTAGTCATCTAGCATGTCATACATTCAGTTGCCCTCAAATCTGAGATCCTTTGTACGACATGGTAATTGTAATTACTTAGTTTTTGTCTTTCTTTTCTTCTCAGCAATTTTTTCCTCACTTAGATACTTGCTTAAGTAATGCTTACTCTTCTCAAACATCTGAAATCTGTTACAGGCTATGAAAGAAACTTGTAACTCTATTTCCCTTTTCACTATAACATTTTTATATTTATATCACTGATAGTTTTATAGTCAGTCTCTTCATCCCTGTATCTTATATAATACCAAGGACTTTATCCTTTCTGGATCACTCTTTTATTTGCTAGCACAGTAATATTTTTAACCTAATAACTGCTTCATTTGAAAAATGAATGAAAGACGTTAGTCACTAAAAGACTGTGTGATAAATTTGCATTTTTCTCCAATGCAGAAGCAAATGTATTTTGTGAGAAAAAGGATCATAGCATCTTGTGAAGTAGAAGTCACATAAGAGGGAACCATGAATAAGCCTTCATCTAAGAAAGTTTATTTTTTTGCCTTAATGTCAGATGAAAAATACAAACTTGTAGTGAGTCAAATCTGCTTGCCTATCTTTCTCCTGCAATGTGATAACAGGGTAAGAATAAAACAGATTATCTTGTGCTGTGGATGGTAAATAGAGCAAGTAAGAAGCCTGAGGGTAGACAGGAGACTAGAAGATGGTCATTCTTTCATGGATCACGAAGGCAAACTCAAGCTATTTTCTCTTTCTCCTTTTTTTGGGAAAAAAATTTATTAATTTATGTTAATACTTGGTTTGTATTGAGACTATTTTGTTGAATTGGGACACATTTTACTGGGCAGGAACTGGAGGAATTGAAGCCATCTCAGAGGCTTCTCAGTATCTGACCTGGTAAAGATTCTACATTTCTGCAGAGTGGATGGAGGACCAGAAAGATTTCAGTGATGAAGAAAGTAGAACCTGGTAGTGTGGTGATCAGAGAGACAGAACCATGAAGGGAAGTGGGGACTTGAATAAATGCTAGAACCTAATGCCCACCTACATTGAACCCTGGAGGGGTTGACAAATGACTTGATCGAGAAAAGTAAAGTTCAAGTTTCCACCAAATTCTAGCCCTGTGCATTTGTACTTGTCTAATAGTGGTTTTGGTTTGGATGATATTATCTCATGACCTTCTGCACTTGAAATTTTGGAGACAAAACTAAGGATTGCATGTATTTTAGTCATTTTGTTCGAGGGATGAGAAAACTAAATGTAGCCCTATTAGTAAGTATGGGAAGGAAATTTTGAAAGAAAGATTAAAAGTCTTGGTGAAGTGAGTAAAGGGTGGCATCTGAAATAAGCTTTTGGGAGGAGTGGGAAAGAAAGAAGATAGTTTCTTTTGTAATACTCTACAACTCTATTAGAGGGAACTATTTTGGAAAACTAGGAAAAATGATAGAAGGCTGACCAGTTTGGTGAATACACCATGTGTGAAGATGGAAGTCAAGAAAACAAACAATGCAGCTAATAATAAAGATAATGAAGGCAAAAGCAGAGATATAAGCACTATAATAAAGGAAAACATATTAACTAGGTCCTGATGATGGCTACAAATTTACTTAGTGGGTCTACAGCAATGAAGATTTGGGTAAAAACGTGAATGCAGGCAGGTGATGGCTAGCAACTATAGATTTAATAAATGACAATGTATTATCCATTTTAAGAAAAATTAACATATCTTTATCCTTAAGGAACCCACACAAAAGACTTTAATGAATTTTTCCCAAAACTTTCCAGATACTTTCCTGTTTTCTATTTGGAAAGTTACACTCATTGGTCTCTCCTTATTTTCCAAATAGAAAAAGGAAAGTATTACGAATATTTAAGAAACTTCCTTTCCTAGCGTTGCACAATGTACACACATAACAAATCTGGAGCTAACTCATGAGCAAAAAGGTTGTCCAGGTCCCCAATGATGTTATTATTATATAGAACACTCTTGGTGATCATGGCAGAGAGAACAGTTCATTGTCATATGGTATAACTCCATCTGCTGTCCCTCAGCGATCGTCCAGATGGATTCCATTTTTGGTCTCCAGGAAGATGAGGCCAGTCAATATGAAAAAGCTGTGTCTTTGATTATCCATCATAATCAGCCAAGGAGAATCACATTTTATTTTATTTTATTTTTGGTTTCTATCCATCTTGTTAAAAGACTTATGATTTTATTTTTAACCATGAAATCTGCTTCTGAATTTATGAGCAATAACAATGCCAATGGTCTAGATTTTGTTGGGTCTCTTAGAGGGATAGGGAAATGTATCTTGCAAATATCTATCCTCTCCTCTTTTAAAATATTTCAGTTAGTTTTCTGAGAAGTATTTATGTTTCCAGTAATTACAGGACTGAAAAAAATGTTTATCATGATATGGCTTGAAGAGTAATTAAAGTTCAAGAGTAAAAAAAAATGGTTTAAATTATAATACCATTCTGATGAGAAATGACCATAAAAATGAATTCATGTTTGAGAAATTTTACCATGTGTTCCTAATACTTATGTCATCTCTTTTCCCACAGGTTAAATTGTATGGTCAGCTTTGTAACACTGCTGACATAAAAAATAAAGGGCTTCTTACAGGATCCTAGTTTATACACACAGACACACATAAATTCCTTGGAATAGGTTCATATTGTTCATATATTTTGATTTAACTTGTTCTTTCAGGTGAATAAGATTCTTACCTGAATACGAATTCAGGAGAGGCCTAAGAAAACACTGGTTTTCTCTAATTCCAAATAATCACTAGTTTAAGCTAAAGCATTCTGCTACAGATTACTTATGCATTAATTTTTTTGTATTAATTCTTTAATTCACATTTCAATAGCACTGAATATTTGAAAATTGCTGGGAGTGATCACCAAGTGGGAGAGAACAGAGCTTAAAAATTCTCATTCCAAGAAAAAAATTGTAACTATGTACAAGTCACTAGAATTGTGATAATTGTGTAGTATATATAAACATTGCATATTATGATGAACACCTGAAACTAATATCATGTTATATGTAAAGTATACCTCCATAAAAATTCACATTTCATATTATTAATTTTTGAGGAAGAGAGTAAATATTTCTTTCCAAACATGTGTAAATATTTGAAATATCCAAATATTTCTTTCCTCAGCAGCAAAGTTTTTAGTCAAACAAAGGGCACTGGTCTAACATTCCTTTGTCCAGCCTCCCTGTTAGTAGTCATGTGACCAGTCCTTAGCATAGATCTAAGCATATAGGGTGTGCAACTTCTAGAAGTGCACTGCTTCTCTTCCTCATTGTCTTGGGCAACAGCAAGTACTGGAGTTGGCTGGACCTTCCCCAGCCATCATAGACAAGATGACTTTGGGAACAGAAATGATACAGGACAGGATAACAAGATAACGATTCCTTGGACCCCATACAACTATTTTTACCCTGATTGACCTTGACTGTAAGAATAAAACAAAATTTTATTTTATGGCTTTATTTTTATTTGAGGTCTTTATATTATAGCATATATACATATATATTATGTACACACACACATACATACCTATATATGTTATGTATGTGCATATATATCTTTTAAATTAGATAGTGTCCTACTAATAAAAGACATAGCAGTTGCCATTTCCAACAAAGATACAAGTAGTGACACATATAATTGCAATGGAAAATTTTAAGAGTGCTAACTCTTTCAGTAAAATCATTAGACCTTTTTACAGGAAGAAAAGCCCAAAGAGAAAAAAAATATATATATATATATGTTTTGTGCATAGTTACTTTATCCTTTGAGATGTATTTCTTTTTCAAGTTCCTCTTTAGTATCCATTTAATAAAAATCAACTTATATAACTCAGCACCAAAAATTCTGATTTCCAACTGCAGGCATCTGTGATTTTTGCTGAGCAATTGATCTGGCAACAGAACCTGCTCTTCCTGAGAAGAGGGCAGGTTGGATGTGTTTGGAGAATTAACACACAATCCCCCACCTCCTTCCTGTGCCCCAAACCCTAATTCAGCAGCAACCTGAATTAAAGGAGATGACTTACTGATAGTTTAGCTCCTTTGCCTTAACAGGTAGATTCATTTAAAGGTATTTACTCTACACTGGTTCCCAGAGTCCTCACCAGGATTCAGACCCTGTTATCCAGGGGAGTAACCACTTGATAACATAACTGAATCAGGTGCCTGGTTTTCTCTGCCTTACTTCCCTATCCATCTACATTGTTTTCTGCATTTATACCCTAAATAAGCTTTTAAACATAGATCCCTATCTCAGAGCCCTGGGACCAAAACATAATATTTACATAATGTGTGAGTGGCAGAAAAAAACATTTATAATAGGAGACTGATAGGAATGAAGACATGACACGATTGCCAAGTAGGCTGAAAATCTTTTTCCTTTTCTTTCAGTCCTCAGTGTTATAACTGAGGAAGGTTAACACAGCCCTAAAAAATACTGGTTAGTAAATAGAATGCTTGTAAAATAGAACCCTAAAATGCTGGGAAAATATGTTCCCACATACTTTAAATAATTAAAATGAATTAGCTCAGGGTAAAAGAAAGCTAATTCCATTTCAAAAAAGAATGTAAATGGGAATAATTTATGCTTATTATTTTCCCCAATATTTACAAAGTGCCCCCAAATATAGCAGTTAATTAAAATGTATTTGTTGAGTTAAAGAATAGTAGAGAGGGAATTGGAGTTAAGTTAGCAGATCAGTTGATTAAACATGCTATTGGGAATGGAAAGGCAAAAACCATAGTGGAGAAGAGATTAACAATATATAACCTGTTAAGGACTCCAAATCAGAGTATACAAATACTATAAATCAATTATGAAAGCATAAGCCCTTAGCAAAAACATAACTACTTGAGAAAGCATCTCACATGATCATAGTTAAATGGCCAATAAACAAGCAACAATGGGCAAATCTTCATTAGTCATCAGATAGAATCAGGTGAAAACCATAATGCAATAATACCATATCTTCTAACTAGATTGGGTTAAAATAGAAATAGAAGATGCTGCATACGGAATGGTAGGGCTCTCATGGACAGCTGGTAGAAGGACAGATTGGTACAACCAATTTGAAACTTCTTTGGCAGTATTTACAAAAGCTCACTCTATATTTTCCCTGTAATGCAACAACTCCACTTCTAGACATTTAACCAACTGAAGTACATACACATTTTCAACAAAAGGCATGAACCAGAATAGTTCCAACAACAGTGTTGACAGTAATGAAAAACTTGGGACAATCCAGCCTATCTACACAAAAACGGAAACAATAATTGTGGCACATAAATGTGGATTATTCTACATTTTGCACATATGTGACACTCCAAATATTTGACTGACTGCACAATTCCAAATACAGTTAGAAGTGGGAGAAATAACTCTAGGCTATTCAAAGTCAAAAATGGTAATTATTCTTAGGAAAACCTAATGAACTGATGGAACAAGAGGGAAACCTCTGAGATGCTAGTTGTCTCCATACATATCGAATTGAGGATTCCAATCCAGAGTATGAAACACTGTAAATCAATTACAAAAACATAAGCCCATAGGAAAAATGCAAGTCCTACTATTTCCCACTGGTTTGGGTATTCACTGGGAAAAACTAATGTGACTCAACATAAAATATTAGTCATGGCTTAGATTTTGTATAACAAAGGATATATGCACAGAAATAATAGTAATATATATTATACATATAGTACATATATACTATGTATTATACTATGTGTGTATAGGCAAAGACTAAGAAGAGCAAATCCTTATTTGTCATCTACAAGGACTCATCTCCTGCTGTGAGCTACAAGGATTTGCTTATGCCTAGAAAAGTCACTTTAAACCTTGGATTCCAAAATTTTTAATGGAACTGGTTTCATTCCTGCTACATGACCAACCATGCGTGAACTCCAAACTAGGCTCTGGGTATACAGAGTGAAACTTGGGTGTTCAAATGACTTTTGATGCAGGGAAGTTTTAGATATTCATTCAAAACCCTTAGCAATGAGCAGGCCTATGTTCTCTGCTCACAGGACATACCTCCAGTCTCAGAATCTCTTCCTTTGATACTCAGAATAACTCCATAAACAAAAGAACTGCATCTGTATTTTGCAGAAAAGGAAACTTGCTTAGAAAGTGTAAGTGACATGCCCAAGATCATTCAGATGTAAAATACTATCCAGGTTCAAGTTTACCCATGAGTGCACAATGCTTATTTTTCCCATATGTCTCCCTGTTTGTCTCTCTCCTGCTCTCACATGTTTAAAATTTCCTACTATCTAAGTCATTATTCTTAAAGTGAAATAAATAAATGCCCTCATTATTCTTAGAAACTTTTCCAGTGTGTAAGTGGCTCTTGTTTAAAAATTGAGTTTGTCTCAGCTCTGGTAATAATAGAGTTCCCACTATATTTATCTGCCTTGGGTAGTCATGTGGTGATGGCTTTGATCCTGGCAATAGCTTTTGCTTTAGCTCACAATACCAGATAGTGAAGAAGAAGAAGAAAAAGGCAATTCTCTCATCTGTTTTTTTCTGAATAAATCCCTTCTAGAACTTAACAAGAAAGTGGATTTTCCAGAAAAAGAGGAGCCTATTAAGTGGTCATCCAAGAGGCAACTGGGGCTTTAGTGCCATCAGTGAGGGTGTGTTTCAAATGAAAATCAAGTTAAAATGAATATGGGGTGGGTTTAATGAGCAAAGGTACCATTTTTAGTATGCTCATCTCTTGCCTTTTCAAACATCTGGTCAACTCTTTGGTCCCCTCTAAACCACTAGACTAGACTTGTACAAATCAAAGAGAGGTGGTCTGTAATCCCTCCAGAATAATAAATGCTGTTCTCTATGCTGACAGCTTTACTAAATGATGAGTGAATCATAATCTTTCATCACCGGGCCATGGCACAGGGATCATGACTAAGGTGGATGAAGTTATATTTTATTTTCCACCCTTAGATTTCAATATTAAACAATGGATTGGAAATGCATTGAGAAACAGCTTTACATAGTGGTGTTGATGATGATATTTTTCTTCTTACAGAAAAAATCTGGCATTGATATTCATCAGCATGCTGGGATTTCAGCAGGATAGAAGCAATTATACACACTTGTGTATGAGTGACTTACATAAGTGAATGGCTTTAATTGCTTAGCTGGCACGCCTCAAACTTTCTGAGTAAATATAATATATAAGCAGCGAATATCTTAATTTTCCAAAAATCTGGCATCTCATTCAGAATTCTTATGCTTGTTATCAAGTGAACTTCAACTTAAATCACTCAAGGGGGTTTCATAAAAATTTCACTGAGTTCCATGACCTCACAAGCACATAGGTTTCCCTTTCAGAAAGAGGACCGAGCTGACTAAATTGGATAAAGTAATTTACTGTCCCTTAAGGCCACTGGCACTTACAGTTCAATTCTACAGAACTTCAGCTACACTCTTTCTCTCATAAAATCCAACTATTCTTCACTGACTTAAAATGCCACCATTACTATAAATGGTATCCTTATATAGATTTGGGTTTATTTCTGAACTTTTCTGTTCAGTTGGTGTCTATTTCATGTGCTAATACCAAAATGTTTTCATTTGGGTTTGTTTCAGGCCAAGGAGATGGGCTGGGTTAGGGGAAGACTTCTCTGGATATTTGATAGTGTCTCCTTCTGCCTCACAGAAGCTAGTGCATCATTTCCTTTCTTCATATCCTCTGAAGTCACTCTTTTCCACTTTATTGTTGCTATTTGCCGAGTTCCATTCTCTGATGGTTCTCAATACCATCTTCTCCGCTAAATCTAAAGTGTCCAAGTTACACCCACCCTGACATGCCCTCTCCACTTGTTTGGTATAGAACAGTGACTGGACCTCTAAGTAGAAATGGGTCTAAATGCCCATTTAGACCTTGGGCAGGGTCTAAGTTCCTTCAACCTCAATACAGTTAGAAAGTCAAGAGATGCATCTTTTTTTCTAAGGTTTATTTTTATTTACTCTTTATATATATATATATATATATATTTAAAGAGTAAGTTTATTAGAGACAGGAAAGGAAAAGACACTTGCATAAACACAAGCAGGCAGTAAGAGCTGCCCTGGAAAGGACAGGTTTGCAGAGAGAGAGGCCTGCATGGTTGCAGGCAGGCGGTCTTAGCAGAGTGGCCTCCACTGAGGTAGGTCAGTGCAGAGAAGTCCTGGCATGGTGCAGGTCATGGGCAGGCAGGAATCTGCTGCCCTGCAGAGGGAGAGTGGATGGAAAGAAGCTCTTGCATAGGCACAGGTGGGCAGGCGAGCAGCTGCATATTTTTATTTATTCTTTTGATATTATTGAAGTATCAGTAGTTCAATATTTTGTTTTAGTATTGTTTATTGCCGATGTGTATGTAAGTATACATATATATGCAAATGATGTTGTGTTAATTATGTTTCTACAGTTTTGTTGATTTCATTTGTTAGTTCCAAGGTTTTTTCTATTTGTGCATGGGATCTTTAGAGTGTTCTACATGTAATAACAAATTATATGTAAACAGAGATAATGCTACTTCTTTCATTCTAATTTGGATAGCTTTTATTTCTTTTTTTTATCTAATGGCTCTCACTAGAATGCTCAATACTATGTAAAATAGAAGTAGTTAAAAACTAATTCTTTTTTATTCCTGATCTTTGAGGAAAAGTTTTCAGTCCTTCACCAGTGAATATGATGTTAGCTATGGGGGTATTCAACTTATGTTCCATTGTTTCAGAACCATTCTTTGAGAAAGCCATTCTTTGTCCACTTTATAACATTTTCACTTTTGTCAGCAATCATTGTTTATATTATATGAGTCAGTCTCTGTGTCCTCTCTTATGCTCCCTTGATCTATATGTCTGTCCTGCAAATACTGTCTTGACTATAGCTGTAAGACTTAATCATGGGTAAAATGACTCTGCCCTCCTCATTCTTCTCTGTCAAATTATTTAGTTATTCTAGAGCTATTTCCATATAAACTTTAGAAATAATTAATATTGCTTAAAAATTCTACTGGATTTTTTATAGGAATTTCACTAGACACATAGATCAACTTGAGGAAAATTGATGTCTTTTATACTAAGTGATCGAATGCATGAACATAATATGCCTTTTGTGTTTGTTTAATTTTTATCTTGTAATGTTCAGTATATATAGACCCTATATCAGATTTAAGTTTATACCCAAGTATTTCATTGTGTTTGGTGTAATTGTTAGTAATATTGTGTTTTGAATTTAATTTTCTGCATGAATACAGAATGTAAATGACTCTTACGTCTAGATTATGCATCTTGCAAGATTGCTGAACTTATTTATTAATTTTCTATGTTATTTTTGTGGAAGCCTTGATATTTTCTATGTAAAAAATATGTCATCTGAAAACAGAAACAGTTTTTAATATCTTTTATTTATTTTGCTGTTCATTATAGTGACTAAAGTTCTAGGATTGTATTCAGTAAGATTTGTAAGGACATAGTAGTCGTATCTTACAGGAAAAGCATATAGTCTTTCACCATTAAGCATAAAATCAGCTGGAATTTTTTGTATATTTTTTTAACCAAGTTGAGGTAATTCCCCTCCATTTGTAATTGCTGAGAATTTTAAATAAGAATGTGTATTATATTTTTCATATTTTTTGCATAAATGATAAGATCATATTTTACTTCTTTGAGTTAAATTATATTAATTTACTTTTTAATGGTAAGCCATTTCTACATTCCTGGGGTAAATACCACTTGGTCAACATGTATAGTTAATTCTTTTTATACACTGTAAGATTTGGTTTGGTTATTTTTTTTCCTAAGGGCTTTTGCATCTAAGTTCATAAGATTTATTTGTCCATAATTTATTGGGTTTTTGATTTTTAGTATCAGGATAATACTGTGTGTGCTTGATTTTAGTATCAGTGTAATACTAACTGATCCTATAAAATACATTAGGAAGTGTTTTGTCCCACTATTTGGAATAGATTGTGAAGTTAATTTTTTTTAAAGATTTAACTATTTATGCTTAAAGAACTGGGGTACAGGTCAGAGGTGTGGTGGGTGATCGGATTCACCAGATAGAGTAAGTAGCAGAACAGGCAGATGGACAAAGTACACTGCTGAGGGGAGCAGCAGTGGGTCAGAAGAGGTCTGCTGTGCCATGTGGGTCATCTGGGGATAGAACTGGGGATCGAACTCATGCTGCAGTGGCTTCAGAGAGCTTCGTGATGCAGTACTTTAACCGCTGGTTGCGCCACCAAGGAGAGCCCCTGAAGTTAATTTTTATTCCCATGTTTGGTAGATTCCTTTTTGGTGAGATTTTTTTTTTTTTTAAAGATTTATTTATTTGTGCATACAGAACTGGGGTACAGGCCAGAGGTGCAGGGGCAGCCAGAGGCTTCACCAGATACAGAGTGGGGAGCAGAACAGGCAGGTCGAGGAAGTACACTGCTGAGGGGAGCAGCGGGCGGGTCAGGAGAGGTCTGCCACACCATGTGGTCACCTCCGGGGCAGGCGGAATCGAACTCATGCGGAAGTGGCTTTAGATTCTCAGTGCAGTGCTTTAACCCGCTGCGCCACCAGGGAGGGCTTTGGTGAGATATTTTTATTCTATTTTAATATTCTGTAAGATTTCAATATATCACCAAAATAAGGCACTATATTGCAAAAACTTATTTAAGAACATTTTTTTCATAAAAAACCTTATCCATTATAATCCAAATTTTCCTTATCCTGAAAATTTGACAATTCTGAAATATATGGAGAAGAAAGTAAATAATTAGCTAACATTTATTAATCAGAAATATCATTCAATAGTCATAAATCTTCTCATAGAGAGATAAGAGTATAAGGTTGTAAGTAGGTGAGTTGGCAGATGTGTTTTCTACTATATGAATAGTACTACCACACATGCAACTTTAAACCTAAGTAATATTAAAACTTACTAAATTTAAATGAAAAGATAAAAGGAAAAAAAACACTAAAAATATGTCAGCATTATATTCTAAATTTTCAATTTTTCCCACAAGAGATAAATTTAAACTCATCCCTCCCTGGTGGTGCAACTGGTTAGGACTCAGCGCTGCAAGCTGGCTGCAGCCACTTCAGTGCGAGTTCCTTCCTGGCCAGGAGCTGACCCACATGGCGCTGCAGACCTCTCCTGTCTCACCCACTGCTCCCCTCAGCAGTGTACTTCATGGATCTGCCTGTTCAGCTCCCAACTCTGTCTCTGGTGAAGCCTCTCACTGCTCCTGCACCTCTGGCTTGTATCCCAGTTCTGTATGAATAAATAAATAAATCTTAAAAAAAAATACTCTCAAAGTTAGAAATAGATTGAAACAGCATGAAAAGTTTTTTTTTGACCTATACACCTCATTGTTAATAGTGAGGAAATGATACTCAAACATCTTCATAGCTCCTTTCTTTGTATGTTAAGATTTCAGTAAATCACACCAAAATATTATATTAGCAAGGTTTATATTCCATTAAAAAGTTCTCTAATACCTAATTTTTACTACTAAATTTGTTTTTAAATATGATCATTATCACATTTGACCAGGCTTCAGAATTTTTTTAAATATGTCTTAGTTGGGTGAAGTTCATGATGAAGTAGAATATTTTTAAAGGTCTGGTGTCTGCTATATATTCTGATTTATTGTATATTTTAGAACAACTGACTATTGCCTGGAAAACTTTAAGAACAGCATGACTAGGCAAAACAAAATTTTTTGGGTCACTCTTACTTTTCCTCAGAACATTCCCTCAGGCATTGTGTGCATATGTGAAGAAATCTAGATGTAGCCTGATTATCATCTGTGTAAATTGTCTTTTTTTGCTGTCTTTGAAGTTTATAACTTTACTAAGTATATTTTAAAACTTTTTTCAGTTTTAAAAAAGGGTATATTTAAGACCCTTAGGCAATGTTTTTCTTCTGATAGCTTTGATTGTTTTATTTTACTGTTTTTGTTTTTCCAGTGAAGATTCTAAAAATATTATATCCTGGTAAATGTGTACTAGCTAGCTCTCTGAAAACAGAGAGCTGATCTGTAGTGTTTGCCCATGTCTGTGGTAAAAACACTCCCACAATGATTGATTTCAAGCTGCCAATGTGATGTTACTGAAAGCAGAGCTAGGAAGAGGTATAATCCAATCAGATCTTGTCATTGGCTGTAATCCACCCAGGATGGTACTAGTTATATGCACGTCAGAGTTCCTTTGCTTACTTCCATATACGTTTCCTATACTTGTTTTTTGCCCGTTTGTTACTGTGTTTAGACTTACTTTTTAATTTTATCTTTCAAATGGTTTAATAACTTCCATTTTCCCCTACCCCTCCCACCACCCCCTTTTTCATATACTTCTTGTTTATATTTCTGAAAACCTTCATTTCCATCCCCTGTTCTTTCTCCCCCCTGATAATCTATGCAAATATTCTGCCTGTTCTGCCCCCCACCCTATCTGTGGTGAAGCCTCTCACTGCCCCTGCATCTCTGGCTTGTACCCCACCCAGTTCTGTATGCATAAATAAATAAATCTTTAAAAAATATATTTGTAGAAGCTAGAGGTGGGGAGCAGAACAGGCAGTGAAATAGGAATACACTGCTGAGGGGCGCAGCATGCGGGTCAGGAGAGGGCCGCCACACCATGTGGGTCACGTCTGGGGCAGGGGATCAAACTCGCAATGAAGTGGCTGCAGCCAGTTTGCAGTGCTGGGTCCTAACCCATCCTTTTTGAGGTATTCACTGATGAGTAGAATGGTAACGGTGAAGTAAATAAGCTGGGGCTGTCTGAACCATGATTCCAGGGTTGCCTTAAAGATATCTGTCAACCAGTCTATTAAGTTCTCTACTCAGGTACATCTCTTCACAGCTTTTGTATTATGGTGGGTAGAAATTTGGAGAAGCAAAATAACTTATATAAGTGGCTGCAGGCTATTTATTATAGCAAAACTACAGAACCAATCTAAGTGTCTCAGAACAGATGAGTGTATCGAGATGATGTACCATACATATGCAATGGATTATTCAGCAATCAAAAAAGTTAAATTCATGCCATTTGTGCTAACATGAATGGAGCTTGAAAGGGAATGCTAAGTGAAATAAATCAGAAAGAGAATTACAAATATTAGATGGTGTCACTAATAGTGGAATATAAAGTTATCAAATCAATAGTCAGAGACAAACTGAAAAATTAACCTTTGATAGCTGACTATACTGAAACACCAAGGAGGTGAGGGTGGGGATTGGCTGACAGAGAGGAGAGAACAAAGAAGGAAGAAAACACAATGGTGTTTTATGTGGTGGTGGAAAATGGATGAGTTAGTGGTGGTTGCACTATGGTACTAATACCAGATGGGATTATACCCCAATATGGGGTAATACCCCACAATTACCTTAATTTAAAAAAATTCAATTTACCCAAATGGGCTAATACCCCAATATTACCTTAATTAAACAAAAAAAGTCAATAAGAAAACAAGACACCTGCAAGACAAATAGATTGCTATAGATTGCTATACTTGTCTCACTCAACCTGAGTCACATTCTCTCCATGACCTCCACCAGCAACCCCCAATGCAAATCCCCAACTTTTAACTCTCTGAGCATTGCTGAAAGTCTATTTCTTATATATAAGTAAAGTTTCTGATCCCTACTTGACAAATCAATACAGTCAAATTTTTTTTTTATATTTTAAAGTACTGCATTAAAAAAAAGTATGTGCTGAACAAAATAATGTATTGCCAAGACACCCTAAATGAAGGACTTGTTATCTCAGTTGCAGGGACTGCTGTTAGTAGAAGACCTTTAGTTATTAGCTCCTTTATGGATTGCCTAGCTTCAGAGGGCTGACTTTTCAAGTTCATGTTCATGCCCCTTCCAAGGCAGTTCACACTCAGTGACCTGATATCAGGATATAAAGGGCTGGATAATTCCAGCTAACTTGGGACAGTTCTGAAGAAGCATCCTAGCTTCAGATCTCCAAGAAGGCTGGCAAGATTATCACCGGCCTGCATCATAACTCTTAACTTCTACTTCTCCCTACTCCTACTTTTTGTCGCTCCTATCCACAGGAGTTTCTGCTTAATCAACACATTGCCTGTGGAACGCACAAGAAACATTATATAAAAGGACTTAATGCAATGCAGTATTTATAGAAATGGCATTATTATTTGTTTAAAATCTCTACTTTGCATGCCTCTTAAATGAATTTGAGGCAACTATCATCAGAGTACTTTTCTAGTAGAAACAAGCATACAAAACAAAGACTTTTTTATAATGGCAAAGAGATTGTGATAAATTTCAGTATCTCAAGGCAAATTTTTAATGGATACCAATCAATCACAAATAGACAACAATAATCATAAAATATTTCCTGCATTTGCATTTGTGCCACATACAAAAAAGTAAAATATAGGAACTATACAAATTAGTGTGGAGGGGGAGTGGGAGTGGTTAGTTAAGACCACTTAAGTGACTTTGAAAATAGAAAGATGGATTTAGGGATTGTTTTCTTTAAATGGAAGCACAGAGGGTATGTTATAACAGAACACATTTCTCCTCTATACATAGGAAAACTGAGGGAAAAAAGTAATTAACCATTTATTTTATGGTTCTTGTTTTGATAGCACAACTTCTATATTAAGGTTACTGAGCGAATGGAAAGTTATATTGTACCATTAATTAGAAAACTGTTAAGATTTTTGAGTCCAATAATAGGTACCAATGGAGACAAACCCTTACTTTTAATCTGCTGTTCCATTACCAAAAATAAATACCATATACAATAACTTAAGAGGGACAGTTGAGGACAGATACGAGTGTGATCTCCAAGGTTAAAAACTCATGACTGGTCTTTTAAATGTCTCTCTCTCATTTTAGTGTGGACAGTGAACAGTCTTGACCATGCTGGAGTCTTCTAGGATTGGGAAGAGAGTGAACATTGGTAGAAAGAGGGATTCAAGACAAACCACAAGATAATATTGCAAGCTACAGCTCTCTCACCAAAGCCTTGTCATTTCTTGGTACATAAACAAATGTCTTTCATCCCAATCTGTCAGTTTTCTTAATTCTCACTGTTGTACATGCAAAAAATCACAATACCCATTGTGAGTTTTTGTCCCAGACAGGAAAAGCATGGGACTGCCAAGGCTGACTGGTCCAGATTTGTTTAGAGACCCTCAGTTACCACCTACTTTGCTAGCCAACTAGCAAATCAAACCTGGAAAGGTGCAGTGCTTTCTTCTTCAGGCCGCAAATTCCAAGTCAGCTGCCAGTTTGCCCCAGTGCTCAGAGTCTAGCACTACAGAGAATCCTCCCCCCCACCCCCAGCCCGGGGAACAGAATGCCAGAGGCACCTTCTCTACGGTTACACCTTTTGTGGGAAAATGCAGGTGGTGGTGAGTTTCCTGTAGATGCCCGGCAGGCCAGTTGAAGTGTGTGTGTGTGTGTGTGCGTGCGCGCGCAGGCCAGTTGAAGTGTGTGTGTGTGTGGGGGGGGGCATTCTCCAAATCCTTGCTAAGTGCGAGGACCAGATCCTTGGTCCTTAATAGCGTGGTTAAGGACCAGCAGCACCCGGAGCTAGTTTGATGGGCAGAATGTCCTGGCTGCTAGTTTGATTTGCAGGATCTCAGTCCCGAGGCGAGACCTTCAGAACCCAAATCTGCATTTTAATTTATCCGCACGTTGAAGTTTGCGAAACCCGGGATCTCGGTGTTAGCACCGAGGTTAGCGGACTGATCTCTGTTCGCTCCCTCCCCCTTACAGCTCTCCTCTTAAGCCCAACCCAGTCCTTCACAGGTCCTATATAAAATTTATCCGAACCTGGCGTTTGTGGGAAGGGACGTGCAGAAGCTGCCACGTCGGGGAGGGCCGAGGTAAGGTATGATTGGATTGCAGAAAGATTATTTTCCCCAGCCCAGGGCTCCGCGGAGTGCAGACACTCCCCCGACCCTCCCCCCACACCTCTCCACCCCCACCCCCCGCAGCTGCTACCGCCTGCCTCCCGCCGGCTGCCGCGAAAACCCGGAGCAGCTGCGTGCGTTCACGGAAAGTCCTTCTAGGGGCGAAGCCGGCCAGCTGGGCATGCTCAGTAGCTGGGGGAGGCTTGGGTGGAGAGTAGAAAGCTTTGGCTCAGCCTCCCACCCCCTCCCTCAGGCCCCCGCCCCCCTTGCCCCTACACAGCCCGTAGTAGTTGCCCGGCGTGCGCCCGGGGAGACCAGGAACATGGCGCTGCGAGCGATGTAGCCGCGGAGGAGAAGGGGGTGAGGCACCGCCGCTTCGCTGACAGCCAGCCACCAGGTACGCTGGCGCGCTTGGCGGGGCTGCCAGGGTGGATAGCCTCGTGGGGAGGGGCGCTTGCGGGGATGCGCACGGCCAGGACCCCGGGCATCTTGCGTGGCCGGGCGAGGATGTGGAGCGGACATCTGTGACAGCGCGCAATTGTGCATCTCCTAGGAGATGCCAGAGGCTGGGGACCTGCTGGCCTGAGGGGAGGGGTGGGGGGACCGCCTCCTAGCCCCTCCACGCCCTCCAGCGTGGGCTCTCTACAGGTCAAATAAAGGATAGTTCTTTCTGCTGGGTGGGAGGGCATGGGGGAGAACCTCTGAAATCAGCCTCGCGAGCAAGCTGGTCCCCGGACCACTAGCCAACCCAGCACCAGTTCTTTGTGTATACAGCAGCGCACACCCGGGGGGTGCCGCGGTTCCTGCTTCTCCAGAGCCGTGTTGGGCATCTTACCAGGACCGGATTCCTTATGATTTTTGTTTCGTGGCAGGTGTAGACTGAAAGATGCAATAGCTGAGCCTTTATGGGGCTGTTTTCCTTTGTTACTTGTCTTGGGGTGTGTGTGTGTGTGTGTCTGGTGGGTTGTAATGGAGAGAGAAGTTCTATTCGTGGGCACCGGCACGGGTGCAGGCAGAGCGTGGAAGAGGATTTCCGTTCCAAACTCATGTCAAAATTGAGTGTGATGTTGGCCTCCTAGAAGGTAAACTTGAAAAGTCCAGGGATCATCAGTGCCCAGTTTGCAGAAGAATGAGCACTCTTCTGGAACGTGTGTGTGTTTGAAGCTTTAAGCATAGGATGGCACAAAGCCAAAGAAAAGTGTCATGGTTAATAGTTAATGACAGCTTGAAAGGCAGAATACACTTTTGGGGAAAACAGGGAACCCGGCATTCCACACGGGTAGGAAAATAGCAATCATGTCATAGGTTACTTCCACACCTCTCAGCTCATCATTTTCTCTGGTGGCATACAGACTTTCTCACCTGAGTCCAGATGGTTAAGTGCTCTTTAGAAGCCCTTTCTATGCCAGAACTCGATGCGATTGACACCTATAATAACAGCTTTACTTGTATTTGTGTATCTGTTGTATTCAGCAGCACAACTCTGAGTTAGGGAGGGAAGGTAAATTTAGAATATGCTTCTATTTTTTTGCTATGTAATTTAAAGGATGGACATCTGTGACTATGAAGTTTAGAGACACTTCCCTCAGCACTTACTATTTATTTTTATGGTCTTGTTAGGTGGCAAGAATGAGTCACTATCTTCAAAGTGAAATAGGGAATGCTTGAGGAAAACGCATTTAAATAAGTTAAAGTCATAAATGTCCAATCTTGATGGCAAGTTCATTGATAGTGTTGATCCTAGAATAAAGCTTATGTTCCTCTGCAATGGGTGTAGATTGATTGTACTAGATTCTCACAACCTCTTGTTTGTCTGACTTTGAATTTTAATTGCAGGTATTGAAAACCTTTTGGCAGTTCTGTCAGAGCTGCTAAAACACTGCAGGTGTGAGGCAGGTGGTCAAGGGTGGGGTATTATCTTGGTGATGAGACACTGAATTTGAACTGACTCTTCCATCTTTAGCTTATGGTCTTGGGTTAGCTGTTTAACTTTCTCAAACCTGTTTTCTCACTCATAGAACAAGACTAGGAATAGTAAGAGCTACCTTAATGGGTAGGTGTGTGATTCACCCATAAACCACCAAAAAATGCTGGTGACCATTTAAAGAAGGGAAATGGATGATTATTAAACTCATAAAATACATTCTATGGTATATTAGGTTCAAGTGTGAGTTACACAAGCTTCTCAAGTATATTAATTTCATAGGGCTGCCATTACAAATTACTTAAAGTTAAAGTGACTTAAAACAACACATTTATTCTGTCACAATTCTAGAAGCTAGAAGTCTTTCACAAGGTCTTGATAACTCTATGCTTCCTTCAAAATCTTTACATATGGATTCTTACTTACCACTTCTAGCTTTTGGTAGCTCCATTATTCTTGACTAGTGACTGCATAACTCCAATCTATGCTCCTCACCTCCCTTGGGCCATCTTTGTGTTCAGAAATCTCTCTTCTTATTAGGACACCGTTCCTATGGGATATGGGGCCCACTCTAATTCAGTAGGACTATATCTTAATTTGATTTTATCTGCCAAGACCATTTTAAGTGAGATCACATTTCAGGCTCCACATGGATAAGATATTACGCACATGTGCAGAAGATAAAGATAGAGTATGAGTCCAAAAAGACGTTAAAGGCTATAGAATCCAGCTAACCTGTTTGTGGTTTTAGTTACCCAGCAAGGATAGGGAGAGCAACATTCAAAGGTACTCCATTTATACAAATATCACTTATCTGAGATCCAGACAAGCTGGGATCTCAGTCTCCTGCAGGTGACCCAAACATAACCTGTTACACATGTTTTACACACCAACGCAACAGAAAACCAAATTAAGTAACAAAAATGTCAATAGCAACGAAACAACCCTTTAATATGGTCCCAGTCTTTCTGTCTTAGAAAGGGGCATATTTCTCTTGGAGTTGTTTTAACCAGAAACTCAATAATTCTCTTATCACTTTGGCCCTCCACATTTAAAATCATTGTGCAGTCATATGACTTCTGCATGTTCCTAAATATATCTTGATAAAACTTATTTCCACCCTGCTCTCCTCCCCCCATCAACCCACATCAAACTTCAAGTAATCACCTGGACCACTAGTATAACTTTTTTTTTTAATATTTACTTATTTATGCATATAGAACTGGGGTACAGGCCAGAGATGCAGGGGCGGTGAGAGGATTCACCAGAGAGAGAGTGGGAAGCAGAGCAGGCAGATAGATGGCAGTACACTGCTGAGGGGAGCAGCAGAGGACACAGGAGAGGTCTGCACCATACAGATCAACTTCCACTGACGCTGCTGAGGCCACCAGGGAGGGCCCCTAGTGTAACTTTCTAACAAGACTTCTGTTGTGTGTTCCTCCAGTCTTTTACTCAGAATAGATGGAATCCTGTATTCACACACCTAACATATTCCAGAGAGACTCCCAGAGTCTTGGGATCTTGGGCATTTTTCCCTCTCGCTGCAGTCACTGACGTCCTCTTCCTTGATCTTGTTTCTGTAGATTTTGCCTGTCCAAGCTCTACTTATCCTTAACTTCCTTTCCCACCAACTCATTATCCTACTTCTTGCATAAGTATTCATTGCAATTTAAACTTTTCTATTTGTTTGGTGTAATAACTAATATAATATTATTATGATATAATACTTACAATGTCTATAAACTCTTGTGTACCATTTATTTTGTGCTTTGCCTGGAGAAGATGCTCCAAAAAGTTTGGTGAATGAGTGAAGGATTGTCCCTTAGCACTTTTTTTAGGCTAATTCAATGATACGATTTTTAAGAAACTTTTAAACTTTAAAATTTTAAATTTGTGTTAAAAAAATTAGAACTTCATTATAACTTCAAAAGAGGAGTATCTTGGCTTTAACAAGTGCATCTTTTAAGAATTGGCTTTAAGCAAGTAAAAATTTGAGTCAGTATTTTCTAGCAGCTAGGATTTTGTAAAAACACATCCACCAACATTTCACAGATATTTATTAGGCACTTATATTTGCCATGCTAGGCCCTAGGAGGACAATGGTAACCCAGATATCTAGCCTTCTAGAGATTAATAATAATAAGCAATCATATGTAATAATTATAAATAGAATTTATTGAGCTTGTGTTTTATGCCAGGTTCTTTTCTGTCTGTATCCATTCTAGTTACTATAGATAGTCCTCTTATCATTCCCCGTAATCCAGATCCCAAATCAGATGCACGGCAAATATTTGATGAATTAATAATTAGTAGGTACTGATTTTTTAGGTAGGGAATTTGTGTTAATCTGGTGGGAAAGGGAATCTGCTAATATGTAGAAAGCATGCAGTTGCTTTCTGAATGTATCTAGATGGGTTCTGTTCTATTTTAGAAACCATCCTGGCTGTTGTCTCTTGGGTGAAAAGACACACATTGTTCTTTATGACAACAAGTTCCTGGTGTGTTTCTTTGTCTTCCACAGTTGTCGAAATTCTTAATCACTAGCTGAATTGTTTTATTCTATTTATGCAAGTGAAAAGTGACTTAATGTCTCTCTCACTCAGAGCCTTTTTTGGGTAGTTTTGAATAGTAAGTTTGAGTACCTGAGGGAAATCAATGTGGTTCAACACAGGTTACATTTTGTATTTCTTGGGTGGTTACAACTTCACATCATCTCATTACTCTCATAAAAGGCAGTATTCAGTAATATATAATGAACATGCAATGCATATGCTTAAGTATAACTTTTCCACAGAAGTAAATAAAAATTAGACATTGTGTCTAGATTTGAAGGGATGATACACAGTTGAGTCAAGTAAAAACGAAAAGAAGTAATGAGAGCTCAGAAAACTGGTTAACTATAAAATACACATTAAGAAACCAGTGACCATCCCAAATGCCAGTTTTTACCAACTAAAAGGCAATAGAAAATGATTCTACTCATGAACCCACAAAAGAAAAAAATAAATTAGGAAAATGGTACCTGTGCATACATGTACATCAAATCCTTGGGAGTAATAAGAACTATCTAAGGACTTGTGTAGAAAACTGTAAAATTTCACACACATAAAAGAAATAATGAAAACATAACCATATATTTGAGTAGAAAATTGGATATTATCAAATGATTATTTTCCCCCAGATTATTTATTTAGTTTTATTGCATTGGGGTTGGAAGAACTTGACAAAATGATTCAATATTCATCTGGAAGAATAATTGTATGACAGTAGTCAAGAAAGTTTTACAAAAAATATATATGAAGTAGGTGTGGGTTGCCCTTTAGAAATAAAAATCTGATGATTGAACTGCAATCATTATAGCAGTGCAGTTAGTGCTGGTGGGCTGTCAGCTCAATGCAATAGAATATTCTGGAGAGACAGCTAGTTTGGGGAAATAGATATGTGGTAGAGAAGGCTTTTTGAAATAGGTATTTGACAAAAGTGTCAAGGAAATTGGCTAATTATATAAAAAAACATTCAAGTAAGAACTTCTGTTTATATGACTCAATAGAGGCCAAATAAGTTGGGAAGTTTTTTTAGAACAGAAATGAAAACTGGAACATTTAATTTTAGGGGGAAGTATATTTTATTATAAAATTAATGGCAAAATAATCAGAAAGCAAAAGATTGACTTGAATATATTTTAAACTTTTGTGCTAAAAAAAATTTAAAGCAGAAAATAATTCTGGAGAAAAATAGCCAATACCTCGCATGACCCAATACTTACTATAATTGCATGAACTCTTGCATGTCACCAAGTAGACAATAACAGCCCCTAGAACTTTTCAAATGTCTCAATAAATAATTCAAAAGGAAGAAATAAGGCCAGCACACATATTTAGTAGTCTTACTATTAATCACAAAAATGAAAATTAAAACAAATATGAGGTGTCATGTTTCATGTCTTAAATAAACAAAATGATATTGATGAAATAGCATTCAGTACTGGCCAGGATTCTGTGCAAAGGCATACTCACTCCCAATGGGACGAAAGGCTTTATGATGCGATCTTCTTGGACTGTTTAAAAATATTTGTCAAAAGCTTTTCAAAGTTCAGGTTATCTGAAGCAGCTATCTAGCTTTTTACTTTTAGTCTTTATGAAGGATGTAGATGCAGAAAAAAAATATATACTCTATTGTTATACTCTAATAAAAAATCAAAAATAAATTACATCACTAAAAGTTGAGAGCTAATTGAAGACATTTTAAAGTTCCAAAATGGTTGACGATTACGTAGATATTAAGTATTTTTACGGGTATGAAAGAAATGAACTAATTCACAATTTTAAGTGGAAAGAATGAAATGCACTACTGCAAAACAATGCTAATGTGTTGTGAAGTGGAAGTCATCTAGGTGTGTAAAAACATAGAATAGAGACCAAAATGTTAGGCAGTCTGTGCGTGATAGACATCTGGATGGCTTTTGTTTTTTATACCTTTCTGAATTTTTCAAAACCTAGCCAGTGATAACATTGTTTTATGAACCAGAACCCTACATCAGCACTGTTTTACAAATAAAGGTGTAGATACACATTCAGGTCCTAATTATTCATTTATGTAACAAACATTCATTGATTAGCACATGTCAGGGCCTCTGCCAAGTGTATCAGCAGTGACTCTTAGTTTGTATGCAAATGAAAGCAACTGTTTCACTTGAGCAGGAAGAATTTGCTAGGCACAAGTCTAGGCTTCTTTTGTTCTGAATTTTCTTACATTTAGCAAGTCCTGTAGTCTTTGAGTTCAGTCCACCGTCAGTTCTAGGCTCTTCATTCAAATATTTCCTATACATTGGGTAGCGAAAAAGAATGGACACCTAACCAGTTCCCAGGTATAGCTACCAGGTACTGTAGAAACACATTTCACTGAGGCCAGCCTGCTCAGGTCACAGTCTGCTGGCTGTCAAGCTTAGGGTGCAATCCCTACCTAGGCTACTTGACATTGGGGATCTTGGACACCTTGATGAGCAGGCCAACACCAAATAAAAGAATACAAATACCACAGGACTTGGAACCAGTAGGTTCGAATAGCAACCATTCTGCCTTCCTGTAGGGAACATCTGCCAAGATGCAGACTCTCAGAAGAATAACAGTACAAGGTTGTGATGTGCCCCACAAAGGAGATGCCATTTTCTCCTGAGTTAGCAGTGACATACCCTACAGAGTGTGACTTTTCACACGTGATTTTCATGTATGGGCAAGATTTTTAGAACAGAGTTATTCTCAGATGAGACATGAGTCAGTAAAAACATTAGACCCCCTCACCCCCACTCAGAAAGCAGCTTAGCAGAAGTAAGAAGTGTAGTTTGGAAATAGATCAGGTGCCAACACACCTGCAAATCCTGCAGTCTTGTTTGAGTTCAATCTACCATCAGTTCTAACCTCAAACTTTTTGGTGCATACTTTAAAAAAAAAAAAAAAGCATCCTTAGGCCAGTTTGTATTCTTCCTACAGTAATCATAAATAGGTAATGTTCTTGCTTATCTAGGTAATTTAATGCTCAGGTTCACAATGTGTTTATAACTGTTTATACACTTTCCCTTGAGGAAAAAAAGACTGTAAATGGAAGAGAAAAGGATAATTATTTTTCATTTGCTCTGAAAACAGCACAGAGAAAATCTTCAATGACACAGGGCTCCTTTCTGTCCAAGCTAGGAACATAGGATTCCTTCACTTTAAGATTTTTAGCTGGATTTATAATATTTAAATATACAGTTATATAGTTATTTGCACACCATCTGTGCTCTTACTCCCGCCAGTATTAGAACTGACCTTGGTAAGATAACTATTTTAGAAAAGTGAGTCTCACCTGTTCCCATACCCATCACCCCCCTCCTCTCTCCCCCACCCCACACACACCATTAGCTTCTTCTGAAAAAAGCAATGTAGGTTATTGAAAAAGTAGATTGCATTCACTTCTATGATTATAGCTAACATTGAATTGTATGTGCTAAGTCCTCTCCCAGGTGTGTTATGTGTATGCATTAATTAATCTTTATAAAAGCACTATAAAATTGGTCACTCGTGGCAAAGCATCATGCTCTTAGGAGTCACATTGTCTTTAGAGTCCATAAACAGTGTGGTGTTTGGAAACTCAATGGATAAGAAGTTTTGTTTTGAGTCCTTGAACTTTCAATAATTGAAAAAAGTCACTGGATTTAATCAACCCAGGTTGACTGTTCAGTGTTTACATATCCTTTGATTCATTGTTTGTGTTAGTACAAATTTCCTTATGAAAGAGGAAAGTAAATGCATTGATTGCCTCAACATCCTCAGTAGTATGAGTCATTGAATGATCAACACCAAGCTCAGTATTGGGTTGCTTGAATAAGAATTAAATTTAACTTACATTTAAAATGAATATCAGTTATGAGGTTTAATTTGTCAGTTTCCAAGGTTATTGTCATTGTCATTGGTGATGCAGGTAGATAGACAATGAATAGTATTTCTGTTTTTCCTATAAAACACTGGTTCGTATCCCTGTACCTCCACTATAGCACTGTTCATCTGTATCAAGAAGATGCAATATAAAGGTTCTGTTTCCACCACTTTTGTAATAACAAATTAAGGGAGAAGAGTGAGAGGGATTGTCAGGGAGAACGGGCGAGACCTCATACCTTCATTCTCAAAATTAAGATCTGTAACAGACTTAACAATTGCTAACTAAATTTCAAATTTAGGGTTGGTACACTATATTAGAAACTAGCTATTTTCTAGCTGGAACTTGATCTTTTTGCTTCTAAGGATGTTCATTTGAGTCATGCAAATGAATGTTTCTGTTAGACTAATTTTTAGCTAATTGTTTTTAACTTTCAACTGAGTTGCCTCCCTTGGTGTAGTTTAGCTCCGTTGCAGCCTACTGACTCAGGAAAAGGACTTTCCTAAAAGAAAGTCCAGAAAACTTACACTTCATTTATTTAGAAGAAAATTTCTCTGAAAGTCAGGACAGTTGCCACATGGTATGATTTAACCTTTAAAAATTTAAGCACTGGCCCCTCCTTGGTGGTGCAGCAGGTTAGGACACAGTGCTGAAAGCTGGCCACAGCCACTTGAGTACGAATTCAATCCCCCACCCCGGAGGTGACCCACATGGTGCGGCAGACCTCTCCTGACCCACCCCTGCTCCCTTCAGCAGTTTACTTCGTAAATCTGCCTGTTCTGCTCCCTGCCCTGTCTCTGGTGACTCCTCTCACTGTCCCTGCACCTCTGACTTGTACCCCAGTTCTGTATGCACAAATAAAATCTTTTTAAAAAAATGTAAACATTGATGGTAGAGGAAGAGCTAAAGGAAAAAAAATGCATAACCTGAATGTAGAGTTTTCGTTTGTGTATTTTCTAGAACAATATTGCCTAGGTTATAGAGACATGAAAGCAAAAGGAATTTTCCAATATTTGGTCAATAGCTACTCATGACTTGAGTTTGTTTTACATTTTAAGAGCATTTTTAAGACAACAACTACCTCCAGGTTGTAAAGTCCAAGTAGACTTCACTCCTCCCATACTCCACACCAAGTGGATCCTTCATCTCATCAACTGAAAACTTTTCCTTACATCTGCTGCCCTTCCCTTGCACTCTTCAACTGAACCTATTTCAACCTCCTGTCTGCTCATTTTGTCTTCATTTCCACCGCAAAGTTAACATCTAATTGTTAACCTGTTCATTGAAAGTTTCCTATGAGCCATCACTTCTGCCTCTTCCAAAATTCCCCCATGTGCCTCTGGATCACACTTCTCAGTGTTTTAGATATTATCTTACTTGTCTCTCCTCTTGTACTTGACTGAAAACTCTTCAGAAGTAAGTGTCTTGCCTCTTTATCTCTCCAGCACTTAGTTTTGTGTGGACACATCTCAGATCTTTCATAAATGCATTATGAATGGATTTTACTTACGTTAAAATGTGAATCCAAATACATGGGAATGTCATCATTTAAAAATCTGGAATGCAACCTAGCAATGATGCAATCCATTTTCTTACAAAACGTTGTACTCCAATATTAATTTTTTGCTTTCTATAAGTGAAAGACACGTGGAAGGCAAGATTAATATTCTGTTACTGGTTTAGAGACAAAAATTCTATAATGGATATGGATAGAAAATAGATATTCTAGATGTTGTGGAGACAGAAAGTAATGAAGCAAACCATAAGCTCAGAGCCAGCTTTTCAACAACAGAGTGAAAGATAGAATAATTACTTGATTACTAGATACAACTTACACCTACTGCTCTTTTCCACACCTGATAGGAATATGCTTGGTTGGTAATATGACCCTTGCTTGAACATCTATTGATTTTTATACTGGAAGTTGGTATTTTACTCAGTTCTGCCCAAGACTTTGACACTGTTTGTTTCCATAGTAACAAATGCACTATAAAATGAGGAAAAAACGGGAATGTTTGAGAGGGAAATGTATCAAGTAAGTGGTCCAAGCAAGGGGTTCCCCAGTGTAAGTCCCACGGTCTTTTTAGTCTTCTGGTCACATAGATAGTGGCAGGCATCTAGGGTGGTCCTTGGAAGGGACTGTAAAGACATAGGGGCACCCTATGTAACAGCAGTTACTGTGTTGACTTTAGCTTGGACTCCTGCAGGGCGACCCTGCCTTGACATATTATCAGTCTATAATGTTGAAAGAAACTACCTAGTGCCCACCAACTACTAGGAGTTAGGGAACAACTACTGCAGATGTTAGCTATCTGTGAACTATAGTTAACTTTGGAATGTAAATTCTATTAGTAGTAAACATTTGACAATACAGATTGCGAACAGAGCTTCCAAACTTGTTTCCTTGATATATTCAGTTTGGTACATAAAGTATGAAATTTCCCCTAAAAATACAGATTTCTGAATTTAAAAATTATCATATATACACAAATACAAAATTTGGCAAGCCTGACAGTATTTTCCCATGGCCAACATCCATGGTGGCTTAGGAACTGCCTCTACCAGACACTCTTCATTTTGCCAGAGACCTTACCACTCCCTACTGTGTTGCATTAAGCTATTTTACTTGTCTTGGTCCTGGGAATCTTTTGAAATTGTCACCTTTGGGTTAGGATTGTGCTATGTTTTTAGATCATTTTATACTTACATATTGCCCACTCTCAATATCATTACCAGAAAATATAGGGCACTTTATTAATTATAAAGCAAGTGACATTTTAGAAAGATACATTTTTTAAGACTTATTTAGTTATACATACAGAACTGGGGTACAGGCCAGAGGTGCAGTGGAGATGAGTGGATTCACTAGAGACAGAGTGGGGAGCAGAACAGGCAGATCCATGAAGCACACTGCTGAGGGGAGCAGCTGGTGGGTCAGGAGAGGTCTGCCACGTCAGGTGGGTCACCTCTGGGGTAGAGGATCGAACTTGCACTGAAATGCCTGTGGTTAGATTGCAGTGCTACATCCTAACCCGTTGCACCACCAGGGAGGGCCAGAAAAATACATTTTTTAAAAATTCTAAGAGAAAAATAATCTAAAGTTAAGCCTATTTTGCTATGAAATGTATTTAAAATGATAGTTTGGTAATATTTGCATAATTTGATAGGCTTCAGAACTAACTTGTTAGTTATTTCTTCAGCATTGGATGATTACAAAAATTTACTCTTGTGTGTCATTTGAATGAAGTGAAATAGGAAATCACATGGTCTTGAGTTTTTGGGAAGTAAGGGCTATCAAAATTCCAAAGGATATATTATCATCTGGAAAATATAAAACATTCAAATGCATATATGTCCACAACAATGAAGTAGAACATTATAGGTGATATGTATTGTATAGAATTGCCGGGAAAATCTCAAAATCAATATTGGAGTCACCCAGGGCTACTGAGAATAATGACATCGCAGTACCTTACTAAAAAGTAATGAAAGACAAATGAGATAGAGTTTTTATTTGCTTGAACTAGAAGAGTGAAGACTTTAGCAAGTGGTTTCCCATTTCTTTTTAGACCTCAATTTTATTTTCAATAAGAGCTTACTCACTGAAGGTATTTTTTTCTCTTCATCATAAACCAACATATTCAATGTTGATGTCACCATAAAAACAGCAAAACCTTTGATCCCAAGTTAATCATTTGACTGGTAGGATTAAAAGAAAGATAATTGAATCTGTCAGTGAGGGCGGTATCTTCTCATTCCTGCGTTTTAGTAGATTAGATGAAGACTAAGAAACAGCTAGTCATTGATTCATTCAGTAGACATTCATAAACACTAGTATTTTTACATGGGATGGTACTTTTACGCACAGTGGCACCTGAAAATATTTCCTATGTAAGGAGAGACAGACAGTAAATAATAAAGTGTGTACATATGTCACATATGTATATGTGAATGTGCATAGAATATCAAGGTGATCTGTGCTTTGGGAAAAAGTGAGATGAGGATCAGAAGTTCTGGGTTGATGGCAGCAAAGGATACAAGTTTAAACAAGGTGGTTAGTCTCGGCCTCCATGGAACTGCCCATATGGAAAATATGATCTACCCATGTAGATTCATCATGGGCAGAGAGTCCAAGACAGAATGCCTGACTCTTGAGGAAATGCAGGGAGACCAGTGTGGCTTGAACACAGTGAAGGAGGGGGTGAGGAGGAGCTGAGGTGAGGGAGGTAAGGTGTCAGAGCCGTTAGGACCTAGAGGCAGAGTGAAATACCTGTTATTTTCTTTTTTAAAAATTTATTTATTTATGCTAACAAAAATAATGAACAACCATATACCAGAGACATTCTGGGGGGGTGGAGTGAGGAATGGGATCAAAAATGGGGGGGGGGGGAAGGGAGGGAAATGCATGGGACTATGGTGGTGGCACAGGGGTGATTTGGTGATGGGAAACCCGCGGGGATTACAATCGAGTTGGAAAAAAAAATGTGCAAAATGATGTAAAAATAAACTTTGTAATAAAAAAATTATTTATTTATGCAGACAGAACTGGAGTACAGGCCAGAGGTGCAGGGGCAGTGAGAGGATTCACCAGAGACAGAGTGGGGGTCAGAACAGACAGATCAATGAAGTAAACTGCTGAGGGGAGCAGAGGGCGAGACAGGAGAGGTCTGTTGCGCCATGTGGGACAGCTCCTGGGCTGGGGATTGAGCTTGCACTGAAGTGGCTGTTGCTAGCTTACAGTTCCGTGTCTTAACCTGTTGTGCCACCAGGGACAGCACCGCGAAATACCTTTTCTTCGAACAGCCTCTACAGAGTAGAGCACAGAACCTGACATATTTATAGTTATCACTTTTTCTCCTGGGAGGCAGGGGAAGTATGAAAGGAGGAGGAATTTACTAGTGCAATAATGCAGGTAAAATATGGTATTAATTTGACTTTGTAGCAGTGAAAGTGATGAGTTCACCCAGTTTTCATGTATTTTGAATGTAGTATTCCCTCAGGACTGGATAAGGGTTCCATATAGAGAGAAGTCAAGGGGGATTCCAAGGTTTTTGACCTGAGCAACTAGAAGAGTGGAGTTGCCTTCAGCTAAGAAAAAAGACTGGGAAAGACATTTCCGGAGAAAATATCAGGAATTTCATTTTAGACATTAGACATCCCAGTGGATGTCAGATATCTACTTCTGGTAGAAATGTTGAGTAGCTTGTAGAACAAGCGAGTCTGGAGTTCAGAAGGAACTTCTGGGATGGAGGTATAAATGTGGGGCTCAGCAGGTAGGTGTATTTAGAGCTAGCAGACTTCATTATGTCACCAACGCATTGTATTGAGATAGAGAAGGAATCCAAGGACTGAATGCGGGGAACTTTATAATTCAGTTTGGAAACGAGGTGGGTCCAACAGAACCAGCAGAGCCAGCTGCTCTAAGAGGAACCTTAGCATATGTATGGTGTTGACTGGCTATACTTTGGAGTGATGGGAATGGATGGCGAATGTGTCTCTCATCCTCAGAAGGCTCCTTTGGACCTGTTAGCGTGGCACCTGCTTGCAGAAAGCACATGGGCCTTTTAAGGCCCAGGCTGTGCACTGGTACAATCATTTCAAACATGCTTTCTTGGCCAAAGCAGATTTAATGCTGGAGAAATTGATTTCTCCTCCTTAAGAAGTGTTGCTGCAAAGTCACATTGCCAAAGATGTGAAGGAAGTGGGAGCTGGTGAAACAGGCATTTTTGTAGGATGCCCCAGTGTGCATATGATTTGCCCCTTGCAACACCCTCAAATTTTTTCATTTGGAAATAGGATTTTAGTCTTTGATCCAATCTCAACCTCATTTTTATGCTGCTGAGGACACAATTACTGCAGCCCTATCAGTTGTCCTCGGATTTTTTTCAGTGTGAAAATATCTTTTATAGGTAAATGTTGACAGAATTTGAACCTTAACTCTTTCTTCTGGAGATTTTATATTCCTTTGAGTCAAGGATTTGTGAACAAATAATTTATTTGAAAAATTAAAGGAGCATGATTAGGAGAGATTTAGTGTATCAAAGGGTAGCCTGGCACCCCCAAACTTTCAGTCTCTGAAGCAATCTGACTGTCTGTGTACACAAAGGCAAAGACAGACTCTTTGTGCCAAAGAACTTTAGTACATTGGTATTTAGAGAGGGAGGGGAAGACCAGCTATTTTTCCTAATAAAACACCCCAAATTATCCATCCCTCACAGACACATACCCAGCCAAACATGTTCGACCTAAAGTGGGGGTGGGTATGACCCAAATGACTCTCCCTCTCATATCTTCTATATAGAAATATCAGGGTACGAGGTGAGCCACAGGTACAATAGTTCTCCCCAGATCCCACCTGTCTCCCATGTTATATACAAAGCTTCACCTACCTGCTCAGCTTAGTCCTCCTCCCCTGCAGCTAGTAAAAGGTGGCTGCATGTGAATGGGCGGAAATATAGGCACCCACCCCCCTTTATGCTGCTGCCTCTGTAACCATACGAAAGACTATCAACTTAGTGTTTAATACCTTGGGTCCTAGGAAGGAGTCTAAAACCCCTGCCTCAGAATGGTCCTGTCCGGGAGAGGGACCTAAGATATCTACACCAACTCCCAATAGTGACTTGTTGAAGGCAATTCCCATGGGATGTTAATTCCTCTATATCTCCAACCTCCCATAATTTGGAGATGTGTGCAGGAATACCGACACTGGTAGCTGGAAGTCAGTAAGCGTATTGGATCACAGTAATAGGGCTTGCTTTCTTGCTATATCTGCCTGTTGCTCCCTTAATGTGTACCTGCAAAACTTAGATGGTCCCTTTAGAAATCATAACAAATATGACTTATTTGACATGATATGGGATTTAATTTTGAGGGTTGCATTTTTACTACGCCTTAATATGTCTGACTACTGATCAGAAGAAACCCCTGTGTTTTGTTAGCCAACTGTGACTGTGTTGATAGAGGCAAAAACACCACGTGTAAAATGGTAAAAGTTCATTGAGCCAGAGTTAAGTTACACTCAAAGTCATTTCCAAATGAATGAGATAATAATAACTATAGGTGCTGAATTGGAGTCTTATATAATTAAGCATGCAGCTGTTACATGCATCTAATGTTGAAAAATGGGGCAGAAGTAAGGTTACAATTGACCTTGTGATGAAACAAAGGCGGTTATATTTTCCGGGAATAAATCACCTACCCACGAAATGCAATTGCTTTCTTTTGGGCACTGGTGTATCAGTTGATAAGCTGTCTCCGCCGAGGTATTAGGAGAACCCTGTATCCCAAATAATGCGGTTCATTTCATGATCATTTTTAGAAATAGCTACCAAGAAAGTAGTGAAAGTTAGAAAAAGAAATAAAATTTAGCTATTGAGTTGGATAATAAAAATGACTGCATCTGGGTATGTGCCTTGCTAGAAACTCCCAACTAGAAGTCATTTCTTCATGGAAAAATAAGTGTGTAACAGGTACATGATGACAGAGAGACAAGAATCTGTCATGTCCATATGTAGGTATATAGTAAGTTTAGTGAATTTTTACGGGGTATGAAATATACTTGGTCTACAAGAAATGAGGAATGGGTATTGGCCAAGCAATTCCCAGCATGTAGTTGGATAACTTAGATAGTTCCTTTAGTCTGGATGAATTAGTTGAAGTAGCTGAGGCTAGTAGAAGAGTATTAAAGTTAATCATCTGCCTAAAACAGTTGTGGAGCAAGAAGGACACCCAGAGTTGATGAGGTCAGGTGAGTGAGTAACTAACTATCAGAGGATATTCTAGCTGCCAGGTTCCAAATCATTGTGCTCTGAAAACAGTATCTGTTAAATCTTGAATTTGTGGTTTGAAAGAAATAAATGCATCATCCCTGGTGTAAGAGCCTCTGTTTGTTTGCTCATTCACACCAGATACTCCTTGGATGCTGGAGTTTCCCACTTGGGGTGGCAGAAATGTGTAGGGAATCCTTTCATAATTTCTGATGTTCTTAAAGAAATAAAAAGAACTTTGGTGAGCGCTGTCAGAGTCAGAGGAAGAATGGTTCTGAGTGGCTTTGGGTTGTCACCACGGAGTCCTTTATCCTCCTTTGTTGTTCTAGTTACTGAACTTAAGTGCTATACTTTTGCCTTTCCCTACTCAGAAACCTCAGGGCTCACCGTTCCATTCCTTTATATTTTAGAATTTCTGTTGTAAGCCACCTGGGAACACTGCTCACATCAGGTCCACATGAACCCTGTCTCCCAGGGTGGAATAGTCCACATAGTCCACAGCTCTGTGTGACTGCAGTCATCGAGTCGGCCCAAACTTTATGAAATTAATTATTATGTCTTGTTCAGGCACCCCTGCTTTTGGAAAATTGCAGTAGCCCATTTTTCCCTTATGCGGTATACCTACATTAGTTCCTATTTTCTGAAGCAGATTGGCGCTGGAGTGAGTAAAGTCAAAAAGTCTAAACTGCTTTTGCAGTAAACTCTGAGGCACATGTACCCCAAGCAGTGAGCAGGGCACCCCCAACTCCTTCCTTGCAACTAACTTACAGCGAGTATGTATTTATCATATCTGTCCTGCTTTCATTATATGTTAATGTTATTTTAGGCTTACGTGCCACTGGTATTATTTAGTAGATTACTTTTGGCACTTCGGAATGCTCAATTTTTTTCCCAAATAAATCAATAGTTACTTCTTCACTTTCTGCCACTTTAGCTTATAAAAGCTTTCATAGGAATGCTTTAGTTTTGGATACAGGGGAAAGCTGTAATTGTGTGTGTTTTCTGTTTTCCTTCTCCTTCCCTCTGGGCTGAGAAGAGAAGCTAGGCTTTATATATTTGGAATAAAGCATCTCCCATGGCACCTTCCACAGAGAGTGGCTCAATAAATCTTTATGAAATACGTGAATGAGTAATAATGCTTTGACTTGTTGAGACTTAACTGTTTAAGGTGCTGTAAGAATTTTGCCTTATTATGTTCTTTAATCCAAATAGCAGCCTCACGGTGTGTGTATTGCCTTCACTTCTCCTGTAAGAAAGCTGAAATGGTGATTGGAAGGTGAATGAGTTGAGACACTAAATGAAGAAAATTCTTTCAAGAATTTTGATGTGATGAGCTGAAGAGAGTTAAAGAAGGTAATAGCTGGGTAGAGAGTTGGATTGTAGCATGGACTTTTATATAAAGGTGGATGGACTAGAACATGTTTAACTGTTGGTAGTAAGGAGTCAGCTGTGGGTAGAAAGAAGTGGAATTTTGCAAGAACTGAAAATTGTTATTGAGAGTTGAACCCAGAGGACACAAGGAGGAAGAATAAGAGGACTATTCTCCTGGAGCAAAAGTAAAGGTGAAGGTGGGATAGATTCAGAGGAACTTAATGGGAAGTTAGTATTTCTGCTGGAAATGTTCTCTTTTTATGTTTAAAATAAACAAAGTTAATTTACTCAATTTGAGGAGGAAGGTTGCGTTGATCATGGCAGTTTTGAGGAGACTGGAGGAGGTATGAAAGGGCTTCTGCAGAAATCACAGAGGGCTGGGTTGACCAGAGACCTAAGCATTTCCATAGGCTTCTATCAACTTGTATTGATGAAACTGTGGTTTTGGATTACCATGCTAAGTAAACATATCCTTGTGTCTACTAAGAACAAAGTTTGACCCAGTTTAATTGGAATTTGCAATAAAAGAAGAGAGACCTTCTACATATAGGAGCATTTTGAACTTTATAAGCTTTTCTTCTAATTTTTATTTCTTGACTCATTTTTCATGTGAGTATTACGATGAGGGACTACCAAGCATATTCTCTAGAGGCTATAGCTTCACTTGCAGTCAGATGCTTGGGAAAGTAGAGAATGAGCTTCTTCAACTACATTATTTTACTTAAGAGACTTGAACACATAGATCTAGCTCAAAGCATACCAAACAAAATAGGAACCTATTGACTTGTAGAACTGAAAAATCATGAATACAGCTGAATCAGGCACTCAAAGGTGTGATTGTGGTGCCATTTCCTCCCCACATCAGCTTCTCATGTTTCTGTGTGGGTTTCATTTTCAGGCATGCTTGCCCACTTTCCTAGCAGGAAGTCCCCCATTAGTAATAGGTAGAGATCTATAATTTCAAATTTAGCAGAAAATATTTTTACCCAATAATGTTAACAAAAGTCCCTGGGTCAAATTTCAATGGTTCAGCTGTTAATTTTGAGAATCACATACTGGTTCCCACTTCTAGTCTAAGTACTGTAGGCTGGGAAATGGATTGCTCTCTGACCTGCCTGGGTCCACATACACTCTTGGAGTCAGAACCTAGAGTGGAGTTACTTTCTTCCAGATCACTTGGGAGGGGGTTGGAAGAGAGGGAGGAAAAGTGGGGAAGAGAGGATCCACAGGGATTACTAGAATAGCTGTTCAGGAGCAGTGGGTGTGGTCATGAAAAAAAAAAAATCCTTAGAATAAAAAAAAGTAAACTTGACTGATATAAGTCATCTTTTCTACAGAGTTTTCTGATTCAGTGAAATTTCTCTTGCACATAGTTTTGGCAGCCCTGATTTGTTGGACTGATGGTATTTGAAGTTGTCTGTTTTTCCTGGAAATGAATTAGTAGCTTCCAACTTACAAAGACACTATACAGAGATTCTCCTTTCCTTGTCCTCTTCTGATCTTAGCTTTTCAGCTTTGTGTCCTAATTTTGCCATTGTACTGCTGTTTCTATTTTGGAACCTTGGTAAGAAATAGATTTGTATGGATATACTTATTTAGTATGAAATTAAAATGAAAGATCATTTGCATATTCAAAATCTAACTTAATGGGAGGAAAATCAGTGATAATTACAACTTAAATGTTTTACAAGGAAAGGAATTTATGTAGGTTAGTGGAGACGTATTACCTACAAATATCACATGAAATGTGGACAACCAGTGTTTCAACTTCTGATACTTTTGTTTGGCTTTCGCATGTAGAGTGCATTTTTTTTTCTCTGTGATTTGAATAATTTGGTGTTGTGTTGTCCCATATAGCTTCATGTGTTGTGATATCAGTTCAACCTTTGGACAAGACAAATTGGAAAGTATGTTTGGTAACTTCTCTATGTTCTTTTGGCTACTGTTAATTAGTTCAAATAGTATTCAGTAACCTCATTTATATTCTTTCTGCACTCATTTCTGTCATACTGCATTCTGTTTTAATGGTGATTCAGTTACCATTCTGTCTTGAATGTTTGTGCATGTTTGAGAAAGTGAAAAACTTAGAATCTTATGTCGTAATGGCCTTCAGTCCCTCTGAAACCATGTTTGCAATGTTCTCCATGGGATAATGGAATTTGTTCTAGTTTCATCTTTCCATAAACATTATGATCATTTCATCTGTGCATTCAGAGGTTAAATGTTAGTTACCATAGGAATATTAGGGTCTTTGTTCATCTCTTCAACTTTTATTTCCTTTCCCTGCCATAGTTTGGTGGGTTGGTTCTTAAAGATTCTCAGGCTTCCATAAAGACCAGTGAAGTGTTGTCTCCTTGATGATGGATTGACAGTCCTAGGTCCTATCTTTTCTTTCTTTTAGTTCTTTGTGGACTCTAAGGTTAGCTTCTTGAAAAATATGTCTATACTTCCACTTGCTCTTCCATAAAGGAGAAGATTTAAGTCCACCCTTCTCTTCAGGAAGAAAAAACAGTTTCCTGGACAATTGCCCTCCAGCCCAAAAAAAAGCAGAAAGAAAGTTATCTGAAGTGAGTGTTCATTCTGAATTTGTATTTCTTCTTTGTTTTTCTTTTCAACGGAAACTCTACCTTTAGATAGTAGGAAAAAAAGGGTAAAATGTAAGTTCCAGTAACTTTTTGAGTCAGAGATGCTGGTAACTCATAATAACCCTAATGAAGTACTTGATTTTTTTTTTTTTTTAATGCTTAGGAAATCAATGCTCAGAGTAGCTAATAAAATTGATCATTCTGCTCAGTGGTGGGAAACCCTATCTGCCAAGCTCAATTTTAACAACAGAAAGCAGTTGAATATTTGTTTTGTAAATGGCCGCTGAATTTTACCTGACAGATAGCTGATGACCACTGTTGTTCTGTGATCACTCAGAAAAGGCTTCCTACCTGGATCTGGTCTTGTCTCACCTTCATCTGTCTTAACCTTAATTAATTCAGAGTTGTTATCTTTGGATTTTTTTATTTTTTTATAAACCAGAAGGACAAACTTGTGTATAATTCTGTACTAATCTTGAGAGGTAACTAATTAGAACCTCATTTATTACAAAGGCAATTTGCGTAGTAGTAAGAATTTGGGTTCTGAACTTGGCAGGTAGGGTTTCCCACCATTGTGCAGAATGATCAAGTTTATTAGCTACTCTGAACATTGATTACTCTGAACTATTTAAAAAAATAGTATCAGGTACCTCATTAGGGTTATTATGAGTTACCAGCATCTCTGACCCAAAAAGTTACTGGAATTTACATTTTACCCTTTTTTCCTATTATCTAAATGTTTCTTGTGAATTTGTTTATTTTTTATCATACTTCTTCTTTACCATCAAAATACCTTTTGCACAAGATCTAAGAAAATCTTATGTATTATGTTCATTCCTCTTCATCATCTATATAAAGGCCCACCTTATATTAGGGAATCAATAAATATGTGTTGAATGGAGGAACCAATAGGTAAATCATGCTTAACAAAGAACTAAGCATTCAGAAAATACACCTTAGATCATCTACTGATACCTGAGATGTGTGTGTAGACTTTCCCTTGGGTAACATTTTTTTGTACACATTCAGGATCATAGAAACTCAGAGGTTGAAGTTGTAGTGGTTTTGATATCCCACTGCTATCACAAACTGGCTTAGGTGTCCTTCTTTGTATATCCTTAAACTTTTACTACCACATGATTTTGTTTCAGTAAAAGAAAAACCTGTCAACACAGGAGAATTGTTCAGTCATAAGTAGTGAGTAGGTATACAATGAGAGTTCGGGTACCCTGTCTTATCTTGTTCCCCCTTATTCTGGATGTCTGTATAGTGGTAATTAAGGAAAAAAAATATGAACATAGCAATGGTAATGGCAACTGATTTATATTTCACTCTGAGTGTGGCAGACAGGTGCATGGTAACCCTAAGAGGCTAGAATTATTGTAATCCCCACATATTGGGCGATGAATCTGAAACAGAGTGGTATTTTGCCCAAGGTCACACTGCTCTTTCTGACCCCAGTCAAATCACTTTAGAAACACAGTTCACTGGTGACCCCAGACTACCAATGTCCTGTAATTCAGAGCTTGTATTAAACCAGACTGCCATTTGCCTCCAGTTCTCAGAACCTAGTAGTAAAAGCTTCCTGAAGGGTGCAAGTATTTTCTGCTTTAGTGAGAGCAGTCTTCATTGGCTTATTAGGAGAAGCAGGGGCAGCCTCCAGGAAAGGAGACCACACAAGTGGGTGGTTGGTTTGAGAGTGAGGCAGTATGTGAAGCCTATTGAATCTTACTTTCCCCTGAATAGGTTGGTAGGATTAAATTTAATTATCATTTTAGTAGGCAGAAGAAAGGAAAATTTCAAATAGCAGAAACAAAACGAATTTCTGTCAAAAGTAGACCTTTAATTATAATAAAGATTTATTATTGAGTCACCTGAGGCCACAGTCAGAATAACAAAAAATTCAGAACACAAAATATTATAACACACTATGATAAAATTATACCTGAATAGCAGGGACAGTATCTCCTGTGCCATACAGGAATTGGAGAGGGTCGAGCTTAGGAGGTAGAGCAGTGGGTAGGGGCTGAACTTATATGTGTGGATTTGGGGAACTGCTCTAGGAGGAGGGGTAACCCAGCTGGACCCTCACAGTGCCGTTCTTCTGAGAAACTCCAGCACACCACAAATGAATTCCAGTTTCAGTCTTTCAGAAAAATGGTGACAGGTATTCATGTCGATATTTTTGATGAAGATATTGCAAATTGATACAGTTAATAGTACAGGTAGCTTAAAGTACCTCAACTTGGTGACATGAATGCTCACATCTTCCAGTTGTGGGAATTTTGACTTCAGAAGTGATTCAGAGCAGTGGGGTTCTAAATGGAAAGACATTTTAGTGGAAATTTACAGATTTACTTTTTATATATACTTAAAAGTGTCAAACAATCACAGACTAAGACTCGGTTAGTCCAAAAGAACCTTTGTTCAAGGTAAACTAAAAAGTCTTTAACTAACAAAAAAATAAGTGTTATGATAATTTATTTGGTGACTTTCTTTCATTCTCAGTGACCTATGAGGTAATGGTGCATCTTGCAATTCCTGGTATCTTCAATTCCCTGCAATTTGGCTAAATGAGCACAGTATTTGATGGCATACTAAGTACTATGTTAAGTCCTGTATATCATTTATTTTGTGATCCCCATGTCACTAATGTTGAAACTCTGGCTTCAAAGGTAAGAAAACTCACCCAAATGCACCTGGTTGTCTGTTCTCTCATCTCATCTCATACCATCCTCTGCTGGCTCTCCTGATTATGCGCACTTTGATTTCCACTTGTTTCTCTGCCTAAAATACACCTGTCCAAAAACTTGACATAATTGTTCTTGTTATTCAGGCCTCAGCTTAAATGTTAGCTGCTTGGAAAGGTGTTTCTGAACTCCAACCTAAAATAGACAGCCAATTCCTATCACAGCATGTGGCTTCACTTTAATTATAGCTAGCATATTTTTATTGAGGCATAATACATATGCAAAGAGTACACAAATCTTAATATAACTTGATGAGTTTTCACAAAGTGCACACACCTGTGTAGTAGCCCCCAGCTGCACACAGAATCTCGCCAGCACCCAGAAGCCCTGGTTGTGTTCTACTCCAGGCAATGCACCCCAAGGATAGCTGCCATGCTTACCTCTAGTAACACAGACTAAAATTGGAATCATAGAGACAGTCCTCCTTTATATCTGACTTCCTTTGTTCATTTTTCCTTTGTGAGATGCTCCCGTGTCATATGGTTCACACATTCTCATTGCTGTAGAGTTCCCATTGTGTGACTACACTAGCATTCATTTAATCTTTTATTGTTAGGCATTTGACTGGTTTTCAGTTTGGGATTATTAAAAATAGTGCTGCTTTGGACATTACTGGGTACACTTTGGGGGGGGGGTCTTGGGAATTGGTTTTAATTCTATTAGGACTACATGATATGCCCTTGTTTCTTTAAACTTTCTCTGTTGAAGTCTTTTGTAGCCAAAGACCTAGTTTATATTTTCCTATTTATTTTTCATCTTTAAAGAGCTATAACTGCCATACAATAATATGTATATGCTTAAAATATATAATTTGGCCCATTTTGATATATGAATAGATCTGTGAAACTTCCCACAATCAGTGTGGTGAATGTGTCTCTCCCCACCCCCCACCCCCAACCCCCCAACTTGCTCTCCTTAAAATCATTCTCTCCCTTTTCTCTCTTTCCTTCATAGGCAACTGTGGACTTGTTTTCTGTCACTAAACTTTGTTTACATTTCTAGAATTTCACATAAATGCAAATACAAATGATGTACTTTTTCCTTTTACTCTGCATAGTTAAACTTCATCCATTTCGTTACAAGTATGGATAGTTCTTATTTATTAGCAGAGTAGTGTTGTAATGTTTGACTATACTAGTTGGTCTGTCTGGCAGTGAACATTTGACTTTATTACAGTTTTTATCTATGATAGTGACCTAGGAGCACTCATGTATAAGCTTTCCTGCATGTGCTTTTACTTTTTAAGGATTTATATCTGGGAGTGGAATGGCTACATCATATGGAATGACTAAAAGTCATATAGAATGGCTAAGTCTCATGATAGGTCATATTAATTCCATAAGAAACTGAACCCATTTTCTGTATAAGAGTTCTAACTATTCCCAATCCTTCCCAGTATTTTAGCTAAAATGAAAACAGACAAACATGATGAAATCAGTTAGTGGGAGTGGCAGTGTCAAAATTTGGTTTTAATTCACATTTCCCTAAAGGTTAATGATACTAAGCATCTTTTTATGTAGTACTTGCCCATTATGTTTTTTTTTGGTGATGTATCTGTTCAGAATTATTCATTACAAAATATTTTGTTATCAAGATAGAGGTTCTAAAAATATATTCTAGATATGAAGCCTTGGTTTGATACATAGTTTATAAATATTTTCTGTGCCACAAAATATTTCATACTTAAAACAATTGACATTTCATTCTTACAACAGTGTCTTTGTTTTAATGCTGTCTTTTGAGGAGCTCAAGCAGTGGTTGACAATTGGAAATATTCAAAAATTTCCTTTTACTAAAACTAATTCTCAAGAAACAGTCTGCTTCTAAGTATCTTAGATTCCAATCCCAGAGCTCCTATTCTTTATATATATCACACATATTATAATGCACATATCATTTTATGCATAATACAATGAGGTATAGTCTATAATGTCACGTATTTATATGAATAAATATCATTGCAATAAGAGCAATGATAATGGACTGAACCCCCTCCCTCCCACATTCACATGTTGCGCCTCTGATCCCCAGTGTCATGGTATTTAGAGAATGAGTTTTGAGATGTAATTAAGCCAGAAAGGTGGAGCCCTCATGATGAGATAAGTGCTCTTGTAAGAAGAGATGCAAGAGATCTCACTCCTTCATGTAAGAGTAAAACAGCAGTAGCTGCCTGAACCAGGAGGAGGGCCTTCATCAACAACTAAATCTACTTAGAACCTTGATCTTGGTCTTTCCAAGGCACTGGAATTGTGAGAAATAAATGTTATTAAATCAAGAAAAGAAAAGGCAACGATAATAGTTAACATATTCTGAATGGCTCTGAATGGTCATATTCTATCAAAACAAAAAGTGAGATAGATGTTAAGTTACCCCTGTCATGAAAATCTTACCATTATGACTTATCAAGTCACAACCCTGCTGCAGATGAAGTCACTTGGTCCATAGTCATCAAGAAGGAAACTGGTGAAGCCAGTATTTATTTGAACTAGGCATTCTAACTCCCTAGCTCATGGTAGGTGGCATGGCACTGACCACAGAGGCGAGAAGGTCTTCCCAAGAAAACCACCAGGAGGGCCTCTGGGGACATTGTTGTTTGATTTAATTGGGCGTACAACTTTTGCATATTAGCATATTAGTCTTTGCTTTTATTTACTGCAATGCTACCAAAATAATGAACTTTTTTTTTTTTTAAAGATTTATTTATTTGTACATACAGAACTGGGGTACAGGCCAGAGGCTCATGGGCAGTGAGAGGCTTCACCAGAGACAGAGTGGGGAGCAGAACAGGCAGATCAACGAAGTACACTGCTGAGGGGAGCAGCGGGCGGGTCAGGAGAGGTCTGCCACGCCATGTGGTCACCTCCGGGGCAGGCGGGAATCGAACTCATGAGGAAGTGGCTTTGGATTCTTAGTGCAGTGCTTTAACCCGCTGCGCCACCAGGGAGGGCCGACAGTGAACTTTTGCAGCTGTTACGTGGCTCCTAATACATGAGATTCGAGGCACGATTTTTGAAAAAGCTTCAGGGTTTTTTTTTTTTTTTTTTTTTCCTGGGCTTACAGAAAAAGGCATGGAGTTACAAATGCTTAATTGAGAAAGGGATTTGCTGGTTTCTGAACACCATACTGACTCTAATGTTCTCATTTATTTTAATTCAACTTTTTCCCAGAAGATGACTATCGGCAGGTTATCTTTCTTACAGTTGATACTTTAATGCAGAGATATGATGACATCATGTTTGCCTAAAAATTGGTTTAGATAAATCACAGGCACTAGATTACATCAGCTTTTCCAATATCCAGTTGATCTGCCTTTGTTTCAGACAATCTATTTAGGAATTGATGTTACTCTTAGAACCTTCCTGATTTTTTTTTCTTACTGTTCGCCCTTAGTAAGTCATCCAATTGTTTGCATGTAGAATGTATTCATGTTCACCTTAGGTATTGGCTCTTCCTCCCCCCACCACCCCCAGGAAAACTGTTGTGACCAGGTGTTGAAGATTACATGTTACAGCCCTCCGGGGTGTGCTGGGAGAACCTCACATGCCACTTTGGCATGTGGGTTTGTATGGTAAGAGGTCATTGATTTCCCAGTGAAGGGGTTTTATAGTTTTAGGCAATTGTGTTGTCAATTTTGGATGTCAATTGCTAGTAAACGCCTGTTTTTGAAATGAGCTTTTCTTGTGCTTTCACCATAGTGCCAATGTTCTGAATTTCAAGCTCTTGATTTTTTGTTTGCTTTTGTTTTCATTGTTTTTTGTTGTTGTTGTTTTTTTAAATGTTTCGGGAAGCTGCTCACATACTAGGGTTAGAGGTAATTTTCTGTTTTGAAATCCTTTTGGTGCAATACCTGTGGCTCTATATTTAGCTTGTATTTGAAGTGCGGATTAGAATTTCTAATATTTAAATTGTTACTATATAGTGCTTTCAATGAGTAATGTATACATGTGTTTAAAATATCAAATGGTACTGAAGGGAATAAAATCAAAATTCTCTCCCTTTCCACCCTCTAGCCCCATCCCTAATGCTAGTTATCTGCTAGCTTTAAATATTTGATCTCTGTTGATTGATGCCAAATCTCTGCAACCATAACTCTAAAAACTGTAGAATTTACAGCAATTTACATTATCTCCTGATTTCCCCACCCCCTCTTGAATTCCTTATTTTCTGTACTACCAAGGTCAGATATTTCTTCTTTGATTTTTAAATAGTGCTTTAAGTTTAATTTTTCTTTTTCAGAATTTCCACTTAATATTTTAAAATAGGGAACGTACTTAAATGGGTTAAAAAATAAAACAAAAAATACGCTGTTAAGCTTCCTTCTTCTCCCTGTTTGTGAGGTGAATTCCCCCACCAATAGACAGAGTAAATGGGGTACCCTTTAATGTATGCAAAAGTTGTGTGTACACCCTAGCTGCTTCCTGCATTATTTGCAGCAATGTCCTTGCTAAGCTTTGTTTAAACACCATTGCACATCCATCGCACATCCTCCTGGGCTCACTTGGCTCTTCTAGTCACTGCAGAGGCCAGCAGCTTATCATGGCTTCCAGCTGCCAACTCTCAGAAAGGTCCTTAGCTCTGCACACATGAAGTTTGAGCCATGCCATGCCTTGTGCTTCCTTTGTTTATATCAAAGTATGAAGCTCTGTAAGATATTGCTGCACAAAAAGGCACAATACAGAATAGAGAAAATTGAAGTCCTGTGGTGCTAGTGCTAATCTTTGGTCAAAGGAGAACAGAATCAGTTAAAAAAAATTTCCTCTCGGCCCTCCCTGGTGGCGCAGCGGGTTAAAGCACAGCACCAAGAAGCTAAAGCCATTTCGCGTGAGTTCGATCCCCACCTGCCCCGGAGGGGACCACATGGTGTGGCAGACCTCTCCTGACCCGCCCCCTGCTCCCCTCAGCAGTGTACTTCGTTGATCTGCCTGTTCTGCTCCCCACTCTGTCTCTGGTGAAGCCTCTCGCTGCCCCCTGAGCCTCTGGCCTATACCCCAGTTCTGTATGCGCAAATAAATAAATCTAGTAATAATAATAAAAAAGTCCTCTCAGGGCCCTGCCTGGTGGCGTCATGGGTTAGGACTTAGCACTGCAAGCTAACGCAGCTTCAGTGTGAGTTCGATCCCCTGCCCCGGAGGTGAGCCATATGGCGTGGCAGACCTCTCCTAATCAGCCCGCTGCTCCCCTTCATCTGCCTGCCTGTTTTGCCCCGTACTTTGTCTCTGGTGAAACCTGTCACCTCCCCTGCACCTCTGGCTTGTACCCCAGTTCTGTATGCATAAATAAATAAATCTTTTTTAAAAATGTTAATAAAAAACCCAAAAACTTCCTCTCAGACTGGCTACTCTGACTTTCCATTTCTTATAGCTTCTCAGACTTTGGAGCCCCCAGAACAAGTGGAGTGACTCTTAGTGGTAATCACCTCATAAAGAATTTTAATATTTAGAATTTTGTGTCTGTTTTAGTTTCCATGACCATCACACCTTCTTCCAGAGATTGCATTTCTTGATAAGGTAGCAAACTCATACACTTTGCCTCAGGCACGCCTTCATGGTATTTTGGTGGCCTTCAGGGTGAATTACTTTTATATGTGCAATTAATTTTAATTTATCTCATGCTGTTCAGAATTGAGATGCTTGAATTCATGTTGACCTGTCCTACTGCAAATCTGAATTAATAAGATTTTATGATATCAAATGTGAATTGTAGGTCTTGCCATGATCACATTTCATTAAAATGAATTTTGAAATCATAATGCAGATGCAGAAAGAAAATTTTAAATTTTTTTTAGGTGGCAGAAATTGTTTACCTGGGTATATGTATTATACACACACAACTTAAAAAAAATAGATCTATTGTTCTTAAGGTGCTGAGTTTCACAGATATTTTTCAATTCATGAAGAAACCAAGAGGCTTGGTCTAAAAAATTTCTATTAAAGTATGGAAGAGGAAAATTCATTCAGAACAAAAAAAGGGTGTTGTGAGATATGTAGGGTGTACTATCTATTTTTATCTTCAAGTCAGAATTTTTAAGTTTGACAGTGGCATGTACACTTCACCACATTTGAAATTTTGATGAGACTGCTCATTGAGAAGAAGAAAAGGAGAAATTAGCAGGGTGTGCTCTGCCTGGTGTTTTCCCTAGGAAATGTCTATCTTGTCCCTTTTCTCCTTGGTGGCAGTGAAGGAAAGAGTGACCCACTGAAATATTCTCAGCTTTTACCTGAAAACTTTATGGACACTGTTACATTTAAGGTTTTTATGTTTTGTTTTCCATCAAGACCATTGAAGTAGGTAACCCGCTATCCTTTTTATTTTCTTGACTGACTCCTTATCTTACTGTAAAATATAGCTTATAAAAGTAAAATAGATCAGTAGTTATTCCTTCTTAACCATACTACTTTTAGGAAACCTTTTCAAATACTTGGAATTTTCAGAATGTCTCATATTTCTTTGACTCTAGCTTTTGCAATGCATTTTTCCTCTCCCCACGATCTCCTTCATAGAACTGGAATTATGCTATTTTAATCATGCTATCTTAGTGGATTCAACTTCTTAGTGGAGTATAGATGATAAAGATCAGTTTTGTTTGTGATATTGTTTCAATCACTTTAGAAAAAGAACAGGATCATAGTAGGTTGGCATTTGTGACTTAGATTTATTTCTTAGAAAGTAGATTGTGTGGATAGCAAAGGTTGTTAGGTTATGATCTGTCGTTTCATCAGCCATGGAGACGCTGGAAGTAAATCTACCAAAAGAACCACAATGAATTGCATTGTTATGAATTCAAACACCAGGCCTGATGTTACTCATTCATTTCTTTCTGGTTGGTCATATTTATCATCTGTCAAAACTAGTCCTGCTGCAAGAATATTGGAAAGTAAAAGGTCTTGGAGTACATTCATCTGGCCATGTGATAGGCATGAAGTTCAAATAGATGTTAAGTTTCATGATAAACAGTTGTGATTTCAATGTTTTGTTTTATAGTAGTTGGGTAATAAACACAAAGTTTAAAAAATAAGAGTGATTTTGTAACTATGCTAACAACTAAGTGAGAAACTCCTTTGGAAAATAAACTTTATTAGAAATTTATGAAACAGAAGCTGATACAGTGAGTTTATCTCTATAAAATTAGCTCAGAACTCTCAAAGCATCATGGATCATAGATAAGGTAAAGAACCTTGTTCTAGCCCTTAGCTAGTGCTATTCAACCTCAGCTTGAAAGTCTAAAAGAGAAAAGATGTAGGAAATATTCTTATAGATAGTAATGAGAGTTGACAGCGAATAAGTTTTGGTCTTTGATCTTTTCAAAGATTTGACTGTTTTTCATTTGTCAGTTATTCACGTTTTTTTATGGCTGTCATGCCAGATTCCTCCATTTTCTTCCCTCTTCTCTCCACAAAAGTCTCTACTGGGAAGATTTCCAGGACATTCAGTCATATCCAGATTCAGTCGTTTGCTTGGTTATTCCCCTGACCATGCTGGATTAATCCTATCAGTAAACAAAAGTGGGTTTCTCTTGTTAAATTTGTGTATTTCTAAAACATTCAGCTATATCTCAACCATATCTCAGGAAGGTGCATGATCATTAAAATTTTCTGATTATAAGTCTTTCTCATAAAGTGGTGATATCCAGAACAGAATCCTCTCAGGGGAGAATTGAATTGGGAATATCAGTACAATTAAATAAAACCCACATTCTTGTAAATAGGGTCATACCATACTCTGGATTTATTGCAAGTTCCAATGAACACGCCTCTGGTACTTCCGTGTTGTGAACACTGGGTGTTTGGGACAATAAAAGGTAATCAAGTAGACAATACCATCCAAACAACAACCAGTAGATAGTATTAGTTTGTATTAAATGGACACCAATGAAGAAAATTGCTGGTCAAGCATATAGTACAGTGGACACCTTTTTGCCCTGTGGACAGGTATATGGTTTCTTGTGGGTCAGTGTATAATATATTTAAGTTTTAAATATGCACAACTTTCCATCAAGAGCAATGCTTTTTAAAAAAGTGTGTTTCTCCAAAGGGGCCAAGACAACTCTTTATAAAGATTGTTTTCACTGCTTGCCCTCTGTTTATTCCATAAATCATCAGCTTTTGGCTCTTACAGGGGTACTTCAGTTCTTTTGGTCTGTCCCTCCTTTGAGTTTATTTGACAAAAAAAGTTCCCCCTGGATTAGTGTTTCTCAACTTTCTGGTGTATTAGAATTACCTGGGAAGAGTGCTAAAGTAGATCAGTGGATTCATCCCCCAGGCAATTTGATATAAGTAGTTCTGGGGTGGGCCTCAAAATTTGCCTTTTACATAAATTATCAGGAGAATTTGATGGTTCCAGAGAACCACTGCCCTAATGGACAGTGCCCTTTATGAATGTTCCTTGAGACAATGATGACAGCCAGTTTGGCGTCATACAAATATTTGAGCCCTAACATTATTTTTTTAAGATTTATTTATTTATGAATACAAGAACTGGGGTACAGGCCAGAGGTATGGGGGTTGCAAGGAATCACAGAGTGGGGAGCAGAACAGGCAGAATGACTGAAACACACTGCTGAGGGGAGCAGCGGCCGGGTCAGGAGAAGTCTGCCACACCATGTGGGTCAGCTCCCTGGCTGGGGATCGAACTCATGCTGCAATGGCTGTGGATATCGTCATAGTGCTGCAGTTTAGCCCATTGTGCCACCAGGGAGGACCTGAGTCCTAAAACTTTATGTGGAAGTAAAAACACTACCTAGAAAGTCTAAAAGTTTCCTTTTCCATTGTCTGTAAAGAATTTTACACCTGCTTTCCCCCTTCAAACTTGTCTCCTCTCCTTGAGTGCACATTAGTACATACATGTTAAGCTGACACCCGTCTCGCACTTTCTTGGGAAAATAGAAACCCCCAGATGGAAGATCCTGACATCTTATTACAAATCTATAAACCAGCTGGTGTCTGAATCTTGTTTTCTCCTTTATACCTCCTCTTCCCTAAGGGAAGTTAAAGACAAATCCTATGCTTTGAATCCTATATTTTCTTCTTGTTCTTTTAAACTTTTTAATGTGTACAGCTCAATAGTGTTAAATACATTTCTTTTAAAAAATTTTTTACATCATTCTTCATTTTGTGCATTTTTTCATTTCAATTGCAATCCCTGTGGACTTCCCACCACCAATTCACCCATGTGCCATCACCACAGTCCCATGCACTCTTCCCACCTCAGTTCTGATCTCATTCCCCCTCCCCACCCCCATGAAATGCCTCTGGCTTATAGTTGTTCATTGTTTTCATTTTTACTCTGTTACATTTGTTTATCTTCCTCTCTCTCTTTCCCCTGATCCCTTATGCTCCTGCTGTCTGGTATTTTTTTTTTCTTTCTGTCTTATTTCACTAAGCATGATCCATTCCAGCTCTATCCATGTTGCTGCAAAAGGCATGCGTTTATCTTTTTTGATTGCTGAGTAATATTCCATCGTGTATATGTGAATACCATACTTTCTAACCTTTTCCGGATTCAGTTATTTGCCTGGTTATGCCCCTCACCAGGTTGAAGTAATCCTACTAGTAAACAAATGTGCATTTCCCTTGTTAAACTTGTAGCAACAACTTTGAGCCATTTTTGACCTTACAGCTCCTACTATAACTGTACTTTTCTAAACATTGTAAAGCCAAAACTTCTCTTCATATACTTCATCCTACTGTACAATAACTGGTAAACTCATTCCAATCTGGTTTTTCTCCTCCACTGAAATGGATTTTTCTGTTGTCTTCTAGCCTTTCAGTTTAATAGAGTTCTTAGTCTTCTGTGTAACATCTGCCCAGTTACTGCTGCTGTTGCCAAAGCAGCTTTCTCTAAATTAACTCTATAAGCTGCTACATTTCTCGCACTCCACATTTCCTGTATAGTCTTACTTGTTTCTCCTTGCATGATGTCCAGTCATTCATGTCCTGGTAGGCCTTCTATGCTTTATGTAACATAGACCTTTATGCTGAAGCCCAGAAACATATGCGTCTAACTGATGCTAAGAATAGTTAACACAAATTGACAAATCCAAAGTGGATTCATAGATTCTTCCCTAGTCCTATTTTCTCCTTTATCAACTATTTTCATAAGTAGTATCCTCCAGTAGCTGGCAGTCTAGCAGAAGTGCTTTGACTATTCTCCATGTTTTCTGCTCTATTTATCACCAAATTTGACTTTGATTTGCCTTTCCATTGTCCCCACTCTACACTGACTCCCACCACCTCAGCTCCCCACACAGATGGCTCTTTTAAAACAATCTATCCCCAGCCACTGTGACCTGAGTTTGATCCCCAGCCAGGGAACTAACCCACATGGTACAACAGACCTTTCCTGTCTTGCTGCTGCTCCCCTCAGTAGTGTATTTCAGTGCATCTGCCTGTTCTGCCCCCCACTCTGTCTCTGATGTCTACTCTCACCCCCTGCACCTCCGGTCTTCGTCCCAGTTCTTGTATGCATAAATAAATAAAAATAATTTTTTGTGAAAAGAACATTTTTGGTCACTCATAAAAGGATGAGGAAAAAGAATTGAATTTGAAAAAAATGGGCAGAAGGGAGAGATCTACCAAGAGGTTGATATGCCAGAGTAGTTAAAGAACTTGGCTGGTACCAGAGAAGGAATTTGAATGTTTATGGCTTCAGGGCTCCCGCGTAAAAGCTTTGTAATTTATACGGTGGTGGACAACTTTGTCCATAAAACTTTATATTTCTGATTACTTCCTGAAAGAAATGAAAATTGCTTCATATAGATCATTTAACACTCTCTTGGTAGTTTCTTACAATGTTTGCAGTCAAATTTGTTAATTTCACTTAGCATCCTGTAAGAGCCACCTCTCTTCCACCTTTTCAATCTAGCCTTAGTCAATATTCTCTGTACTAGAACCTGGCTCATTATCTCTGTTTCCCGAAAACTAAAGCTTGTACTGGGGCCTCATTGTATCTGCTTATTTGTCTCCCATAATTTGGCAACTTGTTTCATTTTCATCTTTTAGTTCCCATCTTCTTGCTTGTATCTTCAGAGGAACATTTCACCCATCGAATATATTTATCACTTCCTTCCATTTTTCCTCTTTATTCTTCATAGCACAAGTTACAATTGGAAATATGTGTATGTGTGTTTTCCTGATCTGTTTCCTTTAGTAGCTCTGATCTATGTGAGGTTAGAGATCTTAGTTGTTAACATCTAAATCCTTAAATCTCACTCACTGCAAGGCACAGGGCTTCCTTGCATGAGTATCTGGTGGGAGACTAATGTTTATCGCAGCATTGCTTTTAACAGCAAAACTCTGGCCATAGTGGAAAATCCATCAATTTAATGTTTAAGTTGTTGGATAACCTACATGAAGCCTTTGTAGAGAAGAAAATTTATCTATGCCAACATGGGAAACACACTTAAGAAATACTATCAAGTGACAAAAAATGCTAATCATATAGAATAAATCTATGTATTCCTAATGTATCTTTTTATATTTGTTTATATTTCTTTTTCTGAGTTTCTAGGATTTCTTCCAAGGAATGGCAGTGTGAAGTGAAAAGAATTTCTTTTCTGAAATAGATTTTAATTTTTTAAATTTGCAAGTATTCCTTTGATGACAATCTGGTTTCAAAACATAGACATTTTAATGGAGATTACAAACTTCCATGTATACTGTATTCATGTCCATAAATATCTACTCATCTATAAGGGCAGTAGATGTATGGCTGAATTTCATTGTGCTTTTTTCCCAAATTTTCAATAGTAAATAAGAATCAGTGTTATGATTGTTATTTTTAAATGTTTTTAGGCAAAATACTCAGTTGTTTTAGAACAGTTTGCTTGGCCAGGTGCATTCTTTTTACGTTGATGAGAAAATCATGAATTATATAAATACCATTGGTGTAGATGCAGTTATAAAAAGACATGTAGTACTTACAGCATAGAAACTTTATAAATACGCAACAGTTCCCAGGAGGAAATATGAAACTCAGTCTTTTCTTTACCTAGAGACTGATTTCTTTAATGTGACCTAGTGACACATTCATCTTGGAAAATGAGGACCCAGGAGGAAATTCAGTGTCTCCTAGTAATTAGTAATATTTGTAACACACATCTGAAGTTATTTCCGGAAGCCACATCTTGAATCCAAAGGGCAGGGCTTTCAAGTGGCAGAAGTTGAGTTGTAAGTGGAGGGAGGCCTGGGGCTTGGAGAGGAAATCATAGTCTTCTGGGGGAAAAAGATGCAAATGCACATTAACAAAGGAACCACAGGTAGAATGGGCACAAGAGGGAAATCAAGCCAGTGATGCCATATAGTGAAGTTGTTATTTTTTTCTTTCTTTGAAGATCTGGAGCTTGGAGGTAGAAAATAATGGTAAATATCATTTATTTGGAACTGTTTCCTTGAGGAAAGATGAAAAGTTGACTTTAAGCAAGTAACTGCAAAACCTAGGAAACACTGACTCCTTGATTTTCTCATTTTCAGTGACCTTTTTGTGTACTTCACCTCAGACACACTTCCTCAAGGTGACCCGTTGGGTGCTGTTGTGACCGGAAACACCACTTTTTTTTTTTTTTAAATGCATACAGAACTGGGGTATAGGCCAGAGGTCAGGAGCAGTGAGAGGCTTCACCAGAGACAGAGTGGGGAGTAGAACAGGCCGACTGATGAAGTACACTACTGACAGGAGTAGCGGGCAGGTCAGGAGAGATCTGCCATGCCATGTGGGTCACCTCCAGAGCCGGCAGGGATCGAACTCATGTTGAAGTGGCTTTAGCTCTTAGTGCTGTGCCTTAACCTGCCGCACCACCAGGAAGGGCCAACACCACTATTTTTAACATCATGGTTGTGCATATCCTGTCCTGAGACTAAACTCCCAACTCCTTAGCTATGCTCCCTCCAAGTGATGGTTTTTCTTCATTAGGTCCACTAGTCTTTTAATCCACATTTTTCTCTCTACTCTTAGCCCTGCTCCATTTATCTTCATTACTTTTTCAGAGAGATTCAATAACTTACATCCACTTCCTTACTCCCTGTATTAATTTCTGTGCCTTTTGCTCCCTCTGAAACCAGAACTCTTGAGTCTGCTTTCTTGTCACCTATAGGTTACCCTAAGTACCTCTAGATAATCTGTTAGCATAGGTAAATTAGCCTGCAGTTTATTTGGTACCAGCATGCACTGATACATGTTAAAAAAATCTTTTTAAAACATACATTTACTCATTTGATTTGTGCTTTTGCTGCCAAATGCCGATATTCACAAAGTAAGGGATATAGTTTACATCTCCAGGAAGTTTGTTTGGTACCTACTGCAGAGTTAATACTCAAATAATTGTTGAATAAATGAATGAGTAAAGTTGACTTCAGTGAAGTATCAGGCAGCAGAAGAAATGAACGCTGTGTTGATAGGACCCATAATTTTTATTCCCACAGGAGGCATCCTCATTGCAATGAAAGTTTGAGGTTCTATCATAGTTATTAAGAGAACAAGCTTTCTTAAGTTTTCAAGATACTCTGCTGATACAGCAGGGCAGATTTGAGAGTCCCTTTTGTCTAAGCAAGCGTCATCTAACTTACCTTCCTGTTAGCTTTCTGCCAACATACTTGATCAGTCATACAGTACTTGAATCCTGGGAGAATTGCAGGTGCCAACTTACACTGGATCCAAGGTTAATTATATCTCCTGTAGCTTACAAATCTCTTGCATTGTCATGCTTTATGAAAATATTGTGTTTCTGGGATTACTGCTTTAACCTGTAGTAAAATATAAATGGGGTGTCAGTCATCTCTGAAATCATATATTCTCCAGTTTTCCATTCAAATGTTTCTTTGAGCTTGTTTCTTTGAGGGTTGTTGTTATTAGATATTCTCCAAAGGATTACCTTCACACATGTTTCTTAAATTAAATTGGAGGTATGTTTAGAGAGATGTGCCGTAAATTACCATCCCTCTAAAAAGGTTCCTGGAAATTCTTGGATATATTGTTAGTCATGTGAAAAAAAAAAAAAAAACTACATTCAGTGACTGAGGAGTATAATCCAACAAATAGCACTTCTAAAAAGGACTTTATTTGTGACTGTTCTAGAACTTTCGTGACTTCAATATACAAGTTATGCCTCAGTTCATGGGCCAGGACCAGGGATCTTGTGCAATGACATTACCAAGTTTCCTTTTCCTCTTAAGGTATCTCACTTTCATGTTACCAACAATGGATCCTTTAACTACTCCACATATCTTCATTTACTTTCCCTGCCAATAGAAAGCAGTCAGAAAAAGTTCTTCTTTTCATAAATTGTCACTTATTTATAACATTCATGATGTGCAGTGGGGTTCCAAATCATCAGGTCCATTCCTGCTCTTCAAGATGCTTATGGTTTGGTCAGTGAGATAAGTAGATAAATTAAAGCAATATGTGATAGAAGTTCAGAGACATTTTGGAGGGAAGAATTTATCCTGTCTGTGAAGGGTAGCAAAAGCTACCCAGAGAAGCTTTCATGTGGTTCCAGTCCTGCAATACGGAAAATTCCAGAGATGAGGGAAGGACAGGGAGATACAGAAGCTTGAGAAAGCCATGGCCATTGGGCCCATCCAATGGGGAGGTGTACTTAGGAAAACTGCTTTTATGAGACCCATGTATCACCCACGACACGATTTTTTTTAAAGAAATTTTTTCTTGGCTTTATTATCAACCCATATGCTTTAGATATAATGCTCATTTAGGGATGGTGATTTGAAGAATAGTTAGGCTTAGGTGTCAGGCTCTTGTTTGAAGCTTGTGTGTGGTCAGTCCCTTCTCAATGCTTTGCTGTTTTCAGTGTGAGTCAGGTGGACTCTGCTACAAGGGTAGGGAAAGAAAGACTCGATGGCCAGAGAGAATAAGGGTGGTGTGTGTTTGTGGGGTGGAGGAGCGGGTGTAGAGGTATGAATGAATGGGGCAGGAATCCAAAATGATTCCCAAGGTTATCCTTTAGGTGACTGTGTGTGTGATGAGTCATTCACCAAATGACAAGTGAAGAATATGGAGCGGGCCTGGGAAGACATACAAGGAGTTCAGCTGTCAACAGTTGAGTGGACTAGTGAGGTACCTGAAGACACCTAGTGCCTCCATCCAGGAAGCAGGGAATTTGGCTGACAGTGTAGGGCTTAAGATGATATGTGGACTAAAAGTTAAGATGATTAAGTCATCTACAAATAAGTCATGGCTAACAGCAGTGCATGAACATGGAAGAGAATGCCGAGAGTGATGCTGGATATTGGTTTCTATTGTCATGAAAGGGGAGGGCAAATGAAATGGGATGGGAAATTGATCTCTATGGGGTTAGGGCCAAGAATGGGAGGAGGGAATGTGAATACAACCCAGACATTCCAAGTGCTGCAGAGAGCCCTGGAGAATTTCAAGAGACAGTGCTTTTATTATTATTACTTTTATTGATAGGGAATCAGAATCAACCTTATTTTAAGAGAAATGTAAAGGGGGGTGGTGGCAGTGAGTGATGCAGACTAACATGTCCCCAGGGAAATCTGTGCATTTGTGGAAGCTGATAAGGGGATTAATGACCAGAAGGAGCTTGGAGAAACTAAAAATTTGGTTTAAAACTGTCATTGCTATGGCTCATCCCTTTACTTCTGTAGTAGTTTGTGTCCAGTTGGAAGTTGTCCCTAGTGAGTCAAAGGAGGGGACACTATCTTTAAATATTTAAGCACATTAATTTTTCTCTACTCTCTTGGCCTTGATTGAGTGAGACCAACTCTGACTTAGGGGAAGTTTATTCTTCAAAGTACTCTCTTCATCTTTGATCCAGATCAGAATATAATATAATAGAATTCTTATAGGTGGTTTATTTTAGCGACCATTCTCCCTTTATGTAATATTCCCACCCCAAACCTTCTGTCCTCCCACTCCCCCATGCCCCGGAATAGGTTTCTCTCTTATTTCCTCTCCCCACGCTTTACCTTAAAATAAAAACTTCTCTTTCCTGGAGCTCCTTTTACACCATTTGCTCTGTAACATGCAAACAAATTTAGTGGTTTATATGCTTGATAATGGTATGGAATGGTTTCTGTCTTAACTTGGGTTCTGAAGCCTTGAGACCAAGCAGTTGACTGCAGGAAAATCAATCACAATAGCAGAACTTAAGAAGCTTGAAGTCTCCAGTTTGCTTAGCCTCAGTTTAAGGCAAGCTCTTTTATTTTTAGCTGTGGGAGAGCTGTTGGGGAGTTTTGGTAGAAAGCTATCCTAGGGAAGGATGTTCCTCCTAGGGAAGGATGTTCCTTGTGTTAAATTCTCTGCCAGCTCCCTCCAAACTTCAAGTTGAAGCTTACTCATTTGCTTGCATCTTGGGTATGGAAAAATCCCTCCTTTCCTGATTTGCAGCTTTTTGAAAACCTATGGGGTTGGGTTATGGAGAAATGAGCCATTTTATTTTATTGGTGTCATTTATGGGCCAATTTTTAACAGTGATAGTCTACATGGTCCTCAGGAATGACTTTGTAACAGTTTCTGGAGGTTAAGGGAGTGGGGAATGTTTTTATTTCAGTATCATTTGGATTTGCAACAAGATGTTCAGGAGACTGTTCTTGCTTTCTCTAAGAAACTCTGGTCTTCCCAGTCTCCCTATACTACCACTGTGGGACCAGGATAGGAAATTGGGCACAGTGCCAGCCACAGCACTGAGTGTAGTGAGCTTCCCCCATCTGTGCAAAGTCTGGCTTGAAGTCACTGTTAATACTGCCACTGATGGTAAGGAGTAGATCGATAAAGAATCAATGCTCTAGAAAAAAAGAAAAGAATGGCCCAATGGAAGAGTAGAAAGCTAAAGTGAGTTTTTGTAACAGAGTATAAATGCTCATACTTTTCAGAGTCCAGTATTTCACTTTGAATTGTGAGAGCATCTGGTGTGTATTCTGGCTTAAAGAGTAGTTTGATAGCCATCTGTCTCTGAGAAATGCAGCCTTGGCAGCAAGATGAAGCAAAAATGACACCTGCTTAGACGAGGAGTTGTGACAGAGGCATAACTTATGTCACGTAAAGTGTTCCATAAAGAAGAAAGTGAGCACACCAAGTGAAGATTCTATAGAAATGTTCACATGTACTTGAGAACTCAGCTAAAGGTTTGATGGCATAGAAGTTAGCACACTTTTACAGATAAATGATTACTTCTGTCAAAAACTGCATTCTGAGAACTTCCAATGTAGTTATCAGGAAGGTTCCTAAGACTTCCAGTGGTCTTACCCTGATGGGTGCATTCTATTCCAGAGGCCACATTCTAAACTGTGTCTTTTTGTGAATAGGTGGAGAGATCTTTGAAGTCAGAGTTTGGGTCTTTATTAATCTGTGTATACATCTACAGCCTTAGGTTGTATTTGGTTGTTGAAACTGTTAAAGGGCAGGAGGAGGGGTACCCCCGGACTCCCATCTGCCCACTCCAAATGGGTTCTGCCATCTGCCACATCAAAACAAATATACTCCAGTGCATCAGAACTTCAATAAAAAAAGAACAGTAATACAATTAGTGTGCAATGAAAGAAGAGAAAGAGGAAGAATATAGTTTCCAAATGAAGCACCCAAAGTTTCCCATCCCCTTGTGTGTAAATGCCCAGCCAAAGCAGGAGCGCTGACATCCAAAAGCTTGCTGTGATTCTGGTGGGGATCCACAGGAAAGTGGCAGAAGGGGCCAGATAAGTCTGGAAGGAAAAGAACAATATCAAAGTCAAGGTAAAGGCTCCCATGGGTCTCTCATCTCGCTTTCAAGTGTCTCCATTCATGTCCCCAAGTCCAAGGCCAAGAAGCATGTACAGCTTCCTCACATCTCGCCACACCACGTGTCTGCTCTAGGTTGCTGTCTTGCTCTCCTTCCTTCCTTTCCCTATCTTCTCTAGTTTCTCCATCTGCCCAGCTCCACCTTCCTTGGATGGGGCAGAGAACCTGGAACCTCCCTTTTTCCTGGGGAACACCCTGTTACCAAACCTCTAAAACCTGGAATTCACCTGCATAACTGTGTTCACTTAATAACTAGCTTAAAGTAAATTTCACCCCGTGATATTATGTGTTTTCTCTATTCTGTACAGAAG
>NW_004567123.1:12552761-12553471 GCF_000260355.1 Condylura cristata
TTTTTTTTTTCCTGTTGAAACTAACTCTGAGAGTATTTTTTCCCCCTCCTATTTGGATCATGTTCCTCTGCAGAGATTTAACACAGCTTAAGAAGGTTTGCAGCTTAGAACTTGGTGGAAGTGTGGATCACCCTGACTTTCATTTGAAGTTTTTCTGAGTTGGCAGTGATTTGAGTACGTGCCCTAACCAGCTTTTTGTTTTTATGTTTACTTAGGTAATATTAATTTGCATTAGGATGTATGTTCAAAGGTTCTTAGTTCACACCTCCACAAATATAAGTTGTTATACCACACCCACCACCAAAGCACCGGTGATCTTCCACCTTAGTCCATTGGGACAGCCCCCTGCTTTTGCACCCCACGTTACTAGCACCCTCAGGCTTAATTCTCAAATTTCTAAAGTTGATTTTCAATTGGTTTTTGTCTTTTACTTTTCTTTTTTTTTTCTTTTTTTTTTTTTTTTTATATGTAATACATGAACAATAAGAAGAGGGACTTTCAGTGATGGAGCAACCTCTTCATAAATTCATTCAAATGCCTAATTTCTATGATTTAGGTGAGAGCAGAAAAATTTGAACAGACAGGGCACTTCATGGAATGTTTTTTGTGTTTTTGCAAGGTATAACTAGGCTTACCTGTGTGTTGCGTCTGAACCTGTCTCACCAATAACCTTTGATAGAGAAACTTTATTTTCTTTTGATTTTTTTTTT
>NW_004567123.1:12553571-12560739 GCF_000260355.1 Condylura cristata
TGTTGTTTTAAATGGCAAGAGTTCATCCTTTTTATTGCTGAAAAGTACTCCATTGTGTGTATTCAGCACATCTCTACTCACCTGTTGTTGTGTAACTTGAGAATCATTTGGGCAATCTGTTAGGGTGTGTCTTCAATAAAGAGATCAGGTATCATGATAAAATGCTCACCAGTGATATATTCTTGCCTTTATAGTGGGGACACATTTCTTGTGCTTCCTTGGTGGGATTCCTTATAACCCTTTGTGTAATGTGTCTTAAGAATTTCTGTACATTAACATCAGTAAAGTTGTTGCTATAGCCTCATGATTTAACTTGCTATTAACCATCCATCACTGGTTTGAGATTCCATTCAACGTGCTGGATGCTTCCTTTAATCTATGACTGTTTAGACAAAAGAAAGCAAATATTAGTTTCTTTCCTATGAATAACACTGGTTTTGACTAGCTAGTGATGTTTATATACCACATACACTTACACTACTCGTGTGATACAGACAGGTAACTTTCAGCCATTATCAAAAACTATATTATGGAAACACACAAGTAAACACATTTAAAAATTGAACACTCAAAACTCAACTTCATTATTTTGCTACTACATTTTACTCTTAACTTTACTCTTGAAGTTTACTCATATCTGTTGAGTAAATATTAAATAAGAGTGTGTTACATTTATTCTCAAACTTTCACTTAGCACCAGTAGAAACTTTTTTGGTGTGTGGGAGGGGGCGGAAGAAGAGTCAGTTATTAAACATTTACCACCTCACCACTGTAAATGTACACACACACACACACACACACACACATACCTTTGCACAGTAGATGACTTTCCATAACTTTGCGCAGTAGACGAAGCATCTGAGACACAGTTTAAATATCTTGTTCAAAGGACTTCTTTCATGCTTCAGTTCTCTTTAAATTTAAACTAAAAGTTAGTGCATAGGAGATATTTAGAGGAAGTGGAAGCTACCCTGCAATAGAGTTAAAAGCAGAGATTTGAAGGAATGACATAAACACAGATGAGGCTGAGGTAAAGAACCTTCAGAAACCCAGGGGATGAGCATTCCAAGCAGAGGCTTTAGCTAGTGCAGAGCTCTGCAGGTGGGGTCACATTTGCTCTTTCCTAGGGGGCTGTTGATGCAAGGGTGCCAGAGAGGAAGGGGGGAATTTAAAGAGGTGAGAGAAATATGGCCAGATCACTACCTACCTTTATGAAGCTGGGTAATCTTCCCTTTCTATTCTATTACCTTTTTATTCTGAGCTATAGAATGGATCACTTTATGCTTGTGGTGAGAGTAAACTGATGGTAGTGTATATGAATACACTGTGCTTAAGTAAGTCATGGCTCATGAAGCCACCACTGGATCCTAGATGTAAGAACATATGAGATGAGGTTAGAGAGAGAATGGACCTACCTTTGGATAGCACAGAGAGGAAATGGGTCATCCTTCAGTCTGTAAATATTCATTGAGCACCTGTGTCCAGGATGAAAGATACCATAGACCCGAAAATCATTTCCAATCCACTCTCCCCTACCTGTCTCTTCCATCAAAGTAGACAACTCAGGTACTCAATTTCTTAAGCCTCCCTTCCAGTTAAGCATGGCTGTGTGAAGTTGAACTGACTTCTGGGAAATCCTTTTTAAAAAGAGGTAGACTCAGTGGACAAAGCCCCTAATCCTCTGCTTTTGCTTTCTCTTTTCTTCCTGCTGGAATGAGGTCATGGTGCCTGGAACCAGATCAGCTGTCTCTCAACCACACCATAACAAGCATCAGGACAACAGCCAGTCTACTCAGAATGCAGGGTGGACAGATGGGAAGAGGGAAGCGCTCTAGACCAGTACCTGTCACTGCTCAATCTGCCTGACAGGCAGGTGGGGCCTCTCGGAGATGTGTGGGTCCATTCATTTTGAGGTTGCTCCTAAAGTTGAATTTTAGGAATTTTTATACCACTATCTACACACCTGCTGCTTTTTCTCATAATTATTTAGCATTTTGTGTTTTATTTTACTGCTCATGCAAGTGATAATAGATAACTAAAGTAATCCATATTTTGGTGATGGTCAGCTTTCTCAAAGCTCCTGGCAAAACGTTCTTACTGATACAAACACTTTTCTCTCTAACTTTTTGGACTTTTTTTCTTTTAAGATATTCATCTGATGTCGTTCTTTTCTTGGAATTCTCTAAGAAATGAAACATTTTCAGCATTTCCATATCTGGACGGTATATTTTATCTTTACATGGAGACTTGATAATTTTCCAAAGAGAAATACTTAGAGAAAGTGGAAAGACTAGAAAAGAATTTAATAAACTTAAGTTGACAGACTAAATTCTTTTCCTTTTAGTTGAGCTAGCACATTTTATCACAGCCATTTTGAAGCTGTAATATTCAGATTTGTTCATTGTCACTCATCACTAAATTTTGTTTGCATTTTCTTGTATAAAGGCACATTAGTAATTTAAATAGTGCAAATGTATGTTAATTAACCAACTTTGAGGGGAAAAATGGATTCAACATATTTAATGATTTTTATATACTTCCTAGAATAAATTATTAATCTCATAAATTATCATAATGACCAAAAAATGCAGACTGGAAACAATAAAAATTATGATATTTAGTTAAAGCTATAACTTGATATATATGTTTTGAAAACCAGAAGATAAAATGGAAGTAAAGAGTAATCTAGAATAATATGAAGACTTACTGAAATTATCGGATGGATTTATTATGTTAAAATAAAGACAGCATTCTTCATTTGAAACTGAACGTCTAACATAGTTAATCAGTGTATTCCTTCATTCATCTGTAAAGAGTTAGAGTTTAATAAGGAGGACTGTGAAGCTTCAAGGCGTAGTATGGCTCCATGTCTTTTCTTTTCCACCCTTGCTTTTTCGCTACGGTCCTGCCTTCCTCTTCAGCCTGAGTCAATATATTAATAACTCATACCTGCTGCCAACTGTGAGCGTTTACGCTCATGCATTTCCACCTAGTCTAGGACTTTGCATCTCTGGTTGAGCCCTGGGTCTCACTGTTATGTTCAAAGTGTTTCTGTCTTGGCTTCTAGTCCTTCCCCACCAATTCTTTAGTCTCCCCACTATTTGTCTTCCCCCCTATTCTCTGGCTCTTTCCCCCTTTGCTTCCAATCATCTTAAAACACTCATGAGCCAACCCATTCTCTCTTCAGCCTAAGACAAGATTTGTTCTTTTTCTCACTCTCACTCCCAGAGCTCCCCCTGCAACTCTACGAATGGCAGTGGTCTTACTAAAAGTGGAAAAATTACAAATCCAAAAAAAAAAATTTTCATCTTCACTCCTCCTGACCCCTCAAGAGTCCCCTGTTACCCCCTTCTTCCTCATTTCTCTTCAACATCCCCCATGGCTCTCTTCAATCCTTTTGAAACTTTTTGCTTTTCTCTATGGGTTATATCATACATCTATAATTGCATCCAGCCCCATGTCATTGTATAATGCATGTAACCATATCTCCGTTTCCAACTTCATCTTCTCCCCTGAGCAGCAAAGTCATATTTCCAGCTGGTGCTGGATGTCTCCCCAGCCAGGTGATATATGAAAAAGCCATCCAAAGCAGAATCCATTTTCTATTCCTCTCTCATCCTGGAAGCCATCCCCAACTCTATCATCCCTAACCTTGTATCTCAACAGTGGCAGTCCCAAAGCAAAAACTTATATGAACTCCCATTATTGTTTTGTAGAAGTACAAAGAGAACATCAAGAATAGTTATTTTAATTAAAACTTAAACCAGAAAAATCCTGTTTATTTTTTTGTCAAGTCTGAGATATTCTGTGGTTGGTTGTATCATGGTAGATTATTAAGAGAACACTGGGATTTGCTATTGAATTCTTACCTTCTTATAGTATTTAAGTTATCTTACTGTAGAATAGGGGTTGATTGATACACCCCATTTCTAACCAAAGCCCTATGTTATAAATAATTTAATTCATTCATTTAGGATAATTGGTATTAGAAAAAAATTAGATGTTAGTTTCGTAGCATGATCAAATATTTTGAACAAGGGATGAAAACTTTTTGGTCTTCAGGATCTTCAAAAGCATTATGTTAAGTGAAATGCAGCATGCAGACTAGCTCTCTTCTCTTTCACTTAAAGAGTTAACATTGTAGAGCTATATCACATAAAGATTGAGTCCCACAATTAATAAATTTCGATTTGATTTATATTGTGATATAGGTGGGCCCATCTGTATGGACACATTTATGTATGTGTGTTTATCTGTAAGACCTGTGAAATAATTAACTAGACATTATTTTAACACAGCGTTCTGTAACATGCTAGTAGGGTAAAACCAAAATAGATGACTTTCCTGACGACAACCTTCTTGTGAGTCCTTTGTGAAATAGTGTCCACGATGTTAAGATGGAGTGCTTCTGTGCATTCCTGGCCCCTTGCTGAGAATTAGATAAAACTTTAGAACATCACACAGTGCTTAAAGGTAGGAATGGAAACAACTCCTGGCACCTGACTGTATTTCAGGATGAAGTGAATGGAGACAAGCAACTATGTGGGGTTGAGAGCATGAGAATGATGTGTGTGTGTACATACAAAGCACACATATGTAGCCTGTTCCCTATCAGCAATCATAATACACTTTTAAAAAGTCACTCAAAAACATAAATCATTATATGTAATCATGTATTTTTTTTGTATATAAGTTTATGTATTTCCACATGTGTATACTGGTACTTTGATTTCTTCCTTGATGCTTCTTACATCAGTATTATGACTTTTCCCATTTTCATAATTTGGTCAAGAAAAGAGACAAATTGACAGATATCTCTGCCTACTCTCTCTTTAGCTTTGGAAATATGTGTAGCTGGTGGTTGGAGAGCTCCTCTGAGATCATATAGTCATCATTGCAGTTAACACACTAATTCATTTTCTGACATACGGTGAGACTTCCTACTAGATTGAAAGTTCCTCTTGAGAACAGATGCTACTTCTTTATTACTGTATTCACAATGCCTGATACAAAGGAAGTTCCCAGGGAAGAGTTATTTTAATGAATGAATGAGAATAGGAGTCAGAAGTTGGAGTCTCCAGCTGCTCCCCTTTGTCATGCGGTTGTAAGTCTTGCATAAGGGATAAGGAATGATCTTCTCAGAGTCCTATCTGCAATATGCCATTGATTCCTAGGTTCATATGTTTTTACATTTTAACATCCCTGAAATCAGGATATCCCTTAGAATCAATGACATGTCATAGTTTGGTGTATCACACCAGGATAATGATAGGATTCACAATTTCTGGCTTCTGAAATTCAGTGAAAAATAGGTTGGAAGGTTGTAGGTGCTATATTAGTGAGAACAAAGTAAGACATAGTGGATTGGATTGGAGTGGGGTGAGGGAAGGGAAGGTTATGGTATTAAGTAGACCATTTAAGGTAGTTATTATTGTGAAGATGAGATTCAAGAAAAATTGGAAGGCAGCAAGGGAGGGAAATGTGCAAAGAGATGTCTTTAAGAGCCTTCCAGGAGGAAGGAACAGATGGTGCAAAGGGATGAGCATGAAGGAGAATGGGATTGGGGTTGCAGTAAATCACAAACTTCTGAAAGTCATTCTAGAGACTTAGACTTTTATTCTGAGTGATAGCTGGGGACTGTGAAGGGTCCTGAGCAGAAATTTGAATGATTACATTTTGGGGTGTTTTAAATAAGTTATTCTGATTGCTGACTGAGAACAGACTCTAGTCAATAATGGGAAATTCTAAGCAACTGGAGAGTATGCATTGATCCAGTGGAGAGAGGATGGGCGCTCAGGACAGGGGTGACAGTGGAGGTAGTCAGAGATAGTGGAATCACAATATTCAATGAAGAGAGAGCCAGGGATTCTATGTTCCATGAAGGACTAGATGTTGGTATGAAAGGAGGAAAGAGTCAAGACAGTGTGGAGGCTCTTGGCATGAGAAACTAGAAAGGAAGGTGATACCCTTACCTTATTGAGAACAACTGTAGATAGAACTAATTTGGGAGAGAAGATCAGAAACCCAGGGTTGGATGTACTGACAGTTATCTGTTAGATAACTGAGAGAAGTGATAGAGGATGTTGACAGGACTGTTGGACATGTGCCTCTAAGTGTTGAACAAGAGGGCTGGTCTTCATGCTACTCAACTGCAGCATCCTGATATAAGCAAATATATTATGAAATCTGTGGCGGACTTTCTCCCCAAGTATCCAGAACAAACAAACACAACACCTCTTTAGCTTTGCCCTTTCATGAACCTTTTCTCTGCAGGAGTTGTCATATATAGATCTGACCCACATAAGTTTTTCTCAAATTTCTCCTATTTCTTTACACCTGATTTGAGAGAAACTCATTTCTATCAGTAGTGAATCCATGAAGAGCTATATACATGTTTCTCCAGTCCTACCAAATTCTGTTCCTAAAAGCCAAAATTAAGACAGTGATGGAATATGTTTAGAAATGTTGTCAATTAAGATTTAATAATCTCCAAAAAGTATTTCCTTTGCTAAAGTGTCAGCTGTAGCTGTCAATGTAAAAGAAAGCCTAACATTAGTCATTTGAATATTTACTTCTATTACTGAAGAATCTGTGCTAGTCAGTCTACATTTCATAGAAGAAAGAAAGACACAAAGTGAGACCAAGAAAGGAAAAGTAATCATCACAGTAACACCCAAGAAAGTAAGGGAACAAGCACGTTAGGGTTTTGATATTGTATGGAAGAATAAGCATTAACACAAAATGATTATAACCTTTAAAGTATGTGATGTATGGATGAAACACACTCAAAGGAAGTTTAAATCTTTATTGGCTTTACATTTAAAAGGCAATATAGTATTTGAAATGGCTTGTACAGAGGAAACTGCTGAATATGGAAGCTTTTCAATGTTTATATAGTTTATACTAGAGTTTCCAGTGAAAAGGGGTGTGTGTGAGCTAGATAACAATAAGGTGTTAAAAGAAAAACACTGGGCCCTGGTGGCACAGCGGGGTAAGATGCAGCACTGCACGCTAGCCACAACGCTTCAGTGCAAAGCTCGATCCCTGCCCTGGAGGTGACCCACATGGTGCCGCAGACCTCTCCTGACCCGCCCGCTGCTCCCCTCAGCAGTGTATTTCATCGATCTGCTTGTTCTGCTCCCCACTCTGTCTCTGGTGAAGCCTCTCA
>NW_004567123.1:12560924-12577487 GCF_000260355.1 Condylura cristata
TCAGCAGTGTACTTCGTCGATCTGCCTGTTCTGCTCCCCACTCTGTCTCTGGTGAAACCTCTCGCTGCCCCTGAGCCTCTGGGCTGTACTCTAGTTCTGTATGCACAAATAAATAAATCTTTAAAAAAAAATAAAATCACTAACTGTAGAAATATATATATATTTAAAACATATGTATATATATTTAAAACATAAATACAAAAATCTAATATTTAAAACTATAGAGCACCAAATACAAATAACATTTCTAAATCAATATATTGATGAAATAGCTCCAGTTTTATTGGACAAATGACTGTGTGGCATAAACATTATAGCATCCTCTAGTTCCTGGATAACATTTTGCATTTGAGAAAACGTTGGTTTCAAACTGGAAATGTGGCAGATGACTTGAACCCTGCTTTCCAACTTAATAGGAGTTCACTGGAAGCTCAAGACATACAGAAAATTCATTTTGGCATTTTGATGTCCTGTTTTTTAAAAGATTTATTGATTTGTACATACAAAATCTGGGTGTAGACCAGAGTGTCAGTACATTCACAGAGACAGAGAGGGGAGCAAAACAGGCAGATTTACTGAAATACACTTCTGAGGGGAGCAGTGGGTGAGACAGGAAGGGTCTGTTGCACCATGTGGGTCACCTCCTTGGCCATAGATTGAATTCATGTTGCAGTGGCTGCAGGTTGCTTCATAGTGCTTAGCCTTAACCCCTTGAGCCACCAGGGAGGTCTGGTGGCCTGGTTTTTAGATGGTGCAGAAATGTGCCTGGTGATCAGTAACTCCTTGAGAGAGAGAGAGAGAGACATTCTCTTTGAAGTATGAGTTGGAAGTCTAGTTTATTATGTGAAAACATCATTTACACATATAACGTATACATACATATATAATGTATATTTTTATATATATAGTACATGTATATAAACACCCCACGTATATTTTTATTATTTATATGCTTATAACTATACCTATATTCAATTCAGAATTCATGCTTTTTTTGTACTTTGAGCAATTAAAGAGCATATTATAATAATATTTTTTGATTAAACTGTATTGATCCATTTGCCCTCTGCTAATTGAAAACAAGGCCTTGTGTAGATGATCTTTCAACAGTGCACCTGAACATTTTTAGTGGTAATGAAATGGGCCTACAGGGCCACTAGGTCCTGTAGTATTAAATACAGTACAAGTATAATTAAAATAAAATCTATAAAGGTGAGTACTGAGTTCCCTGTCTCCTTCATCTGTTATTGTCAAGTTCTTAGAACTGTCATGAAAAATTATAATCATTTGGATCCAGTTCCAGTCAAGTGCAATATACTGTTTGGGTACTAGCAAATCTGATTCTAGACTCTTACCTTAAAAGAAAATGCTCAAAAAGTTCAAGAAAACTGTGTAAAAAAATAATAGTGATGAAGATGGAGGGTGAACCATACCAGATATAAAAATTTACTACAATAATTTAAAACTCTAGGTATAAATAAACTAATTGCTTAGGGACTTTCGCATGAGAGTTATTAAAAGACAAAGCTTGTGTATGATCTTGGTAAAGTTATACTCTTGATGCATGGCAAAGGTTAAGAAAGGCATGAAACCCCGAATCAGTAGATTAAAAATTAACACATTCAGATTTCATATGGTTAACATTTTAAGTTATCTATTTAAAAAATTAATATACATTTGAAAGCATACTGCTACTGGGCTCTCCCTGGTGGTGCAGTGGGTTAAAGCATCACATTATGAAGTTCTCTGCATGAGCTTGATCCCTGGCCAGGGAGGTGACCCACTTGGTGCCATAGACCACTCCTGAGCCTCCCACTGCTACAACTCAGCAGTGTACTTTGTCAATCTGCCTGTTCTTCTCCCCACTCTGTCTCTGGTGAATCCTCTCACCCCACACCTTGGCCTATACCCCAGTTCTGTAAGCATAAATAAATAAATCTTAAAAAAAAAAAACACATACTGCTACTAATGAAACCAATTTTCAGAAGTTACCTCATCTTCATGCCTGAAGCTCTTCATACAAACCAACCATAGTTTTCAGCATACTCCTCTCTTCTTTCATAATACAGGAAGAATATCATTACTCTCCAGTCCCTCCATTTGTGCTCAGTCATGACCTCTTTTTTCACTGGAGTTGTCTCATTATCATACAGTCATACATTAACTTCTGCCATCTCAAAACAGCAATAGCAAAACACCCCTGTTGGCTCTCTCATACCTAACTTCTCCCCCCTGCCCCATTCTGTTTTCCTTTCTAGCTAAGATTTATGAAGACAAGTACATATTACGCTTCTACTTTCTAACCATTTACTCTTATTTTTTTTTCTTTTGAAGTAACATTAGTTTTCAAAGCTGTATAGGTTTCAGGTGAGCAATTTATTACCTCACAACACACTGACCACCAAATATCCATTCACCATCCACTACCAATCAGTTCCTTCTCCTTATCCCTACAATCCCCCACCACTCCTGCTTCCCCTCTGTTGTCAAAGTGGTGTTTCGTTTACTCCAGGTTTCTTTCACTTACTATAATCCCCTCAAGATCCGCCTATATTGTCATATATGGCAAGGTTTCAGCTTTTCTATGGCTGAGTAGTATTCCTTGGTGTATATACACCACATCTTCTTTATCCAGTCATTCATTATTTAGCATTTGCTTGTTTCCATGTCATGACTATAGTGAATAATGGCATAATGAACACAGAGTTACATATATCTTTTCAAAATAATGTTTTCATATTTTGGGGATAAATACTCAAAGGTAGAATTACTGAGTTATATCCATTTACTTTTTATTTACTATAATTGGACCATGGTTTCTACCCTTTACTATAATTGGTCTTGTGAGGGAAACATCTACCACTGTGTAGCTGAATCCAATGAACATATCTCTTTTCACATCTTTTGTCTCCAGTGAAATATTAAAACCCTCAGGGATAGTATCCATGCCCTATGTATCTAAACTAACATGCATTTCTTTTTCTTTCAGCGTTTTGATTTCTTCCTGGCATATCTTCTACATTTGGTTTATTATAGTGAATGTATCTTCATCTATTTAATCATTATGTAGCAAACTACCTTCAAATTTATTGGCATAAAACAACAGGAATTTTGTTATTTCCATTTCTATGGATCAGCAATTTAGGAGCAACTCAAATGAGTCTCTGCTCAAGTTCTCTCATGAGGTTATAGTCACGGTATTGACCATACAATCTCTTCTGAAGATATGGGCTGGGACAACGTGGTCTGCTTCCACGCTGAGTCTCAGATCTCATTTCCTTAATACAAGGGCCTCTCCATAGGGCTGCTCAAGTGTTCTTTCGACAGACGACTGATTTGCCCCAAAGCAAAGGGTCCAAATGAGAAAGTCACATTGTGTTATGACCTAGTTTCCAAAGTGGTATATGACGTGTCACTCTTTTTGTTACTAATAAGTCATTAAGTCCAGTCCATAGCCAGGGGGAGAAAGTTAAGCTCCAGTCATTGAAAAGGGCCTCCAAGCATGTGTACGTATCATTTTTATTTAATTCATTTTCTTACATTGTTAATTTTTGGACAGTGTTTTATTTGTCTCCCAGTGCAGTACTTGTAGCTCTCTTACCACCCTATCACCCATGATCCAGCTCCATTGTGCTCTTCCCTCCCCTGTTCTGAGCCCATTCACTTCCCCTGCCCTGCTGTATGTGGGCATAACTTTAACCACCACGTTCCCAAACAGAAAATAAACTCACACAGTGCAAGGGGTGGGATATGCATTGCTACTCAGGTTCTCAGGGACTACACTGGTAGGCATTTTGGAAGAAGATCTTCATAGGCTGTGGAGATTTCTAGATCGGGGATGAAATTGTGACTCCACCTTCTATTTTTGCCAAACATTGGGCATTTTAATTCTTAAGCTCCGCAGTTTCTTCATGCTACTTGTGCTATGTTAACACCATGAAAGGAATTTTGGGGATTAAATGAGATTGACTATGCAAAGCACTTGCTTGACTTTTCAGCACAAAGTCAGCATTCAAGTTTTAGTCTTAACTAATTTTCCATTTCTTTCCATGTTTCCCAATACCCGCAGCAGTAGCCTTTTCTTTACTCTGTTATGTCAGGTATTTAACTTTAACTCTTCTCATGATGCAGTAAATATTTGAACAAAATCCAGTTCTGTAGAAGAAGCTTTTGTGCTAAGGTATTATTTACACCTATCAATAAATTATTATCTTTTGGGACTACACACTAGATTATCTTACATACTTGGGGGGGGTGGGAGGGAGTAAGTGTGCTCTTTCAAGTGGGTTGAACAGTAATTTAGTCCCAGTATTCTGTCCAAAAGAAATGAAAGTGATGATACTTTGAACCTGAAAGAAAACCAGGGATTCATTTACACTTACACCATTTATTCCTGTGGGAAATGATAGCAGGGTGAAATTGGGAGATAATTTTGTCGAGGGGAAATGAGGCAATGGGACTCTGCATGGAATAGAACTTGACAGCTTTAGTTGAAAATCACAGTCTGCAACAGATCTGCAACCCAGCTGTCCTGAAGCTTAGTGACATCTGAGTCAGCCTGCTGAGGCAGTTAGTTATTTTTTTTTTCCTAAACAAATAAAATGTAGGTATAATTTACATTCAGTGAAAGATGGATTCAAATTTCATAGTTCTTTGAGTCTTCACAAATGTATTTGTGTGTATCACCCACTCCCAAATCAAGAGAGAACATTTGATCATCTGAGACTATTCTTTATGCCACTTTGAGTCATTTATTACCCCCACCAAGGCAGCCACTGAACTATATGTCTGTAGACAAATCGTATCTGTCCCCAAGTGGTTATTTCCTCTGTGGAGATGGACTGGAAATGCTTCCAGAAGCCCTTCTTGATTTAGCTGTCTTTCCCCTTTTATAGTCATCTTGCTGACCATTCTAATACACAATGCAGTGTGTCCGTCATATAATATATGCTTATATATTTATAAGCATAATCCAACTATACTTTTCCCAGGTCACCTCAGTTTAGTTTTGAGGGGTTACCAGTAATCTCTTAGTCATAACTCCAGCTACTTTGATCTGTTTTACTACCTTTGCATTCTCTATCATTCCCTTACTAGAGATTAAATTTTACATCAGTCTTAGTATATGTTTTTTCTGTTAAATTCACATAAGGACCGGCCATCATTTTCATGATAAAATTGAATGAGTAAATGAAGAAAAAATGAGCATTAGTTGATTTATTTCAGTTTGGGGGCCATCTTGGAGTATAGCATCATAGGTTCAGTTGTATAGTCTCTCACCTCGGCAGCTATTTATATCACACTATTCCCACCACCAAATGTCTAGTCACCACCCACTGCCAATCAGTCTTCCCCCCTACCTGTTTCACTTTGCAATAGTTTACTTAAACAAAAACAAAAACAAAACATCATGGTGTATACTACGTCAGTATTTTCTTAACTTCCTTTTTTTTCTTTTAAATATTTATTCATACAGAACTGGGGTATAAACCAGAGGTGCAAGGACAGTAAGAGGCTTCACAAGAGACAGAGTGGGGACCAGAGCAGGTAGACTGATGAGGGGGCAGCGGGTGGGTCAGGAGAGGTCTCTGCACCATGTGGGTCATCTCCGGGTCCGAGGTTCAAACTAGCACTGAGGCAGCTGTGGCTAGCTTGCAGTGCTGTGTCCTAACACATTGCACCACCAGGGAGGCCCTGCAATAGTTTATTTTTTAAAATATGACTGCTAGGCCCTCCCTAGTGGTGCAGTGGGTTAAAGCACAGCACTAAGAAGCTAAAGCCACTTCAGCATGTGTTCGATCTGCCTGTTCTGCTCCCCACTCTGTCTCTGGTGAATCCTCTCACCACCCCTGCACCTCTGGGCTGTACTCTAGTTCTGTATGCACAAATAAATAAATCTTGAAAAAAAAGATTACTATTTGCTCATTTTGAACACTTATGGAAGAAAGGACATTGGAGTTGAATGATATGAAATTGGATCAGTTTTCATGTAGAAGATGTCAATTTCATATAGTTCAGCTGGCATGAAGACAACTTTCCCTTTTAAAAAGTGAGTCACGGTGTCTTTATACTACCTATGTGGCTTTTAGGCAGACTCAACCACCACTTGTGTCTTACTCATCTAGGATATAAATTTGGCTAGAGAAATTATAAGGAACTTTCCAACAATCAAAGTTCTTAGTTTTGTATGCTAAAGGAGCTGGAGGGCTCCCATAAAAGACAACTGTAAGACATGTTTTAAGAATGTTTTCCCTTCTTGGTGTCTTGCTTTATTATGTCTACAATGTCAGAGAGGAAAAGGGTGTTTGTTCCTCGATTTATGTTTCCACCTATAAACTCTCCTTCAGCTATGTTTTCTAATATTTCCTGATCTTCCCCTTACTAGACCTCTTTGTTCTGCCCTTAAGGTCGTTGTAGTCTGAGTAGTCTGTTCCCAGTCTTCAACAAGAGGGAACGAGCTCTGCTGTTTATTTGACTTTGATACCTTGCTTCCACATTTACGCTGTGATCGGCGCCTGCTGATACAGTGAGAATAACTTCCTGAGGGCTCTTGTGCCCCATAGTACACCCTCTTCAACAGTTCTTCAGCCCCACTGTGACCTGAAATTCTTTGATCCTACAACTTTTTCCTTCTTCCTCGTGCCATTCATGTTCATGCCCTTCCTGTCTTCCAGCTCTGATTCTGGTCTCCATAATAATTCTCTCTTGCCTATACTTTGCCCACACAGCCCCTTCTCTTTTCTTTTTATTCACTTGTCAAAAATCTAATCCTGATTACATTCATCCCTTCCCTCACTTGTCGCCTGCTCTCCCCTAGTTAAACACAGCTGGAGAAAAACCTACCATGGGGCTGGCTGGTTTCACTTTACATTCATGACCACAAGCCACTCAGGAGTTCTTGGAGCTGCTAGGGAGTTTGATTCTACTTCCTGAATCCATTTACTCTCCTGTTCTCTTAGAAAACCATTCCATACATTTTCCTCTCTTGCTCCCACTTCTAGCGGATACTCTTGCTCTTGTTTTGTTTAAGAAAAGAACATAATGTCTCCATCCCCCACCTTGCACCTGTACACATGTCACCCGCCTACATTCTCTTCCCCTAGAATGAACTGTCTGCACCCCTGTCGGTCATGGGGTTAACCCCTCCACTTAGGAAATCACTTATTGCTTATTCTAGCAATGCCTCTTGAGTCATCGGGTTTACCTTATTGTATCACATATGCCTTTATTTTTTTGCATGTAAGAAAGAGCTTCTCTTAAATTTTATCACCTCACTTTCTACTCTCTTGTAGTGCAAAACTCCTTCATAGAATTATTCAGCTGTTTCTGCAGAATCACATCATCCCATCATCTCATGTGTTCTGGATCCCTCCTCTAGCTACTACTGACTTCTTCGTACCACATTTAGTTTTTAAAGCATTTCTTCCTCTGCAAATATATCATCTTGGTACCAGAGGTCAACTCACAGAGGAATGGCTGGTCATTGCTTTAAAGCACATGAAACAAGAGGAAAGGGAGCCAAATATTTGGAGAAGAGGTGAAGCCATTCCGTTCCATCACCTTTGTTGAAGCATTTCAGTTTACTCTGTGCTTATAGGGGCTCTCCTAGCTCACAACTGAGCTACAGGCACATTAAGTCTGTCTAACTGGGCTTGAAGGAAAGCTTGGAGACCATTTGTTCATTTAAATCTCTTTGGTTTGCAATTGTCGGTTTCAATTTTCAGGGGAAGAGTTCAGAGTGTCATTGAAAGAAAGAAAGTGAGGGAAAAGCTATAGCTAAATCTGATAAATTATGTCAGAGTCAGTCTTCACCCTGTAGCAAAGAAGTATTTTTAGTACTGATGGCTGAGGGGTAAGCATGCCTCAGTGACAATTGTGTACTATGCTGTCTGGCAGGGGTGTAGAGGAACTATTTGAAAGTCTGTCTTGTTCTGAGGCAAGTTTTGGTCCCTGGGCAGACTTTGCAGGTCTTATGAGAGAGGAAAACCTCATCTCCACACACTTGGAAGCATGTCCTGCATTAGGCTTCATTTATGCCGCCTGTCAGGTGATGCCCTCGCTGCCTGCACTTTCACTTATCTCACAAATGCTAATTGCACTGGATTTGCTAAGCTGTGCTTCTGATTAGTCAGAAGTTTAGGCCTAATAAGGTCTAGCTCTGTCTTCTTGCTATGTTAAAAGGGATGCTTGTCATGGTGTTATTTTAAAAGGCTTGAAAATTAGAGGGAATTCTGGGGAAATGGTGGCATAGCTGATTTTTTTAAAAATCCTCTTACAAGAAAAGAACAATTCCATAGGTAGATAAAACCCACAGAAAAGATTTGGAACAAAAATAGGTGAGAAGGCAGCCCCTTGAATTCTAACCACAAGTAAGTCAGGACAGACCCCCAGCACTCCAGGACCTGCACGGCACCCACATGCAGGGAGACAGAGAGGGAAGCCATAATAGTGGTATTTCTAAAATAAGACCAAAGGACTGAGAACACAAAACTACAGAACTAGAACTGTGGAAAGTATAAATATTGCCTGGAAATGTGCATTTTTTTCTTTTATTAATTGATTTTAGGAAACACTTACTGATTGTCCATACCCTGCCAGGTACAATATATACAAGTTAGAAGCTATATCAAAACAAATGGAAAAGGTCTCAAATCTTATGTTTATGTAACACATTAAGAAGAGAAATATAGAGATGAATAATATAGTTGCAGAGAGCTACATGGGAGGGTCACCGGAGTGAGGTGCCATTTAAGCATCAGATTGCTGTCCCTTGGAGATCCTGATTTAATACATTGAATGATTGGGGTAACTAGAAGTTTGGGTCTCTCCAAACTTCATATGTTGACATTCTAATTCCAAAGATGATGATGTTAGTAGAGGGGAAATTGGGGAGGAGTTTAATGAGGTTGGAGCCCTCATAAATGCGATTAGTTTCTTTATTTAAAAGAAGGGGGTCCAGAGAGCCTCCTCCATCGAATGAAAACGCAGGAAGGAGGTGCCATCTTAGGAACAGGAAGGGGCCCCCACCCAAACACAACATGCTGAGCTGATCTTGGCTTACTAAAAGTGGAATTTATTATTTCTGAAACAAGACAATCAGAAGAACTTTCAAAACTGGTGCAGTAGTTCGACTGTGTCTCAAGGATCCAGCTTTACTCATTGTCTTAATCGATATCTCTGCCGTGGTTCTGAGTCTCCAGCTCTCACACAGCTTTGTTATTAGTGTAGATGAGAAAACAAAGTCAGTCATTGGTCTCTTTTCTCCTTTGTCTGTTTTTCTTAAGAAAGCATTTATGAAGTGTTTTGTCCATACAGAAAAGTATCCACATCCTGACATATCATTACAAATTGAATGCACCCAACTCAAGAAACAGACTATAATTGGCACCCAGAAGATGTCTCATATGCCCTTTTCCACAACTAACTTTCTTCAGTGTAACTAGTTATGTAAGTTTTAAATGTCTAACACTATGGATTAGATGTTCCTGTTCTGAGCTTCAATCTAAAAGTAACCACATGCTATTTACTATCTTGTGTTGGCTTCTTTCACTCATTGTGGTGGTGAATTTCACAACAGTATTTAATGAGTAACTATACATTTTTATTGCTGTATAATGTTCCGTTGCTCATTCTGTTGAGGAGCATTTGGATAATAAGCTGTGAGATTATTGTGAGTAGAGCTTCAGTGAACATATAGCACATATCTTTAATGATGATATTACACATTTCTTTGGATAGATAGGAAGACAAGTCTTCAAGTCCTGTACTCTATTTGCTCGCAAGTGTTAATGGTCAGTTGTGTTACTGGTCAACTACTGCACCAGTCTTGTGCCTATATCCTATTTGTAGCAGAACCTGGGGAGGAACTGGGCAACGATGTGCCATTAAATGTTCAGCAACCAGCTCTGTGCATGAGGGTGGGAATGTGGGTCTGGTTTACAGCATTTGCCAGTTTTCTTGGTGTAAATACTGCCACAAAGGCCAATTTTATGGCACCAATGTTAGATCAGCTAGTTTGAAAATAGCCCTCCTAAACTAAAGCAGGTGGGTTCCAGTACAACACTTGCTCTTACTTTGATCCTTTATAGTTGAAGCTTGGCTCTGCTAGAAGAAAGTAGGGTGTAAGAAAAGGTGTAGGGAAGCTTGTTCTATAGACAAAACCAATTTTTCCATCAATGATTGAATTACTGGACAAATTAATAAATGACTATTCTACCCAAGGGCTGTTCTTATAAAATAATGACTGCTTTTAAAAAACTAGTTTCTAGATACCTAGTTAGAGTAGACTAAACTTATGCTGCAGAAGAAACAACCCCCAGTTACAGCAGCTCTGTGCATAGGAGTTTACTTCTTACTCAGCTCAAGTCTTCTTGTGTCAAACAACTCTCCAGTGAAGCTGTTCTCATAAAGCTTCTCTATTATAACTCCTCATGTCTACATGCAATATCACTGGCTGGTGCTAAAGCACAGAACAGAAGTGAGGGTTATGCATGGGTTTGAAGGTGCTTTGGCTAAGAAGTAACTGGCTGCTTCTGCTCCCAGTTATTGGGGAGAACGACCCCTCCCAGCTGCAAGGACATAATGGTAAGTGGAGGGGAAATGTGGATGCATGAAAACTACCACAAAAAGACCACCCAATCCAGGCCATCTGTTACTTTTAGATAATTCATTTTTACTCATATTTCCATTCTTGTATATATCTGAATTGTTATAATAACTGCCTTATACTCACAGAATTATCCACTAGTAATCATTTTCTCAGAAGAAACTCTTTAGTGACAATGGGATCAATGTCAATAAATAATATTCTTTATATAAGTTATTGGGCTTTTGAATCATCTATCTTCAGTGTGTGTCCTACATTAAGTATAATGCTTAGTTTGTAAATACCATAGTTATACTTAGTAATTATTATATAGTAATCATCTAGACAGGCGTCATCCATAATCTAAACAGGGAAAATGGTAGTTGGATAATAAAATTTTCACATAATCTTAATAGTGTGACCCATAGATTATTTATTAGGTATTTTTAGAATGGAAATGAAGTCAGGTATTGCCTTTTCTTACTGATAAAATTTGTTTTTCTAACTGATCAAACTTAATACCATCATGATGGGATAAATTGAGACCATGTTTCCCATAACATGCAAGGAAAAAGGACCTGATGTCTCCTCTGTGACATTTTTGTCCAGTCTCTTACATCTGCATGTAACCATGATGGGAAAATTGAGCAAACCAAAACTGAGGACCATCCTTGAAAACACTCTTAAAATGTCAAGGTCATAACCACCAACACTGTTCTAGATTAAAGGAGTCTTAGGAATCATGATACCCAGATGCAACTTGTGGTTCTGGATTAAATATTGAAAAAAATAAAGTTATAAAGGACATTATTAAGACAATTTTGGTATTTTGATTATATACTGTATTAGTTGATACTGTTTCAATGTGATCAGTGTATTGTGGTTATGTGAAGAGAATGACCCAAGTCTTATGAGACATGTGCTGAATACTTGTGAGTGAAGTGTCATATCTACAAGTAACTTTCAAATGATTTCTCAAAAGATGTAAGTGCAATTATGTGTAAACATAGATATAGTGCAGTTGAGACTTGAACAATACAGCCCTGAATTGTGCATAAAGGCCACTGATATTGGATATTTTTCCAACAGATACAGTACAATACTGTGAATGTATGTTCCCTCGTGATTTTCTTAATAACATTTTCTTTTCTCCAATTTAGCTTATTGTAAAAATATAGCTTGTAATACATATAACATACACAGTATGTGTTAACTCACTATTATCAGTAAGGCTTTGTCAGTGGGAGACTATTAGCTAAGTTTGGGAAGAGTCAAAAGATGTGCACAGATTTTTGACTTTGTGGGAGTCGGTGCCTCTCACCATCTTGTTGTTCAAGGGTCAGCTGTACATGCAGAAAGAGAAACAGTGAGAAAAATTAAATGTGGCAAAATGTCAACCTTTAACAAATGTAGGTGAAGACTATATGGCCATGCATATTCTACTTTTATAACTTTTCTGTAGTTCTGAAATGTTTCCAAAAAATCAGGTTGAGAAAATTCAGCTCAATTTATTCTGTGATGTTTTCACAGAACACTTGTCTTGTTTGGAGTCAACTTCACTGTATTATTTAACCTCTATCTGTCTAGTAATCAGGTAAGAATTGTGCTCCAAGAGAAAGCATTCTAAGCAATCACCACTCTATCCTGAAGGTGCCTGGAATAGGGGAAAGGAGCCGCAGAAGCAACGAATACTATATTCTATGCATGTTTGGAATAATATGGCTTCATGTCCGGAAAATGATACTTTTTTAATGATAAATGACATCAGGAAGAGTAAAGCTAAAGATAATGTCCCCCTTTATAATTTCTGTCAGTTCAGATCAGCCTGCAGTATTACCCAAAACTGGGAGGTATCTTTATCTAATTCTATAATGACACTACTGGTAGTTTACATGCTTATGCTGTAAGGAAACTTCTTAGCATAATATGTGTTGAAAAATGAATGAACTGTCTTTTGAACACACCATGTAATTTCAGAGGAAGGGTAACAATGTCAGACACGTTGATAGAGATAGTGAACTTAGAAGATGGTAATAATGCATTTTCTCTAAACCATCAAAACCTTTAATTTCTGTGGTAGGAACTTCTGGGTCACTTTCTGGCCATTCTGTGAGAGGTAGCTTGATGGATATATAGACTATTGACACTTAACAGCATGCCTTTTATGAGTCCAAATCCAAATGGAAAAACAGCAGATCTATAGTGGATAGTTTTGTTCAGAACTGCAAACAAGAGTCATTTTATGGGTTGTTCCAAGACTGGATTGTTGATCAAACTAATTTAAACTCAGTGCTGGGACTTCTGGTCATTAACATGGGTGAAATAAGTGGTGCTGTTTTAAGATGTTTCCATTATTTGTCAGTACCCCAAAGTCTAGAATGAGCTTTGAAAGCTTCTCTCTTTTCTTTTGCTTTCTCTTTTTCCTATGTCTGTTTCTGTCTTTCTATGTCTCTTTCACTTTTATCTTTGGCTTCAACTTTTTGAAACACACACAAAAACCAAAAGCCATTGTCTCCAGGAAGTATGCCTGTGTGCAGACTGGAGTCCTGTGGCCACTATAGCTACCCAATAAAACCTCGCGGGCAGGGTGTCCACACTGTTGGATTTAATTACAAATACTTAAAGACCTTTCAGTATAAGCCCTAGAAAAAAATTAGAGTAGAGAATACTTTCCTGTGGGGTAGCAGCTTATCACAATATGAAGCTTTATACTTAAATAAAAGTTAGGATTCAATTGAATGGCTTGTTGGTAGGATTGGTTGGTGTGTATTCAGACTTGAGTGTAAGCTTAGACATAGAGCTTAAAATAGTGTCCTGGTGTCTTAGAAGATCTTCTCCCTAGTCCAACTTCCTGTGCCCAGGCAACTTTGTCTTCCTGCCTCCACGGAGACAGTCCCAGCTGTGTTTGAGTAAACATTGTAACAGCATTATTTGTGCTTAAAAGATCAGCGCCTCGACTTGGAACCCTGGGCATCACCTACCCCAGTTGCTACTCAAGGTGTGGAGTTGTGGAGAGGGAAAGGGAGGAGAGCATAACTACTCAAAGCCAGGGATGTGTTCTAGACAACAATGTCACCTGGAAGCTTGTTAAGGGTGCCAGTTTATGGATCCCATCTACTTAGAACCGCATGGGCATAGGGCTCAGGAATGTGGGTTTTAATAAACTCTCGGGTTTCATAGATGTGAGGCGACCATCAAACATAAAGCTGGATATCCAAAGATAATCATGATCAGTCTGTTCACCCTGAACCACAATAATGAATAAACATCTAGAGATGTGATAAGACATAGGCTCTCACTGATGTGAATGTATTACAAAGTAAATCCCTTGAAATATGGTATTATTATCAGATGTTTGCAGTGGCAAGAGAGAGGAAAGTAAAGCAATAGAACAGGATTCTGCAGCTTCTTACATAATTCCAGGTCCTCTAGGTGATTTTTCCCCCCTTGGATTTTCCCCAGAACATGTGCTTGCTAGTTTTCTCATTACAAGTCCTTAGGAACTAAGCAAGAGTAAATTAGCATGCAATTCCTCCAAGCAGCCATGTTGTGACTGCAGTCACAAAGGGTTCAGTCTCTTTCGGATAATATTAAAGAACTAAAACTCTGTGAACCCTGAAACTGGAGCCCTGGGACCTGTTTTTATGTTGGTAAAACCTTTGCCGTCCTTCCTTTCAGCACACTCTTCAGGAAAAAGACTAAGTAATGAAGAGAGCCTGAAAACCGACTGAGGCATTTCTAGTCCTAAGTAAGATAGGGGTTTTTCCTGTGTGTGTAAGACATGTCTTAATTTGATTACCTGACATGTTCCTTTTAGTTTCCTCAAATTCAGTGGTGTACTTGCAAATACTTAATTGACTTTTGAGGTGGGAGAGAGAGGGATGGAGATCGTCACCTTGACCTAACTTGGTGTGGTGCTGAAGCCACCGGGCAAGTTACCAACTTGAGGTTGCCCTGGTAGTGCTGGGGCACACTGTGGGCCTTCAGTATCTGCCAAGCTGACCTCTTTTTTCCCACCTTGTTCTCTTTTCATACAGATACCTGTTCCATATGCTTGTCTGTTTCACATTTGTAAAAATTGCGGAACTTACCTTGCTGTATCATAATCACCCAAAGACCATGGTTTGCTTGGTAAGAAAGCTTCTTAGCCAATGGTTTATGCAACAAGCTGCTGGTCTTTATCTTACTTGACTCAAATGCTATATGTAAAATAAAATACTATATGTAAACTTAAGTTGGGTTATTAAAATTGTCGTTTAAGAGTATTTCTCACTTCTCAAATTTTCACCTTTGGGGGAACCTTGATTTAGACTTAGATTTATTGTAATTTACTTACTCTGTGGAATGAGTTGCATCCAGTCTAGTTAACAGAGTGTTTTCACTGCCATAGTATATATACCTAGGTGCCTAATTTATGGGCAATTCAAACATTATACTTCCCCGTGGGTTTTCGGATGCTTGACTGAATTACTCTGTGTCTTTCTGTTGTAAACTTGATAGAACTTTGAAAAGTCACTGCCAGTGTGGCAGGTCAGAGACTTCCCTTTTCCCTGTTTCCATTTGAACCTTAGGAGATGATTATTTGCTTTGCTAATGTGAATAAAGCTATGATTTCTCTATTAATGGAGGCCATCTTTCATTGGGCAAAATGTGGAATTGTTTAATAATTTACACACGTAACATTTTCAAAGCATAATTGATTTTGAAGTTTGAGACACTAAAGAAAAAACATTAACTTGAAGCAATGGCATTTCCAAATCAGCTGCAGTAAAGTCTTTGCCTTTGCAGGATGTTTCTAGATTATGCTAGGAAGACCCCTTCTATAATATTTAACCAGCAGAGTATAATACAGTTGAGTGTTTTGAATGAGTATGGGTATTGCATGTGGCTGTTGGAATAATGTAACTGCAATTGAAAAGATTGCATTTATATTTTAAACATCCATAACACATCAAATTGAGTGAATTGTCAGTATTAAGATCATATGTTTTGTTTCCATAGATTTAATTGTCTGGGATATTCTAGCTTCCTAAGACTTCTTCAGCCATTTCCCATTAGACCAAGGTGGCTATTGAATTCTGTTTTATAAATCTTACTTGCTAATGTTTGAATGATTGTGAGCAAAGTAGAAACTTGAGCTGGCTCCCTTAAGCAAAATCAAACTTACTGGAATGATAGTGAGACTAAGAGGATTGAGAGTGGACTGAGAAGTTTTGAGCTTCAAGCTTTGTAAGCAGGCAGAAATCATGGACATCCGTGGGGTAGCTTCTTGGGATGGGGACATTCTTGGGTCCTTAGAAGCAGAGCCTGAGACTTGAATGTCCCTGTGCAAGAAACTACTGAGGGAATGCTCTTTGGAGAAAGCTATAATAAGGTGAGAGGAGACAAGATAAGGTAGGCATGGGAGTCAAACAAAAAACCGGGCTCAGGTGAAGTTCAGTTTTAGTTATTCCAAAGGAGCTATGGAACTTTGTTATTGAATAGTTGTTCTATTTTGGGTGAAAGGACTAGCCTATGGTGCTCTTGTATCCCTCATTTTTGGCTGTTGGCTGTCTCTGGAAGGAATGTAGGCTGCCAGGCAGAAATGGGCTCTCTGGAGCAGAAGGGGGCCATATTTTTAGCACTGGCCAGTTTTTCATGGTGTGAATATTCCCACAGTGGCCTAAGTCAAGCTACCAATGTGAAAGTGTAGAATGTAGAACTGGAAAGAAATACACATGATAAGTTCCTTAAAGTTACTATAAGTTGGGTCCAGGAAATCACTGCTTCCAGCCATCCCCTAGAGAGGGTCTTACTATGATCCCATAGGAAACCTTTTGGAAGAAGTAGCATCTGTAAACAACAAGCTAGCATCCACACCCACAGCGACTGAGAGTGCATGGAGCGATGACCTGGAAAACGTCTTTTAGAGGTCGATGTGAAATAGGGAGTATGTCGGCATCACATAGCAACAGGAAGGGCAGAGGGTGGATTGCCAA